>NC_134269.1:2154727-2488401 GCF_031893055.1 Leptodactylus fuscus
AGAGGCATAACTATGTCCTTGTCATGAGAATCTTGACCTCTTTTGATGCATCCCATAATTTTATTTGCTAAGTACAGCCCACCTGGACCCAGTCAGGTGGTGGGTGACAGAAGGATACTGTCTGTGGTGACCTCCGTGCAGGAGAACAAATCCCACCCCATGTATGGGACTGATGGGACTTGGCAGCACTGTAAGTGACCGTCTGCTTCACCCCAAGTGTGAGAAGGCGCTATCGCAAGTCCAACCGCGACCAGGCTGTATAATCTACATCAGACCAAGCGAAGATCACTCTGCACAGAGAACTAATGATTATGATGATGACCATGAGGTCTTCCTCTTTCTCTTCCGTTTTTCCTTAGCTGCTATGGACTCCTAGTATATCTTCTCTTCTCAGCATATGTGTGTCTACATCTGTAATATATTCCTGTGTATTATCCTGTATCTGTATTACTATGCTGCTGTAACATACTGAGTATCCCCACTGTGGGACTATTAAAGGATTATCTTATCTTATCTTGTTGTTCTTGTGAGAAAGGACAGGTAAAGTCTATACAGGTTTCATTGTAAACAAATTCATAAAGAAGCGCCCTGAAAATGAATCTGACAGTGAGGGGAGTGAGAGAGTGGAATAGGCTGCCACGGGAGGTGGTGGGCGCTCCATCAATGGAAATCTTCAAGCGGAATCTGGATAAACATATAGCTGGGATGATTTAGGAAAACCTGCACTCGCAGGGGGTTGGACCCGATGGCCCTTGAGGTCCCTTCCAACTCTACCATAAGAAAAAAATAAAATAAATAAAACCTCATCATCTAATAGACATAAAGATTTGGTAACCCAGACTAGTGTCTCTATGTAAGACCAAGATGGAAACAAATTTAATAGAATAAGGACACTTTCCTCTTGAGCTTTATAAAGGCTTTCCTTATATCTCTATTACTCAGGCTGTAGATGATGGGATTGAGCAGAGGAGTTACTACAGTGTAGAGCAGGGACAGGATTTTCTTTACATTTTGCTTATTTGGAAATAAATAGATACTAAGAAGTGACCCATAAAATAAGGAGACCACGGCCAGGTGAGAGCTGCAGGTGGAGAAGGTCTTCTGTCTCCCAGTGACAGATGGGATCTTCAGTATAGTGAGGATTATATACACATAGGACACCACAATGATAATGAAGGGAGAAATTGCAAATGGTATTATCAGTATAATGTCTTCTAATTTTATAAAGAAAGTGTCTGAGCAGGAAAGTTCTAGTAAAGGATCAAAGTCACAGAAGAAATGGTCAATGGTGTTTGGTCCACAGAACCACAACTGACTCATAGATACTGAAAGAGTCAAAACAATAGCAAAAGTCACCACCCAACACAAGAGAACAGACTTTATACAGAATGTGAGGTCCATGACCAAGGTGTAATGTAGAGGGTGACAGATGGCCTGATACCGGTCATAGGACATCACACTCAGGAGAAGACTTTCCATTGTTTCTGAGGCTGAAAAGAAATAAAATTGTATCAAACAGCCAATAAAAGATACAGAACTCCCATCATACAGAACAACATGGAGTATGAGGGGTATGATGATTGTACTGAGCAAAATGTCTAAAGCAGAGAGTTGTGTGAGGAAGAAGTACATGGGAGAGTGGAGGGATCTGCTGTAGGACACCACCAGGATGATCAGGAGGTTTCCACATATAGTCACACAGTAGATGAGCAGCAGCAGGAGGAAGAAACAAATCTTATATATTTGTAAATTCGGAAATCCAAGGAGAACAATCTCAGTCACTGTGTTGGAATTGTTGTACGGCATATTCAGAAGGATGAATTGTTCGATAGACGTAAAATTAATTTATTATGTACAGTCCTATGAAAAAGTTTGGGCACCCCTATTAATCTTAATCATTTTTAGTTCTAAATATTTTGGTGTTTGCAGCAGCCATTTCAGTTTGATATATCTAATAACTGATGGACACAATAATATTTCAGGATTGAAATGAGGTTTATTGTACTAACAGAAAATGCGCAATATGCATTAAACCAAAATTTGACCGGTGCAAAAATATGGGCACCTCAACAGAAAAGTGACATTAATATTTAGTAGATCCTCCTTTTGCAAAGATAACAGTCTCTAGTCGCTTCCTGTAGTATTTTAATCAGTTCCTGGATCCTGGATGAAGGTATTTTGGACCATTTCTTTCTACAAAACAATTCAAGTTCAGTTAAGTTTGATGGTCGCCGAACATGGACAGCCCGCTCTCAAATGATCTGAAAACAAAGATTGTTCAACATAGTTGTTCAGGGGAAGGATACAAAACGTTGTCTCAGAGATTTAACCTGTCAGTTTCCACTGTGAGGAACATAGTAAGGAAATGGAAGACCACAGGGACAGTTCTTGTTAAGCCCAGAAGTGGCAGGCCAAGAAAAATATCAGAAAGGCAAAGAAGAAGAATGGTGAGAACAGTCAAGGACAATCCACAGACCACCTCCAAAGAGCTGCAGCATCATCTTGCTGCAGATGGTGTCACTGTGCATCGGTCAACTGTACAGCGCACTTTGCACAAATAGAAGCTGTATGGGAGAGTGATGAGAAAGAAGCCGTTTCTGCACGTACGCCACAAATAGAGTTGCCTGAGGTATGAAAAAGCACATTTGGACAAGGCAGCTTCATTTTGGAAACAAAGATTGAGTTGTTTGGTCATACAAAAAGGCGTTATGCATGGCGTCCAAAAAGAAACAGCATTCCAAGAAAAACACATGCTACCCACTGTAAAATTTGGTGGAGGTTCCATCATGCTTTGGGGCTGTGTGGCCAATGCCGGCACCGGGAATCTTGGTAAAGTTGAGAGTCGCATGGATTCCACTCAGTATCAGCAGATTCTTGAGAATAATGTTCAAGAATCAGTGACGAAGTTGAAGTTACGCCGGGGATGGATATTTCAGCAAGACAATGATCCAAAACACCGCTCCAAATCCTCAGGCATTCATGCAGAGGAACAATTACAATGTTCTGGAATGGCCATCCCAGTCCCCAGACCTGAATATCATTGAACATCTGTGGGATGATTTGAAGCGGGCTGTCCATGCTCGGCGAACATCAAACTGAACTGAACGCGAATTGTTTGTCCAAAATACCTTTATCCAGGATCCAGGAACTGATTAAAAGCTACAGGAAGCGACTAGAGGCTGTTATCTTTGCAAAAGGAGGATCTACTAAATATTAATGTCACTTTTCTGTTGAGGTGCCCATACTTTTGCACCGGTCAAATTTTGGTTTAATGCATATTGCACATTCTCTGTTAGTACAATAAACCTCATTTCAATCCAGAAATATTACTGTGTCCATCAGTTATTAGATATATCAAACTGAAATGGCTGTAGCAAATACCAAAATATTTAGAACTAAAAATGATTAAGATTAATAGGGGTGCCCAAACTTTTTCATAGGACTGTAAGTGAAGGGATTTCTCTTCTATAGTCTACTAAATCGAAAGATAAGTGAGGTTTAATATCTCTGGTCTGGTTGTAGAAAGAGTCCAAAAATAATAAACGATGCAAAAATCTGATCAAGATGTGGCAAACTAAACAAAATAAACATATAGGAAAGTGTGATCAATAAAGCAACCTGAAATATTATAATAATAATAATAATAATAATAATAATAATAATAATAATAATAATAATAATAATAATAATAATAATAATAATAATAATAATAATCAAAGTTGTTGAGTTTTAGGAAATTCATAATTCATTTATTATAAATTATTGTTACAAAGATGTTGGAAAAATAAAATATTTCATTCTTTAGAATGTAAAAGCAGATCAGCCCAAACCTTTAGTATATTTTGTACTCCCATCATATACATTACCTAGTGAGTCTACTTTCTTTGTTGTACAATAACACGACATAACATCTTGTCTATGTAACACTCAGGACATCAGAATATTACTTGTTGTAGCTTTTATAGATGAAATATTCTATAGAATAACGTAAGAAAGCCGGAGAGATCTCAGTAATGGTCTCCGGAAAGAGAGACAAAGTTAAGAATATAAAAGTAATAATGAGATTAATAAGTATCTTCAGTAACTTCTATTTAAGGTTATGGCTTATTTATAAAAATAGTAACAATAATAGCAAGTCTTATATCCATAGATTTATTCATCAAATACATTTCTGGTGATTCCATAGATTTCATTGTGACCTTTGTGGTCTGAAATAAAGTTATTTCAAAGTTTTAGAAGTTACTGACTGAGCCCTGAGAGATGGCGGAACAATATAGGGGATATGTCCATGGACATCTGGACAAGGTTCTCACTACTTATCCCATAGCTCCCAAGACCTCCAGGAATATCTCACACCAGTTTACAATGCAGAGATCTTCTCCGACACCTTCATTTAGGAATTAAAAATACCCTTGTCTGAAATGTGGTGATGATGATGATGATGTCGTAAGATGTATTCATATTGGACTGATAATGGTTTATAGTTTGGACATCTCTAATTCTTCAGATTATTATTATTATTATTATTATTATTATTATTATTATTATTATTATTATTATTATTAGAGATGAGTGAACAGTAAAATATTCAATATTCGTTATTCGTTCTGAATAGCCCCTCAATATTCGACTATTCGATCGAATATCAAACCCCATTATAGTCTATGGGAGAAAATGCTTCGTTTCAGGGGATCCCACCATTCCACTCAGGAGAGTCACCAAGTCCACTATGACACCTCAGCAAATGATGCAACACCTCTGCAATGTAACTGGGACAGCAGGGGAAGCATGTCTGGGGGCATCTAACACACCAAAGACCCTCTATTACCCTACTATCGCAGCCTAACAACTACACACTATACACACTCACTACAACCTCTATCAAAGTGGGAAAATACCTGGAAACCTTCTTTACTCCCCAAATGGATGGACACAAACCCCAATATAAGCTAAACAAACAGTAACAACCACCCCTTTAAATCACGTTCCCCATGACAACCACAGATGGAATAGACAATGGGAAATCCATCAGTCCCCCCCCCCTGACCTGTCATTGTGGATGTGTGTGAGTGTGTGTGTGTGTGTGTGTGTGTGTGTGTGTGTGTGTGTGTGTGTGATGTGGTAAGACCTTCCAAAATTCACTTTTCTAGCCATTAACATGAGCCCTTCCAAATTAAGTTCCAGGCCCTTAAGCTGAGCTCCCAGCAGAGATTGAGGCCCTTCAGGTGACTTCAGCCTCTACCTGCAGAGTTTTAGGCCCTGTAACTTAGTTCAGCCTTTACCAGCAGAGATTTAGTTTTTGGCCCTTGGAGTGAGTAGAGCCATGCAGCAACAGTGTTTGGGGGAATCAGGGTGGATTGACACTGTGTTATTTTTCTATTCCAATTTTATATTTATTAAAAATTTATTTTGTATGAGAAAAAAAAGATATCTTTGTACCGTATTAGTGGATATGAAATGTAAAGATTGAGTCCTCAGTAGCTGATACATTTTTAATGGCTATTAACCCCTTAGCGACCCTTGACGTAACTGTACGTCATGGGTCGCATGGGGATGTATGGAGCGAGCTCACACGCTGAGCTCGCTCCATACACGGCAGATGCCGGCTGTATAATACAGCCAGGACCTGCCAATAACAGCAGCGGTCGGTGCCCGAGCCGATCGCTGCTGTTAACCCTTTACACACTGCGGTCAAACGCGACCGCAGCGTGTAAACAGCGCAGGCGGCATGGGCGCCGCCATGTTTTGCCGATCGCCGCCCTCCTGAACGTCACAAGAGGGCGGTGATCGGTTGCTCTGACAGCCTGTGACTATTGAAGGCTTCCAGGCTTGTCTCTGCACTAGATCTATTAGACGATGCCAGAGGCAGCCTCTAATAGAAGTGCTGGGATTCTGCTATTCACTGCAGTACTGTAGTATTGCAGTGAATAGTATGAGCGATCAGACTCCCTAGGTTTCAAGGTACCTAGGGGGTCTGATCATAAATGTAACAGAAGAAAAAAAAAAGTTTTTAAAAGTATTAAAAAAATAAAAAAAATATAAAAGTTCAAATCACCCCCCTTTCCCTAGATCAGCTATAAAAGTAATTAAAGAACATTAAACATAAACATATTAGGTATCCCTGCGCTCAAAAATGCCTGAACTATTAGAATATTAAAACATTTATCCCGTACTGCGAACGGCGTAGCGGCAAAAAAATAAAAACAGCCAAAAAGCGTTTTTTTCAACACTTTGCCTCCTATAAAAAATTGAATAAAAAGTGATCAAACCATCGGATCTTTCCCCAAATGGTATCAATAGAAACGTCATCTTGTCCCGCATAAAAAGACACCACAACCAGCTCCATACATGGAAATATGAAAAAGTTACAGGTGTTAGAACATGATGACACAAATTTTTTTTTCTATTTTGCAAAGTTTATCATTTTTTTAAAAGTATCAAAAAATTTCAAATACTATATAAATTTGGTATCACCGCGTTTGTACTGACACGTAGAACACAGGTAACATGTCATTTGTACCAAACAGTGAATGCTGTAAAAATTAAACCCATAAGAAAATGGCGCAAATGCATTTTTTCTCCAATTGCGCCTCATTCTGAATTTTTTTCCAGCTTCCCAGTACATTGCACAGCATATTGAATGGTGCCATTACAAAGTACAATTTGTCCCGCAAACAATAAGCTATCATGTGACTCTGTGAACTGAAAAGTGAAAAAGTTATGGCTCTTGAAATGTGAGGAGGGAAAAACGAAAATGCGAAACCAAAAAATGGCCTGGTCCTTAAGGGGTTAAAGCACACTGGCATCCAGTCGTGGCATTCTGCTCCGGTATGGGCTCAAAGAAATGGACTTAGTTGGGAGGGAGGTGTCCTGAGGCGGATGTCTGCGGCTGAATGAGCCTGAAGTAAGGGCCTGTAGCTTCTTTTTTTCCGTGAGAGGGAACAAACCGCTCGTGGAAAAAGGAAATGACCGGCTCCCATTGATTTCAATGGCAGGCAGTTTTTTGAGTCGGATTGTGATGCAGATTTTGCAACAAAATCCGACCAGAAAAAAAAAAAAAAACAGCCTAAGGCTGCCTTCACACGGAGTAACGCCGGGCTTGTAAAAATCCTCATTCACAGCCGTACACACGAACGCTGCGGAAGGATCCCAAATACTTCCCATTCACTTCAATGGAAGTGCTCGTAACGCCGGCTTTATGTGTACGGCTCGTGTGTACGGCTGTGAATGAGGATTTTACAAGCCCGGCGTAACTCCGTGTGATGGCAGCCTAAGGATTAGGAGATAATCTGATGGTGAAATTAGAATCAGGTGTTTTCAGTGGAATTAATGGGGTGATCTGCTTTATTTAAAGAACAAAAATCTATGAAGGTCTGATCTTCACACTACATGCTTGTGGAAGTGTACGATAACCAAGAAGAAAGGAGATTTCTGAGGACCTCAGAAGAAGACGTTCTGATTCTCATCAAGCTGATAAAGGTTACACGACCATCTGTAAAGAGTTTGGACTCCATATCCCATATCTGACAAACTGTGTACAAAGGGAGAAAATACAAGAATGTTATTACTCTCTTCCAAAGTGGTGTACCTATAGTGATCACACCGTGAGAAGAGATGGGTCAACCATTTTGGCATATACTGGGTTCAATCCAAATATTTCAAACTGGATAAAATTTTAGGTCTATAACAAAACAAACCAAATGTCTATTGACTAGGGTAGAGCCAGGGCCGCCATCAGGAATTTTGGGGCCCCATACAGTCTAAGTGTCTGGGCCCCCCCCCCCCCACACACACACACACACACCATTTTAAAACTACTTTATTTTGCGACATTGCCCCCTGTACCTATAAATGATGTCCCCTGGCGCCTGCAGCAGTCATTGTGCCCAGTGAGCAGCGCCGAGCTCCAGCTCCTCGCATGGGTGCAGTACTACCCGCTCGCCGGCTTCAATACGAGTAGTACTGCGCCTGTGCGAGGAGCTGGAGCTCGGCGCTGCTCACTGGGCACAATGACTGCTGTGGGCGCCCGGGGGCCGGCACACGGTGGCGGGCCAAAACCGGGCCCCAGGCCCGGTTTTAGACAAAGTGGGCCCTGGGAAAAACTAAAAGAGGGGCCCCCATATCCTGACATACCAACACCATCATATTCAGTCATTTCAGTAGTCAGGGCTGCACTTCCAGCGGCATTGATATAGTCTCAAAAGATCAGGAATACAAAAGAAATTGTAAAGATATATATAGTTGTGAAACTGCTATGTGTGTAACGCTATACTGGGGAGAATTATTACCACTATACAGACAATTACCAAACAATACACATCATGTATAGACCAACAACACATCTATACAGGGACCAGATAGTACACGACCTCCACACTGTGACAACCTCCACTACATTGCATAGTGAATCAAAGACAATAGCCAAGCACTACACAGACTTCTAACCTAATAAACATCACATCAACTAAAGGGTTTTCTTGTCCCAAATTGATTCTTTTATACTGATAACCTATCTACAGGACAACTCATCGGCATGTCAGTATATAATCTATCTACAGAACGGCTCATCAGAATGTCAGTATATAATCTGACAGGGTTCGACACCCGAACTCCACACAGATCAGCTATACTAGCAGCTTCCTGGTGCCAGATGCTGCTTGTGGACAGGATGCCTCAACGCTACTATTCAAGTAATAGGAGCGGCGCTGAAAAACCCAGAAACACCACTTTACAGAGGATGGCGCTGCTGTGCCACTCCTATTACTTGAATAGTAGCAGTGCTGCATCCTGTCCACTATAAGCTGTCAGCACATGGAGGCCGCTAGAACAGACAGACCCGACAGATCACATACTGAAGTCCTGTCCTGTGGATAGATCATCAGTATCAAAAATCAGTTTGCGGCTAGAAAACTCCTTTTAAAATAGTAAATTAATAAAACCCATTTTGCCCATATGCAATAGAAATCACCACCTTTAGTATCACCTTATGAGATATTATAGCTCCCCCTTATAAATAATAGTCCCCGATTATGAATAATAGTTCCCCCTTAGAAATAATAGTTTGTCTTTATAAATAATACCCCCTCCTCTATCAGGAATAGCTTCCCATTATAAGTAATAGATCCTTCTTACAAATAGCCCCCCTTATAAATAATAATTTCATCAGCTTCATTAATAATAATAATCCCTCCATATGAACTATAATTCCCCAGCTGACCTTATTATTAATAGTTCCTCCTTATAAATAGCCCCTCTTATATATATATAATAGTTCCCATAACCTTATTAAGGGGGCATTCACATGGAGTAACGCGGCACTGATTCTGCACTATAACTCGTGTTAGAATCAGCGCTGCAAAACAGAATCCCATTGAGTTCAATGGATTCCATTTAACGCACGTAACACATTGAAGGCAATGGGTTAAAAGGCCTCCCATTGATTTCAATGTGTTACGCGCGTTAAAATGGAACCCATTGGACTCAATGGGATTCTGTCTTGCAGCGCTGATTCTTACACGAGTTATTGTGCCAGATTCAGCGCTGCGTAACTCCGTGTGAATGCCCCCTAATAATAGTCCCTTCTTTTATATATAGCTCCCTCATTAATATTCCCCACCCGCCTTATTATTATTAGTTCCCTGTAATAAATAATAGTTCCACCAACCTTACTAATATAAGACCCTCCTTATTAATAATAATATTAATAAGGCTGGGGGAACTATTAGTAATGAGGGGGGCTAATAGTTCCCCCAGCTAGTAAGTAATATATCCTCCTAATTATTAATAATAGTTCCTCTGTCTTCTTATATATCTATCTATATATATCTATATATATATCTATGTATATATATATATATATATATATATATATATATATATATATATATATATATAAACTCCCTCCCACTCCCAGATTTATTATGAATAGTTTCTTTTTATACAAACTCCCCCCTAGACTTATTAATAGTAGTTTTTCCATATATATACACACATATATACAGTCCTATGAAAAAGTTTGGGCACCCCTATTAATCTTAATCATTTTTAGTTCTAAATATTTTGGTGTTTATAACAGCCATTTCAGTTTGATATATCTAATAACTGATGGACACAGTAATATTTCAGGATTGAAATGAGGTTTATTGTACTAACAGAAAATGCGCAATATGCATTAAACCAAAATTTGACCGGTGCAAAAGTATGGGCACCTCAACAGAAAAGTGACATTAATATTTAGTAGATCCTCCTTTTGCAAAGATAACAGCCTCTAGTCGCTTCCTGTAGCTTTTAATCAGTTCCTGGATCCTGGATAAAGGTATTTTGGACAAACAATTCAAGTTCAGTTAAGTTAGATGGTCGCCGAGCATGGACAGCCCGCTTCAAATCATCCCACAGATGTTCAATGATATTCAGGTCTGGGGACTGGGATGGCCATTCCAGAACATTGTAATTGTTCCTCTGCATGAATGCCTGAGGATTTGGAGCGGTGTTTTGGATCATTGTCTTGCTGAAATATCCATCCCCGGCGTAACTTCAACTTCGTCACTGATTCTTGAACATTATTCTCAAGAATCTGCTGATACTGAGTGGAATCCATGCGACCCTCAACTTTAACAAGATTCCCGGTGCCGGCATTGGCCACACAGCCCCAAAGCATGATGGAACCTCCACCAAATCTTACAGTGGGTAGCATGTGTTTTTCTTGGAATGCTGTTTCTTTTTGGACGCCATGCATAACGCCTTTTTTTATAACCAAACAACTCAATTTTTGTTTCCAAAATGAAGCTGGCTTGTCCAAATGTGCTTTTTCATACCTCAGGCAACTCTATTTGTGGCGTACGTGCAGAAACGGCTTCTTTCTCATCACTCTCCCATACAGCTTCTATTTGTGCAAAGTGCGCTGTATAGTTGACCGATGCACAGTGACACCATCTGCAGCAAGATGATGCTGCAGCTCTTTGGAGGTGGTCTGTGGATTGTCCTTGACTCTTCTCACCATTCTTCTTCTCTGCCTTTCTGATATTTTTCTTGGCCTGCCACTTCTGGGCTTAACAAGAACTGTCCCTGTGGTCTTCCATTTCCTTACTATGTTCCTCACAGTGGAAACTGACAGGTTAAATCTCAACTTTTTGTATCCTTCCGCTGAACAACTATGTTGAACAATCTTTGTTTTCAGATCATTTGAGAGTTGTTTTGAGTAGCCCATGATGCCACTCTTCAGAGGAGATTCAAATAGGAGATCAACTTGCAATTGGCCACCTTAAATACCTTTTCTTATGATTGGATACATCTGGCTATGAAGTTCAAAGCTCACTGAGGTTACAAAACCAATTTTGTGCTTCAGTAAGTCAGTAAAAAGTAGTTAGGGGAATTCAAATCAATAAAATGATAAGGGTGCCCATACTTTTGCACCGGTCAAATTTTGGTTTAATGCATATTGCGCATTTTCTGTTAGTACAATAAACCTCATTTCAATCCTGAAATATTACTGTGTCCTTCAGTTATTAGAGATATCAAACTGAAATGGCTGTTGCAAATACCAAAATATTTAGAACTAAAAATGATTAAGATTAATTGGGGTGCCCAAACTTTTTCATAGGACTGTATATATATATATATATATATATATATATATATATATATATATATATATATATATATATATAATATATATATATAAGCTAGTCTATGGGGACTATTATATAAGGGGGTATGTATATCCTATCTCCCCATCATTATATAATAGCTCCCCTAGGGATATTAACAATAAACCCTCCTTATAAATAGCCCCCCCTCCCCTTATGTTACCCTGAAATTATTAAAACTAATCCCTGTTAGTAAATATATGACCCCCACAATACAGTCATTTCATTTCTAAAAAAAAAAAAAAAATGAAAGTTTCCCTCACCTTCCCAGGCTCCTGCTGTGTCCTGGGGCTGAAGTCTCTCTTCCTCGGCAAAGGACCTGTGATGACGTCACTAACCACGCCCCCTCACAGGTCTTATGCCGTTTTCTATGCAGTGACACCTATGTAGAGCAGGGACTACAACGTCCTGTTCTATCACAGACGTCAATGGCCACGCTTGAAACTAGGGCTCCCCAGGTCCGGACTCACTGGGCACAATGACTGCTGCGGGCGCCAGGGCCCGGCACACGGTGGCGGGCCAAAACCGGGCCCCCCTCACTTTTCAATTTGGCCGGGCCCCTGACGCCAGTAGCAGTAATACTGCCCTATCGGCGGCCCTGGGTAGAGCAATCGGTTTCGAAAAGATCGGATCAGATTAGTGTTACAGATCATAGATAGGTGTGAGGGAGCAGATACAGTATGTGCTGCTGTATACAGAGTGTAGTGCAGCTCCTGTTAGTGACAAATCATTGTTAGGGACTAGAGATGAGCGAGTACTATTCAAACCTCCCGTTTCGAATAGCATGCACCCATAGGAATGAATGGACGCAGCCAGCACACAGGGGGTTAAGCAGCCAGCCACCGGCAAAGTCTGCGTGCCGGCCACTTCCATTAATTTCTATGGGTGCGTGCTATTCAAAACTGCCATTTCGAATAGTACTCGCTTATCTCTATTAGGGACTTCCCATACAACTATGGCTGTATAAGTCTCCACACACCTGAAAAGGTGGTATCCCCATAATCTGGACTTTTTTTGGAAATACATTTAAATTTTTTTCACTAAATACATAACTTCTGCTCTAACAGCAAAGCACAGATTCTACTTGCAGAAATCTGAAGAAAAAGTAGCCTCCGCTAATTAAAAAAAAAAAAAAAATCTACTTTACTGAAGAAGTTTTTATTGTGTGTTAGGTTCACCCAATATACAGTTTATCCTGCAATAGTCTAAAAATAAATAAATATTTTTTAATGATCTACTCTGCTCACCAAATATACAATGTGACGGAGAGTTATTGATCTTAAAAAATGTATTTAGATCATTTTTAAGATTTTTTTTTTTTTGCTGTACATATATATATATAGGATAGATGGAAAGAATTTAAAATTCTGTTATTTAAATATTTAAATCTGAAATTTCTTGTAAAAACAAAACAAAACAGCAACACATAAGTGCAACAAAAGAAAATCTGTAAAAAAAAAAAGGGTAGGGGACAGGCAATAGGAGGCGGATGAACAAACGTGTGTAAATACTACTAACCATAGGAATGTGGGTGGCAACAGCAACACTACTTTTAGTCTTTTGTGGCATTAGTAGCTGAAAATGAAGACACATTTTTGATTACCTAGCTTGGTGTTAGGATTGGGTCCCGCAGGTTGCTCTCCCGGCGCACAGCGTCACCTGCGGGTCAGTCTAAGTCCAGCTTTCACCCTACTGAGCATGCTCAGACTTTTGGAGGTGCTCATAAGCTAAGTGTCATTTCTACCCTACTATTGGGTGGGGTCTTCCCTTTAAATAGTGTGAGCCAACGCCCACTGGTTGCTCACACTTTGACTAATGTTTGACTAATATTTGATTGAAAGTCCACGGAAGTTGTTTATGACAGTAGTACAGGGACAGGCTCCAGCATTGCAGGCAGGTTGTCAGACTAGGCCGCTGTATGGGGTTTCTCTGCTTCTATCTGGGCGCTGTTAGTTAGGACCTGTAAACCCTGAACTGTCTGCTCTACATCAGGGCTAGGAGCAGTAGACACTGTTCCAGCCTGTGGAGCTGCAGCAGGTTTGGACTCTGAGATAGCCTGTGTCGACTGTCAAACTTACTTGGTAACTCCTAGCTGTTGCAGGAGCATGTTTGTTGCTGACTTGGGGTGAGTTAACCCTTGGCAGCCTTGTTTGTTTCAGAAACTGTTTACATTGACTACCGCACCACACCACTGCCCGTGTCTGTTGCACTCTGTTCACAGTGAGTACCGCGCCGCACCTCAGCCAGTGTTGTTTCACCCTGTTCACATTAGTTTCAGACATACAGCCGCCCACTGGGCCTGTGGACCTCACTGCAGTGTTCTGCAGACTACAGGTTCTGTCATTTAAAAAAAAATATATTATTTACATATCTACACAGAACCGTGACACTCAGTCACCTCAGTCACAGGAGGATATCGCAGCCAAGAGTGATGGGATCTTGAGTCAGGCTTCTGTGTGTTCCTCATACTACTTCATATCAAATAGGTCCTTTCTGCACCGGCAATCATGTCTCCTTTTTCTTCACTGACACAGGTTCCCAGTAGTGATGTGGTAGTTGATGAGAAAGCTATTTTTCCCCACAGTCTTTCTCCTATTTTTGATGAGCCAGTTGGAACATTCAGCAGAGTTTGCAAGTAGAGGAGGAAGTATTTTGGTGGTGGAGTTAGTAGTGGCAGGGGGTGTGATATTACTACTACTGATAGTCAGTCTGTTAGAGGAGCTAGGGGGGAATCTGGGGGTGAAAATCTTGAGAGTGTGCATGGCCATGATATGTCAGAAACAAATAAATAAGATAATAACATTGCTGGTGATGGTTAATTTGTGAATAGGACCTGGCAAAAGGTTCAGAGTGGTAAAGTAATATTAGGTGAACAGGAGGGTGTCAGTGGTGATAAAAAAGATTCTAGCGGCCACTAGAAAATGGCCTCAGACATGCACAGTCGGCTCTACACGAAGGCCAATGGCTGAGCCAACTGTACATGCCTGGGATTATCAAGACCAAAGTCGGAAGAAGACGCAGGGAGAGGCATTCCTGAAGAAGGAGAGGAGATTTTTCAAGCAGCATTGGTGAAGCCCTCAGTGCTTCAAGAAAAGTAATTTGGATACAGAAGAAAACTTGGATATCTACAGAATGGTGGCATGAAAAAGACTTCTAGGAAGGAAAAGAAAGGCTAAGATTAAGGGAAGTGCAGAAGGATCTCCCATCAATGCTCCATGTGCCGTCAGGCTAACAACCCCATTTATTGGACTTTTTAAAGGCTTGCTTAATCTGTCCATTACTCAGACTGTAGATGATGGGATTGAGCAGAGGAGTTACTATATTATAGAGCAGGGACAGGAATTTCTTTACAGTTTGTGTATTTGGAAATAGATAGATAGTGAGAAGTGACCCATAATATAAGGAGACCACGGCCAGGTGAGAGCTGCAGGTGGAGAAGGTCTTCTGTCTCCCAGTTACAGATGGGATCTTCAGTATAGTGAGGATTATATACACATAGGACACCACAATGACAGTAAATGGAGCGACTACATATGGTAGTATCAATATTATGTCTATTAGTTTAACGAAGAAACTGTCTGAGCAGGCAAGCTTAAGTAAGGGATCAAAGTCACAGAAGAAATGGTCAATGATGTTTGGTCCACAGAACCACAAATAACTCATAGATACTGAAACAGGCAATATCACAGGAAATATCATCCCCCAACACAAGAGAACAGATCTTATACAAAATGTGAGGTCTATGACCAAGGTGTAATGCAGGGGGTGACAGATGGCCTGATACCGGTCATAGGACATCACCGTCAGGAAAAGACTTTCCAATATTTCTGAGGCTGAAAAGAAATAAAATTGTATCAAACAATTGATAAAAGATACAGAACTCCCATCATACAGCACAACTTGGAGTGTGTTGGGTACAATGGTGGTGGAGAGTAAAATGTCTGTCAAGGAGAGTTGTGTGAGGAAGAAATACATGGGGGAGTGGAGGGATCTGCTGTAGGACACCACCAGGATGATCAGGAGGTTTCCACATATTGTCACACAGTAGATGAGCAGCAGCACGAGGAAGAAATAAATCTTAAAAGTTTGCAAGTTTGGAAATCCTAAAAGCCAAATCTCAGTCACGGTGTTGGAATTGTTGGGTCGCATCTTCTGGGCTGAGAATGAGGAGAGATCACTTTGTAGTTTACTGGAGCGACAGGGCAGAGATTGTGCCGATCAGATGATGAGCTCTTGGAGGTACTGACCAGTTGTGGAGGCGAAACTCAAACAAGAAAACAGAAAGAAAAACAAAGAGAACCTGAATAATATCCGTAAGGTCTATTGTGTGAGCAGTGTGAGAACAAGATAAAGATTTGGACAAAAAATGTTCCACTCGTACAGAAGACAAATAATATGTAATAATTAGAGATGAGCGAGTAGGTATTCAATCGAATATTACGGTATTCGAAATACTCGTACTCGATCGAGTACCACTCGCTATTCGAATGGAAAAGTTTGATGCAGAAACAGCATTGATTGGCCGAATGCTATACAGTCGGCCAATCAACGCTGGTTCTTCTCCTACCTTTAGAAGTCTTCTCCGTGCAGCATCCCCGCGGCATCTTCCGGCTCTGAATTCACTCTGCCAGGCATCGGTCCTGGGCAGAGCTGACTGCGCATGCCTGCACTACATTTTCTTATAGTGCAGGCATACGCAGTCGGCTCTGCCCAGGCCCGATGCCTGGCAGAGTGAATTCAGAGCCGGAAGATGCCGCGGGGACGCTGCACGGAAAAGACTTCTCGGAGGATCCAGCCGGACCCTCACTCGTGGACTTGGTAAGTGTAATTTGATCGAACGTTGCCTACCCCTGAAACGAGCATTTTTCCTCCCATAGACTATAATAGGGTTCGATATTCGATTCGAGTAGTTGAATATTGAGGGGCTACTCGAAACGAATATCGAATAGCGAACATTTTACTGTTCGCTCATCTCTAATAATAATGTATTATATAAGATTATGGAGCAACAAGTCATAAATCTCATCATATGGAAATATAGAAGACATAGTTACAATGCCTACAAGTAGTATTCAACCCCCTGCAGATTTAGCAGGTTTGATAAGATGCAAATAAGTTAGAGCCTTCAAACTTCAAACAAGAGCAGGATTTATTAACAGATGCATACATCTTACAAACCAAAAAGTTATGTTGCTCAGTTAAATTTTAATAAATTTTAAACATAAAAGTGTGGGTCAATTATTATTCAACCCCTAGGTTTAATATTTTGTGGATTAACCCTTGTTTGCAATTGCAGCTAATAATCGTCTTTTATAAGAGCTGATCAGGCCGGCACAGGTCTCTGGAGTTATCTTGGCCCACTCCTCCATGCAGATCTTCTCCAAGTTATCTAGATTCTTTGGGTGTCTCATGTGGACTTTAATCTTGAGCTCCTTCCACAAGTTTTCAATTGGGTTAAGGTCAGGAGACTGACTAGGCCACTGCAACACCTTGATTTTTTCCCTCTTGAACCAGGCCTTGGTTTTCTTGGCTGTGTGCTTTGGGTCGTTGTCTAGTTGGAAGATGAAATGACGACCCATCTTAAGATCCTTGATGGAGGAGCGGAGGTTCTTGGCCAAAATCTCCAGGTAGGCCGTGCTATCCATCTTCCCATGGATGCGGACCAGATGGCCAGGCCCCTTGGCTGAGAAGCAGCCCCACAGCATGATGCTGCCACCACCATGCTTGACTGTAGGGATGGTATTCTTGGGGTCGTATGTCACGTAGGTCACGTGTGTGGTTGGCACCAAAGATCTTGATCTTGGTCTCATCAGACCAGAGAACCTTGAACCAGTCTGTCTCAGAGTCCTCCAAGTGATCATGAGCAAACTGTAGACGAGCCTTGACATGACGCTTTGAAAGTAAAGTTACCTTACGGGCTCGTCTGGAATGGAGACCATTGTGGTGGAGTACGTTACTTATGGTATTGACTGAAACCAATGTCCCCACTGCCATGAGATCTTCCCGGAGCTCCTTCCTTGTTGTCCTTGGGTTAGCCTTGACTCTTCGGACAAGCCTGGCCTCGACACGGGAGGAAACTTTCAAAGGCTGTCCAGGCCGTGGAAGGCTAACAGTAGTTCCATAAGCCTTCCACTTCCGGATGATGCTCCCAACAGTGAAGACAGGTAGGCCCAACTCCTTGGAAAGGGTTTTGTACCCCTTGCCAGCCTTGTGACCCTCCACCATCTTGTCTCTGATGGCCTTGGAATGCTCCTTTGTCTTTCCCATGTTGACCATGTATGAGTGCTGTTCACAAGTTTGGGGAGGGTCTTAAATAGTCAGAAAAGGCTGGAAAAAGAGATAATTAATCCAAACATGTGAAGCCCATTGTTCTTTGTGCCTGAACTACTTCTTAATACTTTAGGGGAACCAAACAGAATTCTGGTGGTTTGAGGGGTTGAATAATAAATGACCCTCTGAATAAACTTTTCACAATTAAAAAAAAAAATAAACAAATAAATAACATTCTTTTTTGCTGCAGTGCATTTCACACTTCCAGGCTGATCTACAGTCCAAATGTCACAATGCCAAGTTAATTCCGAATGTGTAAACCTGCTAAATCTGCAGGGGTTGAATACTACTTGTAGGCACTGTATAAAGCACAAACCACTTCAACTCTCTAAGGGAGAGTTCACACGGAGTAACGTGCCGCGTGATGTGGCACGTAGACGCCGCGCGAGCTTTTGCAGGCCGTATACGCTCCCATTGATTTCAATGGGAGTCGGGATCATATACGCGGCGCTATTTTGCGGCTGTGATTTTGCACCCCTGCAATTCTGTCAGATAATACTCGTGTTCTTCCAGATAATGATTACAGTCACAAACTCTTTGGTATTATCTTCATTTAATTTGTCTTCAATGGAAAACCACAAAAAGAATTGTCAAAAAGCCAAATTGGATATAATTCCACAGCAAACATAAAAAAGAAGGTGAACAAAAGTATTGGCACTGTTTTAAAAATCATGTGATGCTTATCTAATTTGTGTAATTAACAGCACCTGTTACTTACCTGAGGCACCTAACAGGTGGTGGCAATAACTAAATCACACTTGCAGCCAGTTGAAATGGATTAAAGTTGACTCCACCTCTGTCCTGTGTCCTTGTGTGACCACATTGAGCATGGAGAAAAGAAAGAAGACCAAAGAACTGTCTGAGGACTTGGGAATCAAAATTGTGAGGAAGCCTGAGCAATCTCAAGGCTACAAGTCCATCTCCAAAGACCTGAATGTTCCTGTGTCTACCGTGCGCAGTGTCATCAAGAAGTGTAAAGCCCATGGCCCTGTGGCTAACCTCCCTAGATGTGGACGCAAAAGAAACATTGACAAGAGATTTCACCGCAAGATTGTGCGGATGGTGGATAAAGAACCGTGACTAACATCCAAACAAGTCCAAGCTGCCCTGCAGTCCAAGGGTACAACAGTGTCACCCCGTACTATCCAGCGTCAGCGTCTGAATGAGAAGGGACTGTATGGTAGGAGACCCAGGAAGACCCCACTTCTTACCCACAGACAGAAGCCAGGCTGGAGTTTGCCAAAACTTACCTGAGAAAGCCAAAACCGT
Organism: Leptodactylus fuscus; assembly: GCF_031893055.1. Taxonomy (NCBI): domain Eukaryota; kingdom Metazoa; phylum Chordata; class Amphibia; order Anura; family Leptodactylidae; genus Leptodactylus; species Leptodactylus fuscus. The sequence goes on from NC_134269.1 coordinate 2,173,972, forward strand.
TCTGAAAGAATGTTCTCTGGTCAGATGAGACAAAAGTAGGAGAAGGCCTCAACATAGAGATTACAGGAAAAAGAGAAGAAGACGCCCCCTACAGTCAGACATGGCGGAGGTCCCTGATGGTTTGGGGTTGCTTTGCTGCCTCTGGCACTGGACTGCTTGACCGTGTGCATGGCATTATGAAGTCTGAAGACGACCAACACATTGTGCAGCATCATGTAGGGCCCAGTGTGAGAAAGCTGGGTCTCCCTCAGAGTTCAGGGCTCTTCCAGCAGGACAAGGACCCAAAACACACTTCAGGTCAGCACTAGAACATGGTGGTGAGAGAAAGCCCTGGAGACTTGTAAAGTGGCAGCAATGAGTCCAGCCCTGAATCCCATAGAACACCTGTGGGGGAGGGGGATAGATCTCTTGGTGGCAGTTTGGAGAAGGCCCCCTTCACATCTCAGGGGGGACCTGGAGCAGTTTGCCAAAGAAGAAGGGTCTAAGATTCCAGCAGAGCCTTGTAAGAAACTCATTGCTGGTTAGCGGAAGCGGTTGTGCGCAGTTATTGTGTCTAAAGGGTGTGTTACCAAGTATTAGGCTGAGGGCGCCAATATTTCTGTCCGGACTATTTTTGGAGTTTTGTGTAAAATGATCAATGATGTGACTTTTTTTTCATTATCTTTTGTGTTTTTTCATTGCAAGCAAAATAACTGAAGATATTACCAAAGAGTTTGTGCTTGTAATCATTTTCTGGGAGACAACGTGGATTATCTGACAGAACTGCAGGGGCGCCAAAACTTTTGGCCAACACTGTAATAGGTCACATCATATACATTACATAGTGAGGCTGAGGGTGACAATCTGGATTCTTCTTTGGGTCACACAGCTACATGATGTCTTCTTGTCCATGTAACACACAGGACATCAGGATATTACTTGTTGCACCTTTTATAGATGAAATATTACAGAGATTGTGGTAACAAGGCCGGAGAGATCTCAGTAATGGTCTCTGGTGGGAGCAATCACAGAGATACATTTATAGATCTAATAAGAACATAATTATGAATAGGAAAAATATTTCCACTTGTTTATATTTATTGTCATAAGAAAATTCACCTTCATTTCTATAATTTATTTATCCAATATTGCCATTCTGACCTTTGTAGACACCAACTGTGTGGCCTAACTTTGGACAAAGTTCTCTCCAAGTCTCCCAACATCACAATAAACCTTTAACCCCTTCCTGACACTTTGAGACTTCCTGGCAGAGCTCTGACGTGCCACTTTATGCCGTAATAACTTTGTAACACTTTAACTCACCAAAGTAATTTTGTTATTGTTTTTTCGTGACACATTGTACTTCATCCAAGTTTGAAATGATGTGCATTGTATACAGATAGTCAGACCATCAAAGCTATATCCTAAATCTAATGCACCAGATCTCTACTTTATGCCGGAATCAAACTTTAGTCACCTTTTTATTTTTTACAGACATTATAAGGTTTACAAGTCAAACAACAATACTGAAAATTTTCAAGAACATTTTCAAAACCAATTGTTTAAGGGACTATTCCAGTCATGAAGGGGTTTTGAAAGCCCCCTGTACTAGAAACTCGCATAAATCACCCCATTTTCAAAACTGCTCCCCTTAAATAAGTCAAAACAACATATACCAAATATTTTAACCCTATAAGTGCTTAACAGGAATTAAGACAAAATGGAGGTGAAATTTACACATTTCATCTTCTTTTACTAATATTTTTGTTTATCCCTAGAATTTACAGATTCACAAGGGGTTAAAGGAAAATATGCACCCCACAATTTGTTAGGCAAGTTCTCCCGACTACCATAGTACCCGATATGTGGGTGTAAATTGATATATGGGCACACAGTGAGATGCAGAAGGGAAGGCGCGCAAGGAGCTTTTGGAGGGCAGATTTTGTTGTGATCAGTTTCAGGCACCATGTCGTATTTAAAAAGCCCTTGAAGTAACAAAACAGTGAAAACCTATAAAAAGTGACCCCATTTTGGAAACTAGACCCCTCAAGGAGTTTATGAAGGGGTATAGTGAGTATTTTGACCCTGCAGGTTTTTCACTAAATTTATTATCATAGGGACGTGAAAATGAAAAATGACACTTTTTCCGATCAAATGTTGCTTTAACCTCAAATTGTTTTTCTTCACAAAGGGTTAAAGGAGACTAACCAATGTAATTTTTTTCTCCTGAACATGACAATATCCCATATGTGCTGGCACACCGATGTACGGGTACAGGGCAGGACTTGAAACAGAGAGAGCGCTATTTAGCCTTTGAAGGACAGATTTTCCTGGAATAGTTTTCAGGCAACGTGTCCCATTTGTAGAAACGCTGAGGTGCCAAAACAGTGAAACCCCCCAAAAGTGACCCTATTTTGTAAACTAGACCCCTCAGGAAATTTATCTAGGGGTACTTTGAGTACTTTGACCTTACAGATCTTTCACTGCATTGGGCCATAAAAATGGAAAATTACACTCTTATCTACAAAATGTAGCTTTAACTCAAAATGTTTAATTTTTACATGGGGTTAAAGGAGAAATTCCGCCCACAATTTGTTAAGCAATTTCTCCAGACTATAGAAGTGTCCAACATGTGGATATAAATGTCTGTATTGGCACGCAGCAGAGAAGGAGATCCATTGAAGTCTTCAGAAGGCAGATTCTGCTGGAATTGGTTTCAGGCCCCATGTCACATTTGCAATGCCCTTGAGGTACAAACACAGTGGAAAGCCCCAATAAATGATCTAATTTTGGAAACTAGACCCCCCGAGGAACTTATCAAAGGTCTTTTCAGCATTTTGAACCTAGAGCTGTTTTGCCAATTTTACTACCAATGGGATGTGAAAATTATAAATTCATTTTTTTTCTAGTAAAATGTTATATTAGACTCAAATTTATAATTTTCACAAAAGGTTGAAGGAGAAACATCACTCAAAGTTTGTTACCCAATTTCTTCTAAACATGACAATATCCTATATGTGATCATAAACTTCTGTATGGGTACAGGGCGGAGCTGGGAATGGAAAGAGCGCTGTTTGGCTTTTAGAGAGCAGATTTTGCTGGAATAGTTTCTGGGTGCCATGTCTCAATTGCAGAGCCCCTAAATTTGACCCCATTTTGTAAACTACACCCTTCAAGGAATTTACCAAGCCCTATACTGACCATTTTGATCCAACAGCTGTTTCATAGATTTATTAACATTGGGCAGTGAAAATGAAGAATTATATTTTTTGCAATAAAATGTTGCTTTAGCTACAAAGTTTTCATTTTTACAAGGGGTTAAAGGAGGAAATGTAACCACTAATTTGTTATACAACTTCTCCGGACTATATAAATACCCCAGATATGGAGAAAAACTACTGTATTGGCACACGGCAGGACAAAGAAAGCAGGGAGCGCCAGGAGGCTTTTGGAGGGCAGTATCATTTTCCGCTGTCATGACACATTTGCCCCTAAGGGACTAAAGCAGTGGAGAGTACCAAGAAGTGACTTCATTTTGGAAATTGCACTCAAAGGGTATAGTGCTCATTTTGACCCCAAACATGCTTTCCAAAAAGAAATACACAGCAGATGGTGCAAAATGAAAATTGACATTTTCCCAGATAGGCCATTTCAGTGGCCAATAGGTCCTGCCCGTGTCATGACCCTGTAAAATGTCATATCTCCAGTTATTAGGCCCTGTCTCCTGATTTCGGAAACCCCCTATATGTGGCCTTACTCTTTTGCCTACAACTATGGCAAGGCTCAGAAATTAAGAAGCACCTTATTTATTTGAGGCCTAATGTAGTTATTTGCACTGCATTGGCGAGACATTGCAGAGGGACTTAGGCAAAAATAAAAAATGCACCCCCTATTCTGAAAACTATTCTCCTCAAGAAATGTAGGAAGGGGCATAGCGAGAATTTTTAATCCTTGAGTATTGAATTATTTTAATTTCAAGACATAAATGTGCAGTTAAAATGTCAATATTTCGAGAGATGCACCCTTTCAGTGGCCGATATGTTGCACCTGATTGTGACAGCAGGGAAACACACTCCAAAAACTGTTAAGGGGGTTCTCCTTGGTACAACGGCCTTTGGAGTGTTTGTCTCTGACACAAGCCGGGCACAACATATTGTGCAATGAAATGACAGATTCCTGAAAAAAAAATGTCATGTTCACTCTGCACTGCTGATGGTGCATTCATTTCTGGAGAATAAATGAAATCAACACTTGGGAGGTAAAAATATTCCCTGCACCCCAGGATAAATTCCATAAGGGGTGTAGTTTCTGGTAGTTAGTTTAGTTAGGTACTGGCATTTCAGGAACTCTGCAAAAGTGTCATGGCGTCCAAAAACCAAACCGTTGCAAAAACCAAATAGCGCTGCTTTTTTTCTGCACCCTGCTGTGTACCCAACAGCAGTTTGTACCCCCATATATTGGTTAAGTGAGGTGTCCCGGGAACTTAAAATTGGAACCATGGTGAATGACAATGACAAAAACATGGTGTCGGTGCTTCGTCAAGGAGGGATTAGCCATGCGCCCTGCATGGCGCATGTGTTCAATCTGGTTGTCAAGCGTTTCCTTAAGTGTTCCACCCATTTGCAAGACGTCCTAAAAATGTCAAGGAAAGTTTGCACGCAATTCAGCCACTCGTACACAGCCAAGCAGAACAGCCTCCCACAACATAGGCTGATATGTGATGTTTCCACTAGTTGGAATTTAACCCTCTATATATTGCATTGAATATATGAACAGAGAAAAGCCATAAAAATTTTTTGATGATACAAGTAGACATGGATACTCCCCTGTGTAACTTTAACATTAGCCAGTGGCAGCTCATGTGTCACACCTGCCATTTGCTCTTTCCACTGTTCCACATCCTGGAAAAGATGCTTTTTCAATCTGGTTAGTAAGGGGACTGGAGATGTGGCACCAGCATCTCACGGCCACATGAGCCCTGTGGAGGCTAAACAGGAGGAGGAAGAGAAGGAGGAGGACATTGGAGCACAAGCAATGTCTAGCCAAATGGGTAAAGAGAACGAGCAAGAGCAAATAAAAAAGCAAAAAGGATATTATGAGGATGAGGCAGTTCACACAGACACACCGTCGCAGTTTGTAGTCGAGATGGATGCAGGAAGTCTCTCGGAGTCACTTGCGCAAATGGTCCAATGCTCAATTGGTTGTTCAGCGGCAGCCAAATTGTCACCATTCAGCAGAGGGATGACTACTGGCTCTCCACCATGTTATACCTTTACTACTGGGAAAAATGTGAGCCTATTTAACACCCGCTGAGAAGTAGGACAAACTGAACTACTATAGATTTATACCAGTTTGCCACTATCTATCTGTGCCAACGTCCATGTCTGACTGGGGGGACCCTGAGTGCTCAATTTGAATTGGCATGGCAGCTGTAGGAGGGGGTGGGGGTGGCAGGAGCAGTATCGGCTCCATCAGCAGAAGCCTGAGTCTAGCGTGGCTGATAAGCAGTTTTCTTCACCTGCATAGTGAAGCTGGTTCACTGTATGGCCTCATAAGCCTATTGAAACCTCCACACTCTTCCACTGGGTGACTGTATGGCCTCATAAGCCTATTGAAACCTCCACACTCTTCCACTGGGTCACTGTATGGCCTCATAAGCCTATTGAAACCTCCACACTTTGCCACTGGGTCACTGTATGGCCTCATAAGCCTCCACACTCTTCCACTAGGTGACTGTATGGATAAGGTCATCTCAGTAATGGTCTCTGGCGGGAGCAATCGTAACGATAAAGTTATAGATTAAAAAATATAAAATTAAAAAAGAATCAGATATAAAATATTTCCAGTTGAATACAGAGATGATTGATAGTTCGTGAATATCTCATTTGACCTAAAACTACTTTAGATTTTCCAACGAGTAGATAAAGAAAACTAAATCAAACAAATGAGTCAAAAGTATTAAACTTGATCATTTGCTTTTAGAACAAAAAAATGGTACACTACATATCTGTGATTGTCAAAAGTATGTGAACCTTGAGGCTGAATTCAGACAGGGTTTTTTGGTCAGGATTTTGACAGGGAATCCTTGTCAAAATCCTGCTAAAAAAAACACCTCACATTAAATTCAATGGGAACCGGTCATTTCCTTTTTCTGTGAGCAGTTTATTCCCGCTCACAGAAAAAAAAGCAACATGCTCTTTCTTCAGGTGGATTCAGCCACAGACATCCGCCTCGCGACACCTCCCTCTCCCTCCAGACTAGGCCCATTCATTTGGGCCTAATCCGGAACGGAATGCCGTGACTGGATGCTGGTGCAGTGCATCGGCATCTGGCACGGCTACTCTTTTTTTGGTCCAGAATCTGAGGCGGCCACTGAGGTGGACCAAAAAAACCCTTCTGAACTCAGCCTAAGGATTAGCAGATACTCTGATGGTGAAATTAGAGCCAGGTGTTTTCAGTGGAATTACAATCGGGTGATCTGCTTTATGTCTATGAAATTCTGATCTTCACACCCTATGTATTATTATTATTATTATTATTATTATTATTATTATTATTATTATTATTATTATTATTATTATTATTATTATTATTATTATTATTATTTATATAGCACCATTAATCCCATGTTGCTTTACATTATTATATTAATCCCATGGTTCTGTACATTATTATATTAATTCTATGGTGCTGTACATTATTATATTAATCCCATGGTGCTGTACATTATTATATTAATTCCATGGTGCTGCACATTATTATATTAATCCCATGGTGCTGTACATTATTATATTAATCCCATGGTGCTCTGTACACTATTATATTAATCCCATGGTGCTCTGTACACTATTATATTAATCCCATGGTGTTCTGTACATTATTATATTAATCCCATGGTGCTCTGTACATTATTATATTAATCCCATGGTGCTCTGTACATTATTATATTAATTCCATGGTGCTGTACATTATTATATTAATCCCATGGTGCTCTGTACATTATTATATTAATCCCATGGTGCTGTACATTATTATATTAATCCCATGGTGCTTTACATTATTATATTAATCCCATAGTTCTGTACATTATTATATTAATTCTATGGTGCTGTACATTATTATATTAATTCCATGGTGCTGCACATTATTATATTAATCCCATGGTGCTGTACATTATTATATTAATCCCATGGTGCTCTGTACATTATTATATTAATCCCATGGTGCTGTACATTATTATATTAATCCCATGGTGCTCTGTACATTATTATATTAATTCCATGGTGCTGTACATTATTATATTAATCCCATGGTGCTCTGTACATTATTATATTAATCCCATGGTGCTCTGTACATTATTATATTAATCCCATGGTGTTCTGTACATTATTATATTAATTCCATGGTGCTGAACATTATTATATTAATCCCATGGTGCTGTGTACATTATTATATTAATCCCATGGTGCTCTGTACATTATTATATTAATCCCATGGTGCTCTGTACATTATTATATTAATCCCATGATGCTCTGTACATTATCATATTAATTCCATGGTGCTGTACATTATTATATTAATCCCATGGTGCTCTGTACATTATTATATTAATCCCATGGTGCTCTGTACATTATTATATTAATCCCATGGTGCTCTGTACATTATTATATTAATCCCATGGTGCTGTACATTATTATATTAATCCCATGGTGCTGTACATTATTATATTAATCCCATGGTGTTGTACATTATTATATTAATCCCATGGTGCTGTACATTATTATATTAATTCCATGGTGCTCTGTACATTATTATATTAATCCCATTGTGCTCTGTACATTATTATATTATTTCCATGGCACTGTACATTATTATATTAATCCCATGGTGCTCTGTACATTATTATATTAATTCCATGGTGCTGTACATTATTATATTACTCCCATGGTGCTTTACATTTGGGGGTTACATACAATACACAAAATATACAGGTACATATCATACTAACAGTGACCAACTGGCCGGGTGGGGTAGAGGGCCCTGCCCGCGAGGGCTTACAATCTATGAGGGAAGGGGGGTAGAGACAGAAGGAGAGGGGGAGACTGTACAGATGGGGGTGCGGTGATAGTGTTATTGGAGGTTGTAGGCCTTCCTGAATAGGTGAGTCTTCAGGGTCTTCTTGAAGCCTGTGATTGTGGGGGTCAGTCTTATGTGTTGTGGTAAGGAGTTCCAGAGTATGGGGGATGCACGGGAGAAATCTTGGAGGCAGTTGTGTGAGGAGCGGATGAGAGAATGGAGAGTGGAGTAGGAGGTCATTGGAGGATCTAAGGTTACGTGTGGGTAGTTAGCGGGAGATTAGGTCCAAGATATATGGAGGGGACAGGTTGTGGATGGCTTTGTATGTTAATATTAATAGCTTGAACTCAATTCGCTGGGCTATAGGTAGCTAGTGGAGGGACTGGCAGAGGGGAGCAGCCGATGAGGATCGGGGGTGAGGTGGATTAAGCGAGCAGCGCAGTTTAAGGTGGACTGGAGGGGGGCGAGGGTGTTCGCTGGGAATCAATGGAGAAGGGTGTAGTCTAAGCGGGAGTTTATGAGGGCCTGGACGAGCATCTTGGTAGTTTCTGGGGTGAGGAAGGAGTGGATTTGATGGATGTTCTTGAGCTGGAGGCGACAGGAGGTGTTGAGGGTTTGAACGTGTGACTTGAAGGATAGGTCAGAGTCCAGGGTTATCCCAAGACATTGGTCCTGTGGGACAGGGGTAAGTGGGGTTCCGTTAACTTTGATAGATGGGTTGGGTGGAGGGGCCATACAGGATGGGGTGAAAATGATGAACTCCGTTTTCTCCATGTTGAGATTGAGAAAGCGGGAGGAGAGGAAGGAGGCTACGACCACTAAACAATCTGGAACTCTGGCCAGCAGGGAGGTAATGTCTGGTCCAGAGATGTATATTTGGGTGTCGTTGGCATAAGAGTGGTACTGAAAGCCATGAGATTCTATGAGTTGGCCCAGGCCAAGGGTGTAGATGGAGAACAGGAGGGGTCCAAGGACGGATCCTTGGGGGACACCTGCGGAGAGAGGGTGTGGTGAGAGGTGGTGTGCGAGTGGGAGACGCTGAATGTGCGGTCGGTGAGGTATGAGGAGATCTAGGAATGGGCCAGGTCTGAGATACCAAGGGATGAGAGAATTTCTAACAGGAGGGAGTGGTCAACTTTGTCAAAGGCAGAGGAGAGGTCGAGGAGGAGGAGGACAGAGTAGTGGCGCTTGGCTTTGGCAGTTAGAAGGTCATTGGTGACTTTTGTTAGGGCAGTGTCAGTGGAGTGCCGGGGTCTGAAGCCTGACTGTAGTCTGTCAAAGAGCAGGTTGGACGAGAGATAGGAGGAGAGTTCGGAGTGGACGTGCTGCTCAAGTAGTTTTGAGATGTACGGGAGCAGTGAGGTGGGACGATAGTTGGCAGGAGAGGACGGGTCAAGGGATGGTTTCTTAAGTATAGGAGTGACAGTGGCATGTTTGAAGGCTGAGGGGAAGGATCCATTGGCTAGGGATAAGTTGAAGAGATGGGTTAGGGCCGGAGTAATGACTTCAGTGAGTTTGGGGATGAGATGTGACTGGATCGGCTCAAATGCGCAGGAGGTGAGGTGGGATTTGGAGATTAGGGAGGAGAGTTTTTCATCAGCGATGGGGGAGAAACAGGTCAGGGATGGGGAGCAGCGAGTAGTTAGGTAGAGGGGTTGTCGGGGGTATAGGGCAAGATTATCTCTGATGGTGTCAATTTTAGTTTTAAAGTAAACGTCAAAGTCATCAACTGAGATAAGTGATGTCGGAGGAGGGGCGGGAGGACGGAGGAGGGAGTTGAAGGTGGGGAACTTTGGGGATAAAATTACATTTCAGTAATTTTTCTTTTACACATCCCAATGTTAATAAAATTTGTAAAACGGCTGTAGGTTGAAAATGTTTCCTGTACCCATTGATTAATTCTGTGAGGGGCATAGTTTCCAAAGTGGGGTCACTTTTGGGGGTTTCCATTGTTTTGGTACTCTATGGACTCTGCAAATGCAACATGGCACCTGAAAACTATTCCAGCAAAATCTGTTTTTCATACCCCCAGTGTCGCCCCTTCCCTTCCATGCCCTGCCGTCTGCCCAAACATCAGTTTCCACCCACATGTGGGGGATTTCTGTACTCAGGATAAATTGTATAACAAACTGTGAGATGTATTTTCTCATTTAACCCTGCTGTTCTGTTCGGGTCAATATGACCCGAAATGATTTTTGAGACCCTGCAGATTTTTTTTAATGAGGATTTGAAACTAGTGGTTCCTTGACTTTTCCTCATTTGTGGAGCTCTACATGTTTTTTTTTTGCTTTTGTTCTGTTTTTTTGTTTACTTTTTGCTACACGCTGATTGTTACACTTGTACTGTTCGGGTCAATATGACCCGATAGCATTTTATACTGTTCTACAGGTCTCTGATTACTTCTGACTGCAAAAGTTATGTTTTTTTTATGTGTTCTTCATCTCCAAATGGTGGTGGTTTCACTTTTCTTATCAGTAAGCAAGTAATTATCTAAAATTAATTATCAAAATTGTATAACAGTGGTGAAAATGTAACTGTTGATGAGCAACTGGTGGCATTCCGAGGTAGGTGCCCATTCAGACAATATATACCAAGTAAGCCAGCAAAATATGGCATCAAGATCTGGACACTTTGCGACAGCAAAAGCTCATATGCTCTAAATGTTCAAGTGTATACAGGAAAAGCCCCTGATGAAAGACCTGAAAAAAATCAGGGCATGCGTGTTGTTCTAGATTTGACTCATGGTCTAAAAGGACAAAATGTCACATGTGACAACTTTTTTACATCCTATCAACTAGGCCAGATGTTGAAGAAAAAACAACTTACCATGCTGGGTACTATGAGAAAAAACAAACCTGAACTACCGCAAGGTATCCTTAGCAAGAGAGAGGTGGACAGTTCAACTTTTTATTTTTCTGGAAATACAACTGTTGTTTCTTATGTTCCGAAAAAAAACAAACAGGTAATTCTCATGAGCACAATGCACCATGACAATGCCGTAAGTGATAGAGAAGACAGAAAGCCTGACATTACTTTGGATTATAATGCCACAAAGGGAGCAGTTGATACTTTAGACCAAGTAATATCAACATATACATGCAAACGCAAAACCAATCGGTGGCCAATGATTTTATTTTATAACATACTGGACGTTTCTGCATACAATGCATTTGTCTTATGGAGAGAAATCGACCCCGATTGGAACCGGAATAAGCTGCATAAAAGAAGATTATTTCTTGAGGAATTGGGAAAATCCCTGGTGAGGCCATATATTGAGAGCAGAAAAGTGACCCCCAGAAGTGAGGGAGCAGCAGCCATTGTAAGAAGTGTCCAGCATGCTGAAGAAAGAGACTCCACATCCACGGCCTCCACCAGCACAGCTACCAGCAAAACAAGGAAGAGATGGAGCTTCTGTCCATCTACCTGTGACAATAAGACTAATCTGACATGTGCTGAATGTTCAAAATATCTGTGTAAAGGACATGTGTCTTATTATTGTGCTCAATGTAAAAACGCATGAACATGTTCAGTTTTTTCTTTTTTCTTTCTAAAATGGTTGAAGTTTTTATGATTTTTCATTTGTTGATTTATAAAATTTGTTTTCAAAAATTTAAATTTCATGTTTTAGTAATAGTAATGTAAAACTTCTTTATTATTTGTGTGCAGAATGTCAACAATCAAAGATAATTGCAAAAAGCCTGTGTAACCTTTTTATGAAAAATAATAATAATAATTAAGTTTAAATTTAAATTTTTCTTTTGTTTATGATCAAACATGTTCACATACAGTATTTCAATGAAAAAAGTATTCAAATAAATCAATTAGCGTAGCTAAAAATCAAGAATTAATAGGTCGGGTCATATTGACCCGGGAACAGTACAAGTGTATAGCAAATGCGAACAGAACAACAGGGTTAACCCTTTGTCATGTGTTAAATTTAGGGCTAAATGAATAAATAATTGAAAAAAAAAAATGAAATATCTAAATTTCACCTCCATATTGTTTTAATTATTGTGAAATGCTTAAACGGTTAACAACCTTCCAAATGTTGTTTTGATTTATTTGAGGGGTGTAGTTTTGAAAATGGGGTAACTTATGGGGATTTCTAATATATAGGCTTTTATCATGTCCTTCAGAACTAAACTTGTACCTAAAAATTTGTTTAGGAACCTTTCTTAGAGGACCATTAAAAGATGATCCAATATAAAGCACAGATATGGTAGATAATATGTATTCATGTATTTGGGAGGTAAGACTATCTGTCTGATAAGCAGAATATTTGGTATTTTTAAAATTCCAATTTTTCCAAATTTCCATCGTTTTCTATTTTTTTCATAAATGAATACAAAAATATTGATCAATAATAATACCAAAAGGAAGTACAATGTGTCCTGAAAAAAGAAACACAAAATCTTTTCTATAAGTTAAAGCATTTCAAAGTTATTGCCATATAAAATGACAACTTTTAATTTGGAAAAATGAGGCCTAGACTATAAAGAACTTTTAGGGTGTCTTTAAGGGGTTAAATAATGCTAGTTTTTTTTTGTTATTTTTACTGTATTTTTTTTTTTTTTTTTTTTTTAGAATAGTGCAGGTTACACTGTATTTGGAGAACAATATACAAAAAAAAGTAATAAAATAATGGAGTTTTTTTTTTTTTTTTTTAATTAGTGGAGGCTGCAATATTGTGTGCACATTCACACTTACACATCCAACAATTGGTAAAGCAGTGATTATTTTTCACATACACAACTCTCCATCACAATCTATATTTGATTACTAGAGATGAACAAACACTAAAATGTTCGAGGTTCGAAATTCGATTCGAACAGCCGCTCAATGTTCGTGTGTTCGAACGGGTTTCGAACCCCATTATAGTCTATGGGGAACAGATACTCGTTAAGGGGGAAACCCAAATCTGTGTCTGGAGGGTCACCAAGTCCACTATGACACCCCAGGAAATGATACCAACACCTCTGGAATGACACTGGGACAGCAGGGGAAGCATGTCTGGGGGCATCTAACACACCAAAGACCCTCTATTACCCCAACATCACAGCCTAACAACTACACACTTTCCACATTCAAAAAAACCTCTATCAAAGTGGGAAAATACCTGGAAACCTTCTTTACTCCGCAAATGGATGGACACAAACCCCAATTTAAGCTCAACAAATAGTAACAACCACCCCTTTAAATCACGTTCCCCATGACAACCACAAATGGAATAGGCAATGGGAATTCCAAAAGCCCTCACCCTTAACTGTCATTTTGAGTGTGTGTGTGTGTGTGTGTGATGTGGTAAGACCTTCCAAAATTCACTTTTCTAGCCCTTAACATGAGCCCTTCCAAACAAAGTTACAGGACCTTAAGCTGAGCTACCAGCAGAGATTGAGGCCCTTGGCATGAGTAGAGCCTTGCACCAGCAGTGTTTTTGGCACTTAGGGTGAGTTGAGCCTTGTACCAGCGTGTGTCCCTTAACATCAGGCGGGCCCTAAGTTCTGCACTTTGCACAAAAGTTCCACATTAACTAGGCTGAATGGTACAAAGATTAGTAGGCCCGAGAACCAGGAACAGGTCTTGCAATGGCTGTCGGATAACGCTTAAAGCACATTGTCCACAAGCCAGGCAGCCTCTACCTCCTCTTACCCAACAGTCTTGTCCTCCTTCCACCCAAAATTCCCAATCTTCCCAGAACAATAACCCCAACTGTCCCTGCTCCCCAGAGCTGTTCTCCCTTCCTTTGACTGTACCGCAACCTGCCCCTCCATTTCGCGATTCCACGGACCTAACAGACGAGTATCTGTGTCCAGATGCTCAAACACTAGAGTCTCCTCCATTCCATCTCCGGTCGATTTGGTGGCGGATGACCAGCAACCCACCCTCATCGACGACGATGAGACGCAGTTGCTGTCAGGGCAGCCAGTTGACATGCGCATTGTGCAGGAGGAGGAGGCGAGACAGGAGTTGGAAGAGGAGGTGGTGGACGACGAGGACACTGACCCCACCTGGACAAGGCAGATGTCAAGCTGGGAAAGTAGTGTGGATGTTGAGGCAGGTGCAGCACCAAAAAGGGTAGCTAGAGGCAGAGACATGTCCAGAGGCAGAGGTCAGCTGCTTTGCCGAAGCCAGGCCAGACCCGGAATGTCCGAAGATGTTCCCTTTTGTACCCAGCCCAGAAAAACTCCCCCATCGAGGGCACGTTTCTTGAAGGTGTAGAGTTTTTTCAAGGAATGCGCCGAGGACAGATATAGTGTCGTCTACACAATTTGCCTCTCGAAATCGAGTAGGGGCCCTGAGAAGAGCAACCTGTCCACCACTTCAATGCACCGTCATTTGGAATCCAAGCAATGGAATCAGTGGCAGGCAGCAACGGCAGGACAAACGTCGCCCGCCGTTCATGCCACTGCCTCTGCTCACAGTGCTGGCGATGCACTCCAGAGGACGAGCCAGGACATCACTTCATCTGCCTCCGCCACTTTGTTGACTTCTCCCTCATCCTCCCCTGTTTCTGTCTTATCTCCTTCTCCTGCACCATCAAAGGCACCATCAGGCGCTTCTTTACAACAACCCACCATCTCTCAGACATTGGAGCGCCGGCAGAAATACACCGCTAACCACCCACCCACGCAAGCCTAGAACGCCAACATCGCTAAACTGCTGGCCCAGGAGAGGTTGGCGTTCCGGCTTGTTGAAACTCCCGCCTTCCCGGACCTGATGGCAACTGTGGCACCTCACTATGCCGTCCCTAGCCGTCTCAACTTCTCCCGGTGTGGCGTCCCCGCCTTGCACCAGCACGTGTCACTCAACATCAGGTGGGCCCTTAGTTCCGCGCTTTGCTGCAAGGTCCACTTGACCACCGACACTTGGACAAGCGCCTGTGGTCAGGGATGCTGCAGTGCTTATCTTTAATGACAGGCAGGGTGAATGTGGTGGAGTCTGTTCCCCGGGTGCAAACTGGGGTGGCCTATCTCCTCTCCCAGGCCAAAATTCATGGCAGGAGTAGACTGAAACCCTACGACGCTGCAACCTCCACCACAGCTACTAGCGGCAAACGCTAAAACACTGGTGTGGGGAGATGTCAGCAGGCGGTGCTGAAGCTCATCAGCTTGGGGGACAGACAGCACAGTGCCTCCGAGGTCAGGGATGCCATCCTGGCTGAGATGGCATTTTTTTTTCCCTGCTACACCTGGGGCCTGGCATTTTTACGCCTGTGATAATGGCTGGAACCTGGTAGCGGCTCTGGAGCTTGCCAGCCTCCAACACGTTCCATGTTTGGCCCACGTCTAACCTAGAGGTGCAAAGTTTTTTAAAAACATACCCAAATGTACCGAAGCTACTGTTGAAAATGCGGCGCTTGTGCGCCCACTTTTGCAAGTGCACAGGAGTCGCTGCTAGCCTAAAAACACTCTATCAAGGCCTACATCTGTCCAAACACAGGCTGTTGTCCGTCATTCACACACGCTGAAACCCTACAATACCATATCTTGAGCAGGGTGTGTGAGCTGCACAGACCTTTGATGGAGTTCCATCTACAAAACCCAAGGGTTCCTCAAAGTCAGCAACCAAAGTTTCTGCACCATGAGTTTCCAGGGGTGGCAGAGTTATGGCTAGGGGCAGAGGCATGGATAGGGATGATGTCTAGGGGCAAAAGCAGTGTGGATGTGGAGGCAAGCTAAGCAGGAAAAACTGGGGGTACAAGCTAAGGCATGGACTGGGGTGATGTCTAGGGGCAAAAGCAGTGTGGATGTGGAGGCAAGCTAAGCAGGAAAAACTGGGGGTACAAGCTAAGGCATGGACTGGGGTGATGTCTAGGGGCAAAAGCAGTGTGGATGTGGAGGCAAGCTAAGCAGGAAAAACTGGGGGTACAAGCTAAGGCATGGACTGGGGTGATGTCTAGGGGCAAAAGCAGTGTGGATGTGGAAGCAAGCTAAGCAGGAAAAACTGAGGGTACAAGCTAAGGCATGGACTGGGGTGATGTCTAGGGGCAAAAGCAGTGTGGATGTGGAGGCAAGCTAAGCAGGAAAAACTGGGGGTACAAGCTAAGGCATGGACTGGGGTGATGTCTAGGGGCAAAAGCAGTGTGGATGTGAAGGCAAGCAAAGCAGGGAAAATGGTGGCTAGAGGCAAAGGGATGTCCATAGGCAGCAAGGGCAAAGATGCAAAACTCTCCCGTTTCAAAAATTTTCCTGACTTGTCTCACAAAACATTCCTGGGAGGAGGGCTGAAACACCACCCTCCTCCTCCTCCGCTGTTAGATTGACCCCAGCTACGAGCTGAAAACGCTGCAACACTGGTGTGGGGAGACGTCAGCAGGCTGGGCTGAAGCTCATCAGCTTGGGAGACGGACAGCACACTGCCTCTGAGGTCAGGGATGCCATCCTGGATGAGATGGCAATTTGTTTATCCCCGCTGCCCCTGGGGCCATGCTTTTTTGTCTTGTTGGAGGGCTCTGGAGCTTGCCAGCCTCCAACACGTTCCATGCCTGGCCCACGTGTTCAATGTAGTGGTGCAATGATTTTTAAAAACATACCCCAAATTAGCTGAGCTAAGGGTGAAAGTGCGGCACTTGGACACCCACTTTCCCAAGTCTACAGTACCTGGAGCTAGCCGCAATACACTCCAGCAAGGCCTACATCTGCCTGAAGCACCTACTGTTGTGCGAGGTCACCACACGCTCTAACCCTAGATACCGTATGTTCAGCAGGGTGTGTGAGCAGCAGAGACCTTTGATGGAGTACCAGCTACAAAACCCAAGGGTTCCTCAGAGTCAGCTCCCTCACTTTCTGCACCATGAGTTTCCATGGGTGGCAGACTTATGGCTAGAGGCACAGGCATGGATAGGGGTGATGTGTAGGGGCAAAAGCAGTGTGGATGTGGAGGCAAGCTAAGCAGCAAAAACTGGGGGTACAAGCAGCCGGTGGCATCATCACTGACAAGCACAGCTGTCTGTCAGCTGACAGGCTGACTTTCACCAAAATGAACAGACAATGGATAGACTCATCATATACATGTCAGTTACATGACAAATTTAGTGCAATTTGCAAGTCCAAGATGGGTTGGAGATCTGCGGAGAGGAATCTCACCACCTCTTGCGGGTGCCATCATTTGGAAGGCAAGCCCTGGGCTCAGTGGGTGAGAGCAAGCACAGGATAATTGTCGTTTGGCCTGGCGGCCACTGCCTCTCCCACTGTTGACAGGGCTGGCGCTGCAGTCCAGACCAGCAGCCAGGACACCTCCACATCTGCCTCTGACACTTTGGGGAGTTCACCCTTATCCTCACCTTTTCCTGCCATTTCTCCTTTTGCCCGCGCCATCATGCGCCTCTTCCCAGCAACTCCCCATCTCCCAAGCCTTTCATTTCATGCTAAAGTACAGCGCAACCCACCCACATGCCCAAGGCTTCAACGGCCTCATCTCAAGAAATCTGGCCCAGGAGATGTTGGAATCCCGGCTGGGGGACAGTCTGCCCTTTTTGGGCAGAGTGTCTACTGCGCCACCGCACTGTGCCATCCACACCAGCACTTTCCCCCAAACATGAGGCGGTCCCTAAATTCAGCGCTTAGCCCTAAAGTTCCATGTGACCAGTTACGAATGGACAAGTGCATGCGGACAGGGACGCTAACTTTCAATTTGGGCACAGTGGTTGAATGTAGTTGAGGCGTGGACCGGGTCGCAAAATGTGGTGGCCTGACTTGTCTCCCCACACAACATTCCTGGGAGGAGGGCTGAAACACCACCCTCCTCCGCTGTTAAATTGACCCCAGCTACGAGCTGGAAACGCTGCAACACTGGTGTGGGGAGACGTCAGCGGGCCGTGCTGAAGCTCATCAGCTTGGGGGCCAGACAGCACACTGCCTACAAAGTGAGTCATGCCATCCTCGATGAGACGGCAATGTGGTTTTTGCCACTGCACCTGGGCCCAGGCATGTTGTCATGTGTGATAATGGCCGTAACCTGGGATTGGCTCTGTAGCTTGGCAGCCTGCAACATATTCCATGCCTGGGCCACGTTTTTAACTTATTGCTGCTAATCTTTTGAAAAAGGTACCCCAATGTTCCTGAGCTACTGGTGAAAGTGTGACGCTTGTGCGGATAGTTTTTAAAGTCTATAGTTGCCGCTGCTAGCCTCTATGCACTCCTACAACGCCTGTACCTGCTGGAACAACGGCTGTTGTGCGACGTCTCCACATTGCTGGCACTAAACATATCAAGTGTTGAGCAGAGTGTGTGAGCAGCACAGACCTTTGATGTAGTTCCAACTCCAAAACCCTCGGGTTCGTCAAAGTCAACTCCCTCAGTTGCTCAACCATGAGTGGCCATGGGTGGCAGACTTATGTGAAATCCCATCCCATCCATTGCACTGGACACGAAACATTAGCATGCGCTCAGCACAACTTCGGATATGGCAGCTGCGTTAAGCAGGGTGCAGGGTACAACACAGACCAGGCCCGAGCACCAGGAACAGGTGTTAGAAATACTGCAGCATCTGCCATTTCCTTCCAATTTTGGGGTTTTGGACCCGCCACCGACTTGTCTGGACCTAAGTGGGGATCATGAGACACAGTTGCCATCAAGGCAAGCTGTGGTCATGTGCGGTTTGCAGTAAGGGGGCAGTGCGCAATTGGAAGAGGAGTTGGTGGATGACGAGGCCACCGACCCCACATGGACAGGGGTGATGTCTAGGGGCTAAAGCAGTGTAGATGTAGAGGGAAGCTAAATCAACAAAAAACCTGGGTAGAAGCAAAGGCATAAACTGGGGTGATGTTTAGGGGCTAAAGCAGTGTAGATGTGGAGGGAAGCTAATTCAACAAAAAAAAGGGTAGAAGCAAAGGCATAAACTGGGGTGATGTTTAGGGGCTAAAGCAGTGTAGATGTGGAGGGAAGCTAATTCAACAAAAAAAACAGGGTAGAAACAAAGGCATAAACTGGGGTAATGTTTAGGGGTGAAAGCAGTGTAGATGTGGAGGGAAGCTAAGCAGCAAAAACAGTGGGTAGAAGCAAAGGCATGCAAAACTCTACCCTGTTGGAAGACTTATTCCTAGGTCTGGAACACGTTAATGGCCCCCCTGGACAAATTACTGCCACTCAGGGGCCTAGTGTCACCAGGAGGGACAAGTATAGGCGCATGTTGTGGGAATACCTGGCCGACACCAGCTCTGTCCTCTCCGATCCCTCTGTGCTCTACAGCCTACACTTATTTTCTCATCTTTTTTTCTGAACTGCACATCTCTTGCCTGCTTCCTTTGGGATCTTAGAAATGGTGGTCCACTTCCACAGATGGTAACTTCCATAGACAGTGTAACGGGAGTAGCTGAGGGATCGCTGTCTTAACCACTTTTTGTCACAAAATTAACTTCCAAAGCCAAATATGGTGCAAGTATATGATGCAAGGACACCTACACACCTATCTCTGACACATTGGGGAGTTCACCCTCATGCGCCCTTTTGGCCTGCACCATCATGCGCCTCTTCCCAGCCACTCCACATTTCCCAAGCTTTTCATTGCAGGCAGAAGTACAACACAACCCACCCCCATGCCCAAGCCTTTAACAGCCTCATCGATAAACTGCTGGCCCTGGAGATGTTGGTGTTTGTTTATGCTTCTGGAGACCCAGGCCTTCCGTCAGCAGATGGCAGCTGGGGCACCTCCCTATGCTGGGCCTAGCCGTTACTACTTCTCTTGGCGTGCTGTCTCTGCCTTGCGCCTGCATGTGTCCCATAACATCAGTCGGGCCCAGAGCTCTGCGCTTTGCTGCAAGGTCCACTTGACCATCGACACTTGGACAAGCGCCTGTGGTCAGGGATGCTGCAGTGCTTATTTTTAATGACAGGCAGGGTGAATGTGGTGGAGTCTGTTCCCCGGGTGCAAACTGGGGTGGCCTATCTCCTCTCCCAGGCCAAAATTCATGGCAGGAGTAGACTGAAACCCTACGAAGCTGCAACCTTCACCCCAGCTACTAGCGGAAAACACTGTAACACTGGCATGGGGAGATGTCAGCAGGCCGTGCTGAAACTGATCAGCTTGGGGGACAGACAGCACAGTGCCTCCGAGGTCAGAGATGCCATCCTGGCTGAGATGGCATTTTTTTTTTCCCTGCTACACCTGGGGCCTGGCATTTTTGCGCCTGTGATAATGGCTGGAACCTGGTAGCAGATCTGGAGCTTGCCAGACTCAAACATGGTCCACGCATGGCCCATGTTTTCCAACTTGTTGGTGCCATGTTTCTTTGAAACCTACACCATTGTGCCTGATATACAGGTCAAAGTGGGGCCATTTTCGTAAGTGAGAACTAGCCTCTGCTAGGCAGAAAACATTCAGAGCACACTCCTCTCATCTTCGCACCGTTGGCTGGCGGAGGAAGACGAGGGGGTTGGAGTGGCATCTGATGTCCCTATCCCACACGAGGCTAGAGGGTGCACTTCAGTGCATCCCATTGCTTCACCACAAATGGTGTGAAGGGGAGTGGAAAATGGAGGAAATGGAGAGTGACCCTTACAGTTGGGGCCAGCAAAGGCATGCCAAGTAACACACTGGCACACATGGCTGACTTCATCTTGGGTTGCTTTTCAACACATATTTCACATCATGAAGAACAAATAATACTGGATTTTTACAAGCCTCGAACCCCGGTCTAGGTCTAATGTCTGTTCCTTTCTTATATTAGGGGAGAGGGAAAAAAAATTACTTCAGTGATACGTTTAGCGTACATAGACTGACTATTAATGTGTATCCCACTTAGTGTTGTTAGGGTTACACACCGTCACAACCTGGCTAAAGCTTCTATAGCTGTTAATAAAGTCAACATAACTTTACGGTATCCAAAAAGACAGCTGGTACCGACAGAGAGCAAGACAAATGTCACCCAAAGCTGTGAGCTCTGAACACCCACAGTGACTTTGGCGTCATCATCATTATAAGGGAGCGGGTGGTAATAAATAACTTGGCAGTGCCTAAAACCCAAAAAGCTTATACAACTATATTTACATTAAGATACACAAATGACACTTTTCAGTAGCATGTCATGAGACAAGCTGATAAGCTCTTCCTTTGTGCAGTGCTATTTGAAAGTTAAACACTGCCTTTATTTTAATTCTGGAGAAGGTGCAGACATTAGATTTAGAACATGTTGTCTTCATTGTCCAAATCCTCTTTATAGGTAACGTGTTTTTCGGGCCGAGCTGTCTGGGAACGAGCTGGTGCAGCACTGACAACCTGGGTGAATATGGCAAGAGCCTGAGATGTAGGGTGAATGAATCCCCAAATTATTTGTGGAATTCCCAGTGAGACAATGGCACTATCTACCAGTAGCAAAAATTGTGGGTGCACGTAACCCCAATATATTCTTTGAATTACCAGTCAGAAACTGGCACTATATGGCAGTAGCAAGAAATGAGGGTATTTGTAACCCCAATATATTCTTTGAATTCCCAGTGAGACAATGGCACTGTATAGCAGTAGCAAAAATTGTGGGTGCACGTAACCCCCATATATTCTTTGAATTCCCAGTCAGACAATGGCACTGTATACCAGTAGTAAAAATTGTGGGTGCACATAACCCCAATATATTCTTTGAATTTCCAGTGAGACAATGGCACTATATAGCAGTAGCAAAAATTGTGGGTGCACGTAACCCCAATATATTCTTTGAATTTCCAGTCAGACAATGGCACTGTATACCAGTAGTAAAAATTGTGGGTGCACATAACCCCAATATATTCTTTGAATTCCCAGTGAGACAATGGCACTATATACCAGTAGTAAAAATTGTGGGTGCATGTAACCCCCATATATTCTTTGAATTCCCAGTCAGACAATGGCACTATATAGCAGTAGCAAAAATTGTGGGTGTATATAGCCCCAATTCTATTGCTAGGGGACTTGCAGGGTATTTCTGAGGTGAAGGTGGGGGGGCACACCGTTGGAACGGGGATTTGGGGTGTATATATGGGGTATACGGGAATACACTGTCAGTGTGTTCCATTCAGGATCCTGGGAAAGCTGGGTTGCGGTGATTGAGCCCGTCAGTGCCACGTTACACTGACAAGCTTCTCCCTGGAATTGAAGTTATATGTAAGCCCAATATATTCTTTGAATTCCCAGTGAGACAATGGCACTATATGGCAGTAGCAAAAATAGTGGGTGTATATAGCCCCAATTCTATTGCTAGGGGACTTGCAGGGTATTTCTGGGGTGAAGGTGGGGGGGCACACCATTGGAACGGGTATCGGGGGTATATATCGGGTATACGGGAATACACTGACAGTGTATTCCATTCAGGATCCTGGGAAAGCTGGGTTGCGGCGATTGAGCCCGTCAGTGCCACGTTACACTGACAAGCTTCTCCCTGGAATTTAGCTCTTATAAGAGCTGTTGGTTGTCTTCTCCTTCCTATCCTAGCCTGTCCCTGCCTACCCAGAATCTAAGCCCTAGCTAACTGGACGGAAAACTCCGTCCCCGGTGAATTGCAAGCTCAGAATGACGCGAAGCTGGGCGGCGCTGTTCTTTTAAATTAGAGGTCACATGTTTTCGGCAGCCAATGGGTTTTGCCTACTTTTTTCAACGTCACCGGTGTCGTAGTTCCTGTCCCACCTACCCTGCGCTGTTATTGGAGCAAAAAAGGCGCCAGGGAAGGTGGGAGGGGAATCGAGTAATGGCGCACTTTACCACGCGGTGTTCGATTCGATTCGAACATGCCGAACAGCCTAATATCCGATAGAACATGAGTTCGATAGAACACTGTTCGCTCATCTCTATTGGTTACCAAAGAAAGAAGAAAACATGAAATTACAGTCAAAATGTAACAAATATAAGCTCTCACCAAAAAGGTCCTTAACAAACACATATCCCTAAAATGATTATACAGTCATTAAAATGTATCTTTAAGCAATGTTTATACAGATGAAACTACTCTATTGCACAACAGACAGAACAAAAAAGAGATTACTGTCAATGAAGGGATTAAGTATCCTATCTGTGTAAACAGGAAGAACACAGATTGCCCCCTGACTAATTTGCCTGTGCAATTTCTTGATTCTCTATTTATAGCCCTTTAACTATTGGTTGAATTTATATTGCTTTATTTTAGAACTGTGTTCTGTATGATGCAGTGACTTGGAGATCGAAGAGTTGTAGGAATACTAAAATAAAGCTGAGGAGGTAAGGATGGGGAAGGATTTTTTTTTTTTTTGTCTGAGATGATCTTCTTGTCTATGCACTACTTATATATGGCATTTGCACATATGCAGAGCATCACGTGAGAAGGGATAAGTAAACTTCCTCCAGACTTCATTATAAGAGTAAATAATAAAGTAGAACTTTCACATGAAAATGGATTTAATGGAAATATAACATTTTGCTCTTGATCTTTATAAAGGCTTGCTTAATCTCTCTATTACTCAGGCTGTAGATGATGGGATTGAGCAGAGGAGTTACTACAGTGTAGAGCAGGGACAGGATTTTCTTTACACTTTTCTTACTTGGAAATAAGTATATACTGAGAAGTGACCCATAATATAAGGAGACCACGGCCAGGTGAGAGCTGCAGGTGGAGAAGGTCTTCTGTCTCCCAGTTACAGATGGGATCTTCAGGATAGTGAGGATTATATACACATAGGACACCACAATGATGATACATGGAGAAATTCCAAATGCTATGGCCATTATCATCTCTTCTAGTTTTATGAAGAAAGTGTCTGAGCAGGAAAGTTCAAGTAAGGGATGAAAATCACAGAAGTAATGGTCAATGGTGTTCGGTCCACAGAACCTCAAATAACTCATAGATACCGAAAAATTTATAAGAGCAACAACTGACATAAACCAACAAAAGAGAACAGATTTTATACAGAATGCGAAGTCCATGACGGAGGAGTAATGTAGAGGGTGACAGATGGCCTGATACCGGTCATAGGACATCACCGTCATGAAAAAACATTCTAATGATTCCGAGGTGGTAAAAAAGAAAAATTGTATCCAACAGCCAATAAAAGATACAAAAATCCCATCATACAACACAATATGGAGCATAAGGGGTACAATGGTGGAGGAAAGCAGGATATCTGAGAAGGAGAGATGTGTGAGGAAGAAGTACATGGGAGAGTGGAGGGATCTGCTGTAGGACACCACCAGGATGATCAGGAGGTTTCCACATAGAGTCACACAGTAGATGAGCAGCAGGAGGAGGAAGAAAGAAATCTTAAAATTGTGCAAATTGTGAAATCCTAAAAGCCAAAACTCAGTCACGGTGTTGGAATTGCTGCTCAGCATGTTCAGAAGGAAGAGTTTCTTGATGGAAATGAAGACAGACATAAGTAAGTGACGAGATTTATCCTCTGCCGTTCACTAAAATGAAAGAACAAGGATTGGGTCAATTGGATGATGAGATTTATTCTCCCAATTTATCACATTCTGTATAGAAATACAATAACAAATATTCAAGAAGTTGGCCAGGCAACCAGGGGAGGTGAAAAAAATCAAACAAAAAAAACAAAAACAAAAGAAATCCCATACTCGTCTGTCCTCGATGCTCCGGTGTCCTCCCGGTATGTCCCGGTCCTTCTGCTCTGGCGCTTCTCACCGGTCTCTTCCTTATTTCATCTGAAGCTGCTTATAGTCCTCAGTGGTCACGTGTGGTTGGGACTTCTGTCACACGGAGAATGGGACAGAGAAGACTGGACCGAGCAGGGAGGCATCGGAGCACCGTAAAGAGGTAAGCATGATTGTTTTTTTATTTTTCACTGCCCCCAGCCTATTTAAAACCTAAACAAGTTGTCCATTTTTGCCTGCACAACCCCATTAAATAAATTTTCTTAGATTTTCTAAAAAAAATCTGGTTACAGATCCGTGCACAAATATAAGAACAATAAGACGTAATGTATTAGATAGAAAGCTAACTATCGTAGTCACATAGATGAGCTTGGATGAAGACATCTGTCCATGAGTTCTAAAATGTAACCTTACAATCCAATACAGTGTATCAAAACATCAAATAGAACTGTGTGTGTGTGTGTGTGTGTGTGTATATATATATATATATATATATATATATATATATATATATATATATATATATATATATATATATATATATATATATATATATATATACCATCCAAGACATTACAAAACATGTCATATCATATTTAGCTGAATTTTTTTCTGGATGAAAAAACAGAAACAAAATATTCATATCTAAGAAGTTAATAAGATGTCAAATGTGGAAATATCCTGTGCAGTATTATATATAATAGGGTCACATGATATACATTACATAGTGAGGCTGAGGATGACAGTCTATATATACCATATATACTCGAGAATAAGCCAGCCCAAATATAAGCTGAGGCCCCTAATTTGACCACAAAAAACTGGAAAAACTTATTGACTCGAGTATAAGCCGAGGAGGAGAAATGCAGCAGCTACTGGAAAATTTCAAAAATTAAAATGGTCGGAGTTTTTGGGGGCAGTAGATGCTGGGAAAGGGGAGGGGGGGTTTTAGTTGTCTGTCTGCCCCTTCCCTGAGCTTGAGGAATGTTTTTTCTTCCCCCACTTGGAATTCAGTCTGGCTGAATATAGGGGATCTGCAGTGCTCCTATTAACCCCTTCCTGACAGAACAGGAGCACTGCAGATCCCCTATATTCAGTAGACCGGGCACTGTCAGACACAGATATACCTAATGTGTTTGTGTTTCACAGTCATTTTCTACTTTTATATGTATTCTAGGGAAAGGAGGGATTTAGAACTAGAATTTTTTTTTTTTTTTTTAATCTTTTTTTTTTTTTTTGCACTATTTTATGGGAGATTCTATACATTAATATTGTGGCTGGTCATAGACCCCCCCCCCATCCCTCCTAAAAAAATAAATAAATAAAATAAATAAAAAATTGCTGACTCGAGTATAAGCTGAGGGGGTCTTTTTCAGCTCAAAAACTGGGCTGAAAAATTTGGCTTATACTCGAGTATATATATAATAGGGTCACATCATATACATTACATAGTGAGGCTGAGGGTGACAATCTGTATATATTATATATAATAGGGTCACATCATATACATTACATAGTGAGGCTGAGGGTGACAATCTGGATTCTTCTTTGGGTATCACAGCTGCATCACGTCTTCTTGTCCATGTAACACACAGGACATTAGGATATTACTTCTTGCACCTTTTATAGATGAAATATTACATAGATTGTGGTAACAAGGCCAGAGAGATCTCAGTAATGGTCTCCGGTGGGAGCAGTCACAGAGATTGTTTTTTAGATTTAATAATACAAACATAATAATGAACTAAAAGCATAATAATTATATTTAGAATAATATTTAACAGGTTATGGACCGGGCCTCATAATTCAATACTAACATGTATCACTTGATAACTTTGAAACACTATAACTTACACAAGTGCTTTTGAGATTGTTTTTTCATGACACATTGTACTTCAAGTTACTGGTAAGCATTAATCAATATTTTTGTATTTATTTAGAATATTGAATCTCACAGTTTGTGACACAATTTCTCCTGAGCACAGAATTACCCCATATAGAGGTGTAAACTGATGTTTGGGCACTCAGGAACTCATGGAATGGAAGGAGTGACACTTGACCTTTGAAAAGTAGATTTTGCTGGAGTAGTTTTCAGGTGCCATGTCTCATCTGCAGAGCACCTAGAGTACAAATACAATGGAATCCCCCCAAAGTGACCCCACTTTGGAAACTACACCCCTGGCAGTAAAAATGGGTATAGGGAGCATTTTAACCCCACAGCTGTTTCACAGATTTTATTAACATTGGTATGCGTAAGTGAAAAATTACTGAAATGTCATTTTATTACCAAAGTTTTTTATTGACACAAGGGGTTAAAGGAGAAAAGTCCCCCACAGTTTGTTACACATCTTCTCCTGAACATGACAATACCACATATGTGGTTATAATGTTCTCTATGGGTACATGGTGGGAATAAGAATGGAAAGAGCGCTATTTGGCTTTTGAAGGGCAGATTTTGCTGGAATAGTTTTTGGGTGTCATGTCTCATTTGTAGAGCGCCTTAGAGTGTCAATACAATGAAAACCCTCAAAAGTGACCCCATTTTGGAAACTGCACCTCTCAAAGAACATATTAAGAAGTATAGGGAGAATTTTGACTTAACTGCCTTTTCACATTGGGACATGAAAATGAAAAATTATTTCTGATAAGCTGTCAATTTAGCCCCAAATTCTTCATTTTCACTAGAGGATAAGGGAGTAGAGATAAGCGAACATTGTTCGGATCAGCCGTTCCTAACAGCACGCTCCCGTATAAATGAATGGAAGCACCCGGCATGGCGACCGGCCGCCGGCAAAGTGTACGTGCCAGGTGCTTCCATTCATTTCTATGGGAGCGTGCTGTTCGGAACGGCTGATCCGAACAATGTTCGCTCATCTCTATAAGGGAGGAAAAGCTCCCCAAAGTTTGTTACACAATTTCTCCTGAACACAGCAATACCCCATATGTGATCATAATCTGCTGTATGGGAACATGGTGGGGCTCATAATGGAAAGAGCGCTATTTGGCTTTTGGAGAGTGGATTTTACTGGAAGTTTTCAGGTGCCAGGTTACATTTGCAGAGCCCCTAAAGTACCAGTAGAATATAAACCCCTCAAAATGAGTCCATTTTGGAAGCTATACCCCTCAAGGAATTTCTCAAGGAGCATTATAATTTTGAGCCTATAAATTTATAAACTATTTTGAAGGTAAGATCCGCAGCTCTTGTTCGTTGATAAAAAATAACTTTTATTGCTTCATTTAAAAATTGGTAAAGACACCATAAGACTAGAACTTCCTTATATAACCCATGTGTTACAGGTGTGGTTAATTAAACTTCAGGAAGTTCTAGTCTCACTTGTTTAGGGCATTTACAAGACTATGAATAAGAGACCGTTTTTGTGTCTCGAAACGCGTCAGTCAGCCTAATATGTAGTTATTGCGGTTTTTAATTCACTTTCATGTTTTTTCTAATCTTTTTTCACTTGTACGTTATGGTGTCTTTACCAATTTTTAAATGAAGCAATAAAAGTTATTTTTTATCAACGAACAAGAGCTGCGGATCTTACCTTCAAAATAGTTTCTGTGTTTCCTCTTCCTCCTCAAGTCCGGGAGAATATAGATCGTGCACCTTGCTTCGGGATATGGTGAGCTTTTACATTTGACTTTATTTGGCCTATAAATGTATGTACAACATGAAAATTCTAATTTTTATCAATACAATACAGTGAGTCGGTATTAAACGCACATGAGAGTGTGGAGGTGGCAGTAGCCTTATGAGGCCATACAGTGACCCAGTAGGAGAGTCAGCAGGTAAGTACCAAGCTCTTCAGAAGAGACGACAAGAGGCAGCGCTCACCCGAATGAGAATCTATTAAGCACAACGCATTTCGGGCTCCTTAGGCCCTTTATCGAGTGCAAGAGAATTACCTTAAAAGTGAATACAACATAAATCCATAAACCATATGAACAATATAAAAATACTCACATTACATATTACACTATATATAAAAAATAATAGACACGATGGGCAGTATCCCTGATAGACAGTATATAGAATATATCAATAAATAGATTCAATACAATTTCCTAATAAATACTATATGAAACTATTGGCTTGTGTGGGTTATACTGGTATTAGAAATTCACACACGCATGTGCACATAAACAATCAAAACTCCATATAACATACAAATTCCTAAGGACCAAATCCATCTAGTGATTACAAGTCAAGGGGTAAAAATAGTTCTGTCATATAGACCAGACCAAGGTAAGGAGTCTTGGCAATAATAGTAAATAAATAAGCAAAAGGAGACCACTCACCTTCCTCTGACCACTAGAGGACTCGCTGGCTCCATGTAAACTAAGCGATCTTTAAATTGTGTTAGCCAGATACCACGTCAGGCGGCAAAGGAAGACTCACTGCATGCCGCACGTGTGAAAACCTGGCGGCGTCCGAGTAGAGAGAGCTGCGTGTAAGTTCAAAAGCACGCATGTGCAGTGGGTGTAGCTCCGGACTAAGTGCGATACCTACACTCTACCCGTCGACGTCTGAGAAAGGAGAAGTTGAGCTGCGCATGCGTGTAAACTCTGAAGCCCGCATGCGCAGTAGGCAGATCACCGGATGGGTACAATATCTGCACTAGCCCTGTTTTGCTACCATAAGTGGGGTTCCCCATTCAGCCAGCATACCTGACAGTGGAATTGATGCAGGGCAAGAGATGCTAGTTAGTATAGGATGACACAAATGGGAAAAATAGATAAGATACAAAATAAATAAGATTCATTCGACGAAAAAAGGGGGGGGAGAGAAGAGGGGGAAAAGGGGGAGGGGGAGAGAAGAGGGGTAGAGGGTGAAAAGGGGGAGGGGGAGAGAAGAGGGGGAGAGGGTGAAAAGGGGGAGGGGGGAGAGAAGAGGGGAAGAGGGGGAAAAGGGGGAGGAGGGGGGGAGAGAAGAGGGGAAGAGGGGGAAAGGGGGAGGGGGGAGAAGGGGGAGGGGATACTGCAACACATCCCACAGATATATGATATGATCAATATACTGTACCTAGAAAATAAAAATCTCATAAAATGTTTAAAAAGGGGAGGAAATGATTCTCCTAGTGGATGATTAAAAACTGGATTATGGGGATAACGTCCACCCTTAGGGAGAGACCACCTTTTCAGGTGTGTGGAGACTTATACAGCCATAGTTGCTCCACTGCAAGGGAACATGGGAAGAATATGCAAATCTGTCTCCCAAGATGTAAACAGGGAGACAGTGCCTCTGTTATGTCTCCCTGTTTACATCTTGGGAGACAGATTAGCATATTCTTCCCATGATTAAAAACTGGGAAGTATAAAACCAGAAACAAAGGTATCTGCCTACAAGGGCGAAGACTATTGGGAGAAAAGTGCCACAGAAACCTTCAGCGTGTGACATCCTCCAAGGCTTCATTAAGACATTTGGGTACAAGGCTGTCAAATTTGTAAATTCAAAAGATTTCCTTGCGTCTCAGGACCTCAAACCTATTTGGACAATGAGGCGGGACATAATGAATAGGTGTGATTTTAATACCCACAAACAGACTGTTATGATATCTGGCCGCATGTCCAGAAACCCCATGTTTCATATCACCATTTATCACAGTAGAACGATGTTTGTTAAGCCTTACTCTCAGTGACACAGTGGTGCGGACAATATATTGCCAGCCGCACAGACAATCTAACAGATACATTACATAGGAGGAGGAACAATCCAGATGATTATTAAGTTGTAATGATTCATCAGTGACCCTACTCTTGACCGTGCTCACCCCATGGTTAATGCTAGTGCAAAATTTACACCATTTTTTCCCACAACGGAAGCTGCCCTTAGAAGTCACCAGGTTCCAAATCTTTTTCCACCGCAGAGAAATTATT
This sequence comes from Leptodactylus fuscus, assembly GCF_031893055.1. Lineage (NCBI taxonomy): Eukaryota > Metazoa > Chordata > Amphibia > Anura > Leptodactylidae > Leptodactylus > Leptodactylus fuscus. Next base: position 2,204,449 of record NC_134269.1, read on the forward strand.
CTATTGGGGATCGTGAGCTACTAGCGATGAAATTAGCCTTTAAGGAGTGGTGACACCTTCTAGAGGGATCCAGGCACCCTTTTGAGGTGTATACCAATCATAAGAACTTTTTATACCTTCAGACCGCCCAGCGTTTAAATCCTCGTCAGGCTAAGTGGTCACTTTTTTTTTTCTAGGTTGAAATTTTTCCCTACACTTTTTACCTGGGGAAAGAATGTGCAAGCAGATGCTCTTTCCCTCTCGTCTGATCCTCTCGATGAGGCCACTGAGACAGAACAACTTATTATCCCTTCCGGGAATGTTTAGGTGGTCTCTCCTCTCTCCCAAGAAGGGGGGCCACCTGATAAAACTTTTCTACCATCCAATAGGCGTCAGGAGATACTCGCCTGGGCGCACTACTCACGCATTGGGGGACACTTTTGTAGCAGGAGAACGCAGGAACTCCTAGGCAGATCATATTTCTGGCCTGGAATGGCTCGTGATGTCAGGGAATTTGTGCGGGTATGCGTGCCCTGCGCCCGTAATAAGCCCTCTAGGGAGTTGCCTGCAGGCCTGCTTCAGCCTCTTCCAGTCCCAGATAGACCATGATATATGGTGGGAATGGATTTCATTGTGGACCTAGCCATACGGTCATTTTGGTCATTACCGATCACTTCTCCAAAATGTCCCATCTAGTGGCTTTCCCTAAACTGCCAACGGCTAGGGAATTGGCGCAGCTTTTTTGTTACACATATTTTCCGTCTGCATGGCATGGCCGACAGAGTGGTGACTGACCAGTTCTCAGCTCATTTTTGTTGAGAACTTTGTCGATTGAAGGAAGTCGAGCTCTGTTTTTTTTCGGCCTATCACCCACAGATAATAGTCTGGTCGAGCGCACCAACCAGTCTCTGGCGATGTATCCACTTTTTCTCTGCTCACCATTACAACTGTGCATCTTTGCTTCCCTGGGCAGAATATGCCCTCAACAATGCCCTGGCCGATGCCACAGGGAAGACCCCATTCTTCTTAAACAATGGGCAACATCCACATGTACCGGTCGCTTTCCCTGTGGAATCCCCATTGCCTGCGGTAAGGGAATGGGCCACGGAGGCGCGGTTAGTGTGAGATTCCACGCAGGAGGCTCTTTCTGCTTCTAAAGAGAGCGAACCACGGCTGACGCTCGCCGCCGTCCTGGTCCCTCTTTCCAGCCTGGGGACTCAGTGTGGCTCTCTGCCAGGCATATTAGATTGAAGGTTGCCTCAACTAAATTTGCCCCGCACTATGTGGGTCCCTTTGAGGTTATTTCCCAGGTGAATGTGGTCACGTATCGGCTTAAACTTCCCCCTCATTGGCGCATTGCAGACACCTTTCATGTCTTGCTTTTGAAACCTGTGCGCACTAACGCCTTCTCCCCTCCCATACTCCCAGAATCTGAAGCAGCGGAAAGCGATTTTGAGATCGATTCCATTCTTGATTCCAGGGAGGTCCGGCGACAGAAATTCTACCTGGTCGATTGGACGGGTTTCAGGCCCAAGGATCGGTCTTGAGTGCACGCTGAGGACATTGACGCACCAGATCTTATTGCGGCTTTTGAAGGGGGGGGGGGGCGCTAGGAGGGGGGTTAATGTTAGGATGGGGTCCCTCAGGTTTTCCTCTCAGCACACAGCACCACCTATGGGTCAATCCAACTCTCGCCCTCAGTGTCGTGCAATGAGGTGTGTGGAGTCTAAGTCCAGCTTTTTACCTACTGCAGCATTTGGAGTTGGGTCTGTCAGCCTTGTGATGAACTCCACACACACGCACACACGCACACACGCACACACAATAAGCGTAAAGGGTGGGTACTGTTGGATTTCGCATTGCCTATTCCATCTGTGGTTGTCATGGGCAACGTGATTTAGAGGGGTTCTTGTTAAGGTTTCATTAGCGTAAAATGTGAGTTTCAGCCCATCCATTTGGGGAGTAAAGAAGGTTTCCAGGTATTTTCCCACTTTGATAGAGGTTTTTGAGTGTGGAAAGTGTGTAGTTGTTAGGCTGTGATAGTGGGGTAATAGAGGGACTTTGGTGTGTTAGATGCCCCCAGACATGCGCCCCCTGCTGTCCCAGTTGCATTCCAAAGGTGCCGGCATCATTTCCTGGGGTGTCATAGTGGACTTGGTGACCCTCCTGAGGTGAATGGTGGGATCCCCTGAAACGAAGCATTTTTTTCCCCATAGACTATAATGGGGTTCGATATTCATTCAAATAGTCAAATTTTGAGCGGCTATTTGAATCGAATATCGAATATTTCACTGTTCGCTCATCTCTACTAACCACTGAGCCACCGTGTTACCCCAAATCAATGAGAGGCTTTTTAACCCATTGATTTCAATGTGTCACATGCGCTAAACGGATCCCATTGAAGTCGAGTGATCGTGCAAGAATCAGTGCCGCGTTACATGGTGTGAATACACCCCTAGAATAGGTCTGATTTATGACTCCCATAAAAAAGTGCAGATTTTTTTTTAAGTCTAAAAGTTTTATTTGGATCCTTAATCTCGCAGTAATGCTGTTCTTGCTGTAGAAAAAAAATTCTGTAGATTGAAACATACAAGTAATAAATGTAAATGTATAGAACTAGACAGTAGATACTTATAAGCTAAAAAAAGGAATTAAGAAAGAAATATACTTGATTGAAGTAAAGATTCTTCGAAGCTGTGATGACGGAAGAAGACGATTTCATGTTAATCTTCAGTGGAGATGATAAAACATATTGTAGTAGATGCTAATAAACATGTAGAAGTAGAGGAAGACTTGTGTCTTGTTCCTCACAACACAAGAGCAGAATTACATAAACCCCCTGTATATAATATAACAGGAATAACATAATATACATTACATTGAGTCCGAGGAGCCGAGCAGAAAACTTCACTTTTTTTGAAAATCAAAAGACCACGAGGATTATACCAGGTCATTCTAGGAAATGCTGAAGATCTGACCTGCTCCTCTACACGTCACTCATTCTGACCACAATCTCTTCCCCTACGCCTTTGGTGGACTTGTTCTCTGATCCACACTTATTGGGACCAGATCCAGTCTCACCTTCTCAGAATCACTGGCTCTTCCATCTCACTAACCCCACTTATGGTTCTACTCTCCATACCTACATGGGATTTCAAACCTAACCGAAAAGACCTCACATGTCGTCTACTCGAAATTGCCAAATCACTAATGGATACAGTCAAATGTGCCGCCCATTCCACACTGGGTTGAGAAGGTGTCTCAAGTGGCCAGGTTTGAGGAGTTGCTAAGCTGGTCATCAGGAACACGCAACCATTTTCTACAGACCTGGAAACTCTCATTTTGAGAACAAAATACAGACCCTGTTTAATTCTATGTGGCTAGTAACGTACACCCCCCTTTCCGACCCTTATCCCAAATCTTTCCTCAAATTACACTAGTTCAGTTTTTCGTTTGAGTCCTTCGCACAAAGTATCCATCGGGCCCCTAAGTCTGACCCCTTCCCAAACAACTAAAGCAAAACATTGTTAACTTTTTATCATACTCTTGCTTATCTCTTCAATGTTTCTTTACTCACCTCTCACACCTTCCCTCCTTTCCACTACCTTATATAACTTACCCCTCCCCCACACTTCTTCTTTAACTACATCTTGAGTACTGTATATTGTTTATATTTGAGTATTTGTGACCTGGAATGTCCTTGTTCGTTATCTGACTATCTTTCCAGGCCACCACCATAGCCACTAAAGTTACCGAGTTGTTTGTTGTCTCCCCTTGATATGTGAGACGTTGTTACTATCCATGCATCGCTTAGTTCGGACAACCTGTTTGACAAATATTCTTTGTTTTAAATTTTTGCAATTGTGTAATCTGTAAAATTTTGTAAAACAAAATAAAATAAGAATTTAAAACAAAACAACAACAAATAAACCCAATGTCTTCGGGCAGCCGGAAAGGGGTTCATTTCATCTCTGATATTTATGACACGTAAATGGGATTGGCCATAGAATGTTTGATAGATGCTAGAACAACGTTTGCACTTTTTTAAGGAAAAACAGCCCCACGTTGTTGCAGATTTTGATAAGGATTTTGTAGCCAAAGCCAGGAGTAGATTGGGCAGAAGGTAGAAGTATAAGACCTTCCTAGGTATCCCCATTGCTTTTGTAGCCGTTCTTGGCTTTGGCTTTAAAAACTGCAGCAAATTCTGCATTAAAATAAGCTGCGTTTCTGCAACGTGGGGCCTCAGCCTGAAAATGGAAAGTCATTTAATGGACAGGAAACACTTTCCTCTTGAGCTTTATAAAGGCTTGTTTCATCTCTCTATTACTCAGACTGTAGATGATGGGATTGAGCAGAGGAGTTACTACAGTGTAGAGCATGGACAGGATTTTCTTTATATTTTGTGTATTTGGAAATAAATAGTTACTGATTATTGACCCATAATATAAGGAGACCACGGCCAGGTGAGAGCTGCAGGTGGAGAAGGTCTTCTGTCTCCCAGTTACAGATGGAATCTTCAGTATAGTGAGGATTATATACACATAGGACACCACAATGACTATCAGTGGTAAGACAGCAAATGGTATGCCCATTAGAATGTCTTCTAGTTTTATGAAGAAAGTGTCTGAGCAGGAAAGGTCAAGTAAAGGATCTAAATCACAGAAGAAATGGTCAATGGTGTTCGGTCCACAGAACCACAAATAACTCATGTTTACTGAAAGAGTCAAAATAGCAGCAAATGTTATCACCCAACACAAGAGAACAGACTTTATACAGAATGTGAGGTCCATGACGGAGGAGTAATGTAGAGGGTGACAGATGGCCTGATACCGGTCATAGGACATCAATGTCAAAAGAAAACATTCCAAGGATTCGGAGGCTACAAAAAGATAAAATTGAATCAAACAGCCTATAAAAGACACAAAACTCCCATCATACAGCACAGCATGGAGCATGAGAGGTACAATGATGCAGGAGAGGAGAATATCTGTGAGGGAGAGCTGTGTGAGGAAGAAGTACATGGGAGAGTGGAGGGATCTGCTGTAGGACACCACCAGGATGATCAGGAGGTTTCCACATAGAGTCACACAGTAGATGAGCAGCAGGAGAAGGAAGAAATAGATCTTGAAACTTTGTAAATTCTGAAATCCTAAAAGAAAAATCTCGGTCACGGTGTTGGAATTGCTGCTCTGCATGGTCAGAAGGAAGGAATTCTTCATGGACAATAAGACAGACATAAGTAAGTGTTGGGATTTATCTTTTACAGTTTATTAAAGTGGAAGAACCGGCATCAGGTCACTTGGAAGATCAGATTTATTCTCCAATTTATCACTTTCTGTATGGAAATATAATAAGTAATATAAAGCAGCACGATGGCTCAGTGGTTAGCACTGCAGTCTTGCAGCGCTGAGTCCTAGGTTGAAATCCTGCCAAGGGCAACATCTCCAAGGAGTTTGTATGTTCTTGTGAGTTTGTGTGGGTTTCCTCCGGATACTCCGGTTTCCTCCCACACACCAAAGACATACTGATAGGGAATGTAGATTGTGAGCCCTATATGGGACAGTGAATGACAATGTCTGTAAAGTGCTGCGGAATATGATGGTGCTATAAAAGTAAGCAGAATAATAATAATAAAGTTATGTTTTCTTAGCTTTTCTAAAAATTAGGTTAAAGATCTGTGCAAAAATATCAACACGATAATAACAAGTAATATATGAAAATGAAATGTAAATAGCAACACTGAATGTATATATATATATATATATATATATATATATATATATATATATATATATATATAACTAGTAGGTGCTGGCCGCGACTTCGTCTGCGTGAACTTCAGAATTAGGTCCAGAGAGAAATGAAAAATGTGGGAGTAATAAAAAAAATATTGGGATAAAAACATGGCCCCGTCATATGGCTTGTAATAGAGAGAAATAGCAGCAGATTTGCACTTGTCATTAGGTATATGATATGTAACGGTATAATATATATCGGGTTTGTTTGGACACACGAATGTTAAGTTAATCTATTTCTATAGGCGGCATTGTACGAGTTATTATTTTCCGCCAGTACGTGTAAGTTTCGGGCACTCGATACACGTGAGCAAGCGACATTAAGCCGACCATGTGAGAAGGAGGAGTGACCAAATGTATTCCTGCCACTGTCAGCATTTGGCCCTGGGACTTATATAACTCATCCAATGTCATATATAGAAATAGATTAACTTAACATACGTGTGTCCAGAAAATATATATATATATATATATATATATATATATATATATATATATATATATATATATATATATTAGAGGGAGGACCCGGCATGACGGTGGAACTGTGTGTAGACGCGCGTATCCACTCCCCCGGCATGTGGTACTGTGAGCAGACGCTTGTATCTAATCCTACAGCATGTGGTATTGTGTGTAGACGCGCGTTTCCAATCCTCCCCCGTGTGGTACTGTGTGCAGACGCATGTATCTAATCCTCCCCCGTGTGAGACGGTGTGATGAGACACGTATCTAATTCTCTGGCTTGTGGTACTGTGTGCAGAGGCATGTATCTAATCCTCCAAAGTGTGATACTGTGTGCACACACACGTATCTAATCCTCCCCTGTGTGGTATTGTGTGAAGAGGCACGTATCTAATTCTTCGGCGTGTGGAACTATGTGTAGACGCGTGTATCTAATCCTACTGCATGTGGTACTGTGTGCAGACGCGTGTATCTAATCCTATGGCGTGTACAACTGTGTGCAGACGCGCGTATCTAATCCTCTGGAGTGTGGAACTGTGTGTAGACGCGTGTATCTAATCCTACAGCATGTGGTACTGTGTGCAGATGCGCGTATCTAATCCTCTGGCGTGTGGTACTGAGTGCTGAGATGCGTATCTAATTCTCTGGCTTGTGGTACTGTGTGCAGAGGCATATATCTAATCCTGAGGCATGTGGTACTTTGTGCAGACGCGCGTATCTAATCCTCCCCGTGTTGTACTGTGTGCTTAGACACGTATCTAATTCTCTGGCTTGTGGTACTGTGTGCAGACACACGTATCTAATCCTCACCTGTGTGGTATTGTGTTAAGAGGCATGTATTTAATCCTGCGGCGTGTGGAACTGTGTGTAGACGCGCATATCTAATCCTACGGCATGTGTTACTGTGTGCAGACGCGTATATCTAATCCTCTGGCGTGGGGTACTGTGTGCAGATGCACGTATCTAATCCTCCCTGTGTGGTACTGTGTGCTGAGACGCGTATCTAATTCTCTGGCTTGTGGTACTGTGTGCAGAGGCATGTATCTAATCCTCCAAAGTGTGGTACAGTATTCAGGCACACGTATCTAATCCTCCAAAGTGTGGTATTGTGTGAAGAGGCGTGTATCTAATCCTATTGCGTGTGGAACTGTGTGTAGACGTGCGTATCTAATCCTACGGCATGTGGTACTGTGTGCAGACACGCGTATCTAATCCTCTGGCGTGTGGTACTGTGTGCAGATGTGTGTATCTAATCCTCTGGCATGTGGTACTGTGTGCAGATGTGCGTATCTAATCCTCTCCTGTGTGGTACTGTGTGCAGATGCGCGTATTTAATCCTCTGGCATGTGGTACTATGTGCAGATGAGCGTATCTAATCCTCCCCCGTGTGGTACTGTGTGCTAAGACGCACATCTAATTCTCTGACTTGTGGTACCGTGTGCAGAGGCATGTATCTAATCCTCCAAAGTGTGGTACTGTGTGCAGACACACGTATCTAATCCTCCCCTGTGTGGTATTGTGTGAAGAGGCGCGTATCTAATCCTACGGCGTGGGGAACTGTGTGTGGACACACATATCTAATCCTGCGGCATGTGGTACTGTGTGCAGATGTGCATATCTTATGCTCTGGTGTGTGGAACTGTGTGTAGACACGTGTATCTAATCCTATGGCGTGTACAACTGTCTGCAGACGCGCGTATCTAATCCTCTGGAGTGTGGAACTGTGTGTAGACGCACGTATCTAATCCGACGACATGTGGTACTGTGTGCAGACGTGCATATCTTATGCTCTGGTGTGTGGAACTGTGTGCAGATGCGTGTATCCAATCCTTTGGCATGTGGTACTGTGTGCAGATGCATGTATCCAATCCCCCGGGGTGTGGTACTTTGTGCAGACGCGTGTATCTAATCCTTCGGCATGTGGAACTGTGTGCAGACGCACGTATCAAATCCTTCAGTGTGTGGAACTGTGTGCAGAAGTGCGTATTTAATCCTCTGGTGTGTGGGACTGTGTGCAGACGTGTGTATCTAATCTTCTGGAGTGTGACACTGTGTGCTGATCTGTGTATCTAATCCTCTGATGCGTGTATCTCAGTTTGGATATCAGTGTTGTATTGTGCATGTGGAGTGACCGTGTGTATTGCAGTTGGAATATGAGTGAAAGTCTTGCAGGTTTGTATTGGCTAAGGGGGGGGGGCACTGTGTTTGGAATGCTGTATCTCAGCAACGGTACGTCCGAGTGAGTTGGAGTCTCGTCTTAAATTTTCCTGGATACCTGAAGTATCTCTGTACCAAATTTGGTGAAGATCGGTCCAGTTGTTTGGTTCGCATTAGAGCACAGACAGACAGACAGACAGACAGAAATTCATTTTTATAATATAGGGAGATAAATGTTGCAATTACCATATCAAATACCCAATGACTTAAAGACAAATCTGCAGCTATTTCTCTCTTTTACAAGTGATGTGATGGGTGACATTTTTTTATCCCATTAATTTTTTTTATTACTTACACATTTTTCATTAATCTTTAGACTAGGGTTGAGTGATCGGGATCGAAAAAGATCAGAACCTGATTAGCGATTGAGCAAATTTCACAATCGGGATTGGCTGGAAATTGATCGCAAATCAGATTTTAAAATCAATCCTGAAATCCCAAGATAGGCTCAACCCTACTCTCGACCGAATTCAATAACACTTTGCTGGCAGAATCTAGTAATAATATAAATTAATAGGAGTCATGAAGCCATGTCATTTACCAAGCTAAAAAGTATTTTATGTGTTTATTAAGGTTACAAACTATCTATGTGCCAGCTCTGCTACATCTGTACATACACAGCTCTGCTACATCTGTACATGCACAGCTCTGCTACATCTCTATATACACAGCTCTGCTACATCTGGCAATTTGTATTAAATGGGTTTACCTATCTGAGAAGCTTCTTTGTTATTTGTGAGTTTACATAGAGAGATAACAGAGCAGCTTTATCAGCAAAACTGCAAATAACTGAAATCTAGTGCAGTGTAATATAGTATATGAACATAAATTCATAACACTCGTGAAGTCACTGGGAAAAAAGGTAGACATTGTGTTAATTGAGGTCACAAACTATGTACATGCCAAATTTCATCCGTTCAGCCGTTTTTGCGTGAAAGAGTAACAAACACACAAACTTTCACGTTTATAATATTAGTAGAACTAGAAGGAAATATGTATCTACACGTCACACTTAACATTACAAAACATGTCATTGTCATATTTATCAGAATACAAGCAGGAGGACCCGGCTTCACACGGGTATATTACATTTTATGTTTGTGTAGTGGCCCCATAAGAATTGTCCAATTTTGCACTGGTGTATTTTGTATGTGGTTTGTGTGTATGTCCATAAGCGTCATATGTGTGTATCTCATTTTGGATATCAGTGAAAAACCTGTGATCAGTTATTATGGATACCTGGAGTAAAGCTGTATCTAATCCTTCCCTGTGTAGTACTGTGTTTAGACACAAGTATCTAATCCTTGTTGGTATGGTACTTTGTGCAAATGCACATATCTAATCCTCCAGAGTGTGGTACTGAGTGCAGATGTGTGTATCTAATCCTCCCCCCATGTGGCATTGTGTGATGTGCTTATCTAATCTTACGGCATGTCGTACTGTGTGCAGATGTGCATATCTAATCCTCGGGCAAGTGAAACTGTGTGCAAGCGTGCTTATCTAAACTTACGGCATGTGGTACTGTGTGCAGACGTGCTTATCTAATCCTCTGGCATGTGGAACTGTGTGCAGATGCATGTATCTAATCCTCTGGTGTGTGGTACTGTGTGCAGACACACGTACCTAATCCTCCCCGTGTGATACTGTGTGCTGAGATGCGCATGTAATTCTCTGGCATGTGGTGTTGTGTGTAGAGGCATGTATCTAATCCTCCAACGTGTGGCACTGTGTGCAGACGCAGGTATCTAAACCTCACCTACCGTGTTTCCCCGAAAATAAGACAGTGTCTTATATTAAATTGTCGCCCTAAATATAGGACCTGTCTTATTTTTGGGGGACGTCTTATTACAACCGGCTGTCATGCCAGCACTTCCTTAGCGGAGCGTCAGCATGACTGCCGGTTGTAGATAGTGTAGGGGAAGGGGGGAAGGTATCATACTTACCTTTCCCATCTTCGTAGCAGCACTGGCGCTGCTGTTCATCCCGGCAGTGGTGAGCAGGGCTTAGCGAGCCTTCGGGGGTGGGGCTTAGCGGGCCTTTTGTGGGCGGGGCTTAGCCATCCTCAATTCACTGACAGCAGCCGGCTGGAGGCTGTGCTCTGTGCTTGGTGTGCTGCTGCCTATTCTGTACGGCGGCTCCCTCCTCTGTGATGAGCTGGGAGAGCTCATCCTACAGCAGCAGGGACAGTATACACAACAGCAGAGGCAGCAGCTTGATTTACTTTGCACACCGAGCACATCGCACAGTGTTCAGTTGGCTGCAAAGATTTTTAGGCATGCCTTATTTTTGGGGGTGCCTTATATTAGGCAATTCAACAGAACACCCCCCCCCCCGCATGCCTTACTTTCGGGGGGTGTCCTATTTTCAGGGAAACACGGTATGTGGTATTGTGTGCAGTGGCGCGTCTCTAATCCTCCGGCATGTGGTATTGTGTGGAGAGACATGTATCTAATACTCTGGCATGTGGTACTGTGTGCAGAGGCACATATCTAATCCTCCCCCGTGTGGTATTGTGTGCAGTGGCATGTATCTAATCCTCCAGTGTATGGTATTGTGTAAAGACACATGTATTTAATCCTCTGGTGTGAAGAACTGTGTGCAAATGCACATATCTAATTCTCTTTCGTGTGGTACTGTGTGCAGATGCGCGTATCTAATCCTCCCCCATGTGGTACTGTGTGCTGAGGCGTGTATCTAATTCTCTGCCATGTGGTACTGTGTTCAGATGCACGTATCTAATCCTCCCCTGTGTGGTATTGTGTGAAGAGGTGCGTATGTAATCCTATGGCGTGTGGAACTGTGTGTTGATGCGTGTATCTAATCCTATAGCATGTGGTACTGTGTGCACACACGTGTATCTAATTCTATGGCATGTACAACTGTGTGAAGATGTGCATATCTAATCCTCTGGCATGTGGAACTGTGTGTAGATGCACATATCTAATCCTACGGCAAGTGGTACTGTGTGCACACGCATGTATCTAATCCTTTGGCATGTGGAACTGTGTGCAGACGCACGTATCAAATCCTTGAGTGTGTGGAACTGTGTGCAGAAGCATGTATTTAATCCTCTGGTGTGTGGGACTGTGTGCTGATCTGTGTATCTAATCCTCTGATGCGTGTGTCTAATCCTCTGGCATGTGATACTGTGTGCTGATCTGTGTATCTAATCCTCTGATGCGTGTATCTCAGTTTAGATATCAGTGTTGTATTGTGCATGTGGAGAGACCGTGTGTATTGCAGTAGGAATATGAGTGAAAGGTTTGTAGGTTTGTATTGGCTAAGGGGGGGGGGGGGCATTGTGTTCGGAATGCTGTATCTCAGCAACAGTACGTCCGAAGTACCTGAAGTTTGTCTGTATCTCTGTACCAAATTTGGTGAAGATCGATCCAGTCATTTGGTTTACATTAGAGAACAGACGGACAGACAGACACGAATTCATTTTTTATAATATAGAGAGATATCTCTAGATCAAAATAACATGTTCAAATCTAAAAGGTAAAGGAAGTGCTCAGACTAACGTTGGTATTGTCCGTTGCTGTCTTCTATCATAGAATGACAGTAACAGACATTAAACTGTCACAGAATGGTTATGCAAGCACGACTTTATGTTTTATTACCAAAGTAAACTCATATGACAGTAGATAGCTTCCGTCATGTCATTTACATTACTGTCAGTGGGAACAAACACAGAATCAGTCGGTGAAAGATTAATGTCCGTTACTGTCATTCTATAGCAGAAGACAGCAATGGACAATATCAATGGTAGTGGGAACTCCTCCTAATGATAAGATGATAATGTTAAACATCTTCATTATTTCATTACTAAACTGCGGAAGATATTTACACATTTAAGATTATTATTTGGAATTACACAGCAGGTCAGCGCAAATCTCCTGTATCTCTCTATATTTTAAAAAATAATTCTTGTCTGTCTGCACACAGTTCCACACGCTGAAGGATTAGATACGTGTGTCTGCATAAAGCACCACATGCCAGAGGATCAGATACACGCGTCTGCACACAGCACCACATGCCGTAAGATTAGATACGCACGTCTCCACACAGTTTCACTTGCTGGAGGATTAGATACGCGCCTCTTCACACAGTACCACACCAACAAGGATTAGATACTTGCGTCTAAACACAGTACTACACGGGGAAGGATTAGATACAGCTTTACTCCAGGTATCCATAACAACTGATCACAGGTTTTTCACTGACATCCAAAATGAGATACACACATATGACGCTTATGGACATACACACAAACAGCATACAAAATACACCAGTGCAAAATTGGACAATTCTTATGGGCTCACTACACAAACATAAAATGTAATATACCTGTGCGAAGCCGAGTCCCCCTCTAGTATATATATAATAGGGTCACATCATATACATTACATACTCAGGCTGAGGATGACAATCTGTATATATTATATATAATAGGGTCACATCATATACATTACATAGTCAGGCTGAGGGTGACAATCTGTATATATTATATATAATAGGGTCACATCATATACATTACATAGTGAGGCTGAGGGTGACGATCTGGATTCTTCTTTGGGTATCACAGCTGCATCACGTCTTCTTGTCCATGTAACACACAGGACATTAGGATATTACTTCTTGCACCTTTTATAGATGAAATATTACAGAGATTGTGGTAACAAGGCCGGAGAGATCTCAGTAATGGTCTCCGGTGGGAACAATCACAGAGATACATTTATAGATCTAATAATATCAAACTAATAATGAACTAAAAACATAATAATTATGTTTAGAATAATGTTTAACAGGTTATGGACCGGGCCTCATTTTTCAAAAACTTGATAACTTTGAAACACTATAACTTACACAAGTGATTTTGAGATTGTTTTTTCATGACACCTTGTACTTTAAGTTACTGGTAAGCACTAATCAATATTTTTGTATTTATTCAGAAAATTGAATCTCACAGTTTGTGACACAATTTCTCCTGAGCACAGAATTACCCCATATAGGGGTGTAAACTTATGTTTGGGCACTCAGGAACTCATGGAACGGAAGGAGTGACACTTGACCTTTGAAAAGTAGATTTTGCTGGAGTAGTTTTCAGGTGCCATGTCTCATCTGCAGAGCACCTAGAGTACAAATACAATGGAATCCCCCAAAAGTGACCCTACTTTGGAAACTACACCCCTGGCAGTAGCAATGGGTATAGGGAGCATTTTAACCCCACAGCTGTTTCACAGATTTTATTAACATTGGGATGTGTAAGTGAAAAATTACTGAAATGTCATTTTATCCCCAAAGTTTTTATTGACACAAGGGGTTAAAGGAGAAAATTCCTCCACAGTTTGTTACTCATCTTCTCCCGAACATGACAATACCACATATGTGATTATAATGTACTCTATGGGAACATGGTGGGGCTCAGAATGGAAAGAGCACTTTTTGGCTTTTGAAGGGCAGATTTTGCTAGAATAGTTTTTGGGTGCCATGTCTCATTTGTAGAGTGCCTAGAGTACCAATACAATGAAAACCCTCAAAAGTGACCCCATTTTGGAAACTACAGCTCTCAAAGAACTTTGACTAAAGTTTTGACTAAACTGCCTTTTCACATTGGGACATGAAAATGAAAAAAATATTTCTGATAAACTGTCAAATTAGCCCCAATTTCTTCATTTTCACAAGAGGATAAGGGAGGAAAAGGTCCCCAAAGTTTGTTACACAATTTCTCCTGAATAGGGTGATGCCCCATGTGTGGTTGTAATCTGCTGTATGGGAACATGGCGGGGCTCAGAATGGAAAGAGCGCTATTTGGCTTTTGGAGGGCAGATTTTGCTGGAATAGTTTTCAGGTGCCAGGTTACATTTGCAGAGCAATTAGAGTACTAATATAGTGGATTCCCCCCAAAGTGAGCCCATTTTAGAAACTATACCCCTCAAGGAATTTCTTAAGGGGTATGGTGAGCATTTTGACCCTACAGCTGTTTCACAGATTCTATTAGTATTTGAATGTAAAAACACAAAATCACTTTCTTCCCTATAAACCGTCCACTGAGCTCCTTATTTTTACAAGGGGTTAATGAAGAAAAATCACAAGACAGTTTGTTACACAATTTCTCCTTATCACAGTAATTCCCCATATGTGGCTCTTTGTGTTTTTTGGAGAGTAGATTTGCCTTGAATACTTTTCAGAGGCCATATTGATCTGCAGAGACCCTAAAGTATCAATCCAATTCAAAGCCCTCAAAAGTGACCCCATTTTAGAAAGTACAATCCTAAAGGAATTTCTGAAGGGGTATTATCATTTTGAGCCAAAAAATGCTTCTCAAAAATTAATGTACAATGTGAAAATTTTAATTTTTAAAGAAATCTGTCATTTTGGTGCCCCATATGTTGTACTTACTTTGTGGCATCTGAGTCATACAATCCTAAAATTATTAAATGAGCTATAAAAAACAAAACGTTATATATGTGGGTGTAAACTGCCGCTATGGCACAAGAGGGCTCAGGAGGGAAGGGGCAGTGCACTTTGTACGTTTAGGAATACAGATTCAGAAGGAGTTTCTGGTCACTGTGTTGTTTTTGCAGATCCCTGCCAGTGCCAATAAATTGCAATTCCACAAAAAGTGACCTTATTTTGTATGGGAAATTTTAGTATCTCTTCTAGAGATGAGCAACAATTTAGAAAATTCAAGTTAGCCATTTCTCCAGGTTTCACAAAAAAGATTTGATTATTTCTGAATTGATTTGCAGTGAATAACGTTAAACAAACAGCTGGCTGCAGAGAGCCTGTACAGTGGTGTATATAGTATAGTATATACAGTGTTGGCCAAAAGTATTGGCACCCCTGCAATTCTGTCAGATAATACGTTTCTTCCAGATAATGATTACAATCACAAATTCTTTGGTATTATCTTCATTTAATTTGTCTTCAATGGAAAACCACAAAAAGAATTGTCAAAAAGCCAAATTGGATATAATTCCACAGCAAACATAAAAAAGGGGGTGGACAAAAGTATTGGCACTGTTTGAAAAATCATGTGATGCTTCTCTAATTTGTGTAATTAACAGCATCTGTTACTTACCTGATACACCTAACAGGTGGTGGCAATAACTAAATCACACTTGCAGCCAGTTGAAATGGATTAAAGTTGACTCCACCTCTGTCCTGTGTCCTTGTGTGACCACATTGAGCATGAAGAAAAGAAAGAAGACCAAAGAACTGTCTGAGGACTTGAGAAGCAAAATTATGAGGAAGCATGAGCAATCTCAAGGCTACAAGTCCATCTCCAAAGCCCTGAATGTTCCTGTGTCTACCGTGCGCAGTGTCATGAAGAAGTGTAAAGCCCATGGCACTGTGGCTAACCTCCCTAGATGTGGACGGAAAAGAAACATTGACCAGAGATTTCACCGCAAGATTGTGCGGATGGTGGATAAAGAACCTCGACTAACATCCAAACAAGTCCAAGCTGCCCTGCAGTCCGAGAGTACAACAGTGTCACCCCGTACTATCCAGCGTCAGCGTCTGAATGAGAAGGGACTGTATGGTAGGAGACCCAGGAAGGCCCCACTTCTTACCCACAGACAGAAGCCAGGCTGGAGTTTGCCAAAACTTACCTGAGAAAGCCAAAACCGTTCTGGAAGAATGTTCTCTGGTCAGAGGAGACAAAAGTAGGAAAAGGCCTCAACATAGAGATTACAGGAAAAAAGAGAAGAAGACGCCCCCTACAGTCAGACATGGCGGAGGTCCCTGATGGTTTGGGGTCTCTTTGCTGCCTCTGGCACTGGACTGCTTGACCGTGTGCATGGCATTATGAAGTCTGAAGACGACCAACACATTGTGCAGCATCATGTAGGGCCCAGTGTGAGAAAGCGGGGTCTCCCTCAGAGGTCAGGGCTCTTCCAGCAGGACAAGGACCCAAAACACACTTCAGGTCAGCACTAGAAAATGGTGGTGAGAGAAAGCCCTGGAGACTTGTAAAGTGGCAGCAATGAGTCCAGCCCTGAATCCCATAGAACACCTGTGGGGGAGGGGGAGAGATCTCTTGGTGGCAGTTTGGAGAAGGCCCCCTTCACATCTCAGGGGGGACCTGGAGCAGTTTGCCAAAGAAGAAGGGTCTAAGATTCCAGCAGTGCCTTGTAAGAAACTCATTGCTGGTTAGCGGAAGCGGTTGTGCGCAGTTATTGTGTCTAAAGGTTGTGCTACCAAGTATTAGGCTGAGGGCGCCAATACTTCTGTCTGCACCAGTTTTGGAGTTTTGTTTAAAATGATCAATGATGTGACTTTTTTTTTCATTCTTTTGTGTTTTTTCATTGCAAACAAAATAACTGAAGAAATTACCAAAGAGTTTGTGCTTGTAATCATTATCTGGGGGACACCGAGGATTATCTGACAGGACTGCAGGGGGCGATACTTATACTGTATATACCCTGTGTCACTTATATACTATATAAGAGTCTGTGCTGTGTAATCATTATCTGGGGGACAGCGAGGATTATCTGACAGAATTGCAGGGGGGGGGGGGGAGCGATACTTTTTGCCAACACTGTACATGTGCCCTAATATCAGTATATACCACATATGACATTATGTACGTTATCCGGGGCACATCAGCAGGGCACAGAAGGGAAGGAGTGCAATCCGGCTTTTGGAGTACAGATTCAGATGTTTGGTATCTGGACACCATGTCATGTTTGTAGAGCCTATAACTTACCAGAAAAGTGGAATCCGCATAGGAGTGACCCCATTGTGAAAACTGCACCCCTCAAAGAATTTATAAAGTGGTGTAACAAGCATTTATATCCCAGAGGTGACTGCACAGTAGATGGTAAAAAGTGAGTACATAAGATGGAGGAGTACATTGGGAACACCAAATTCCCTACTAGATCCCCAATAGTTTGTATGATTGGGGGGGTCACTCTGGGGGTGAATTTTAATTTATTTTCCTCATAATCTGTAAATCTGGGGTGTCCCCTGATATTCGCTCGCACAGCTTATACATTCCCTTCCTGCCGCACTCACTTGTGTGCTAATGATTTGGCGATTTTCGGGGTTTTTGTCCTCACATTACTAGATGTTGTATTTTCTTTCTGTTTCTGGTGACGCGGCCATATAAGGGCTTGTTGTTTGCGGGATGAGATGTATTTTTTAATGACATCATACATTTCAGTGCCTACAACTTATTGAATACATTATATTAACTCTTTCTGGGTGAATCAAAAAAATACTATCAATTCTGGCATTGCTCTTTACCATTTTATTATTTTTTCCATACAGCATAAATATCATGTGACCTTTATTCTGTGGGCCGGTGCGATTACAGCGATACCTCATTTATATTTGAGGGTTTTTTAACCCATTTGGGGACATAAAGGATATATTTTTGCATCATCGTCTAAGAGCTGTAACGTTTTTATTCTTTGGTTAACAGAATTGGTTAAGTCCTTATTTTTGTGGGACAACCTGTGAAGTTTTTCATTGGTACTATTATAGATAGATACTAAGCCAACGCTTGCACCTTTTTTAAGGAACTATAGCCCACAGATCCATGTGTTGAGGATGGCGGCCACATCTGAGTGAAGAGTGAGATAGAATGGTTGACCAAGATTGTACAAGACTCTCTATCAATTTTTATAGGAGTTAAGGAAATAGTCATTTGTTTTAGATCCCACAGAACAGAGCAGCCTACCTCCATGGTTATCACTCCATTCTCTTTCCACCTAGATGTGGTTGCCTTATTACAGAGGGGCCAGTTAGGACCCGAAACTATAAGGATCACCGCGTTTAGCCATACATAAAAGCAAGTATTCTTTATTTATGTGTAAAGAAACACAACGCGTTTCGAGCTCTACGCCCTTTCTCAAGTGTATAAGCTACATCATAAAAAACACAAAATACAAATGTCGAATACATCACAACAACATCATCCACTCTTTCATCGGCTCATTTAGTTGTTGTGTTCACAACCACTGAAGGTGAGGAGCTCTTATATCTCACCAAACGGTATTTCAACCTATGCGGCTCGGCGCTGTCTATATCATTACTTGTCATTACTTGTCATTTATCATTGTCTATATCGGCGCCGTCTATATCATTACAGAGGGGGACATTGATGGCTTCTCTTATCAAAATAATGTGAGACTGGAATATTCACGTCATACCATCACTCCACGCACAGAACCGCTACACAAGAGGAGATTATAGAGCAAACCAAAGGAAAACTGAGAAGGTTAGACTGGGGAAGAAGATACAAAAGGAAAGGATTGTTGGGTAATTTTGCCTTAAATGACCCCCTGAATATTCTTGTATCTATTCAGTATTTATATAAGGAGATCGCACTCTCTATACTGTCACTGCTACGAGAAGCGACACAAACTCTATTCAGATTTTATGGTAAGAGTAACATATGTTATAAAATAAGACCCTGAGGCTGAGGCCCCACGTTGTGGAAACAGTTTTTTTGTTGCAGATTTTGATGAAGATTTTGTAGCCAAAGCCAGGAGTGGATTGGGCAGAAGGTAGAAGTATAAGACCTTCCTAGGTATCCCCATTGCTTTTGTAGCCATTCGTGGCTTTGGTTAAAACCGCACCAATTCTTCATTAAAAAAAGCTGCGTTTCCGCAACATGGGGCCTCAGCCTGAAAATGGAAAGTCATTTAATGGACAGGAAACATTTTCCTCTTGAGCTTTATAAAGGCTTGTCTTATATCTCTATTACTCAGACTGTAGATGATGGGATTGAGCAGAGGAGTTACTACAGTGTAGAGCAGGGACAGGATTTTCTTTGCATTTTCTGTATTTGGAAATAAATAGTTACTGATTATTGACCCATAATATAAGGAGACCACGGCCAGGTGAGAGCTGCAGGTGGAGAAGGTCTTCTGTCTCCCAGTTACAGATGGGATCTTCAGTATAGTGAGGATTATATACACATAGGACACCACAATGACTATAAAGGGAAATACAACAAATGGTATGCCCAATAGAATGTCTTCTAGTTTTATGAAGAAAGTGTCTGAGCAGGAAAGGTCAAGTAAAGGATCAAAGTCACAGAAGAAATGGTCAATGGTGTTTGGTCCACAGAACCACAAATAACTCATGGTTACTGAAAAATTTAAAACAGAAACAAATGACATAAACCAACAAAAGAGAACAGATTTTAAACAAAATGTGAGGTCCATGACCGAGGAGTAATGTAGTGGGCAACAGATGGCCTGATACCGGTCATAGGACATCACCGTCAGGAGAAGACATTCCAAGGATTCGGAGGCTATGAAACAGTAAAATTGAATCAAACAGCCAATAACAGACACAAAACTCCCATCATCCAACACAACGTGGAGCATGAGAGGTACAATGGTGGTGGAGAGCAGAATATCTGTGATGGAGAGCTGTGTGAGGAAGAAGTACATGGGAGAGTGGAGGGATCTGCTGTAGGACACCACCAGGATGATCAGGAGGTTTCCACATATTGTCAGACAGTAGATGAGCAGCAACAGGAGGAAGAAACAAATCCTAAAACTTTGTAAATTATGAAATCCTAAGAGAAAAATCTCCGTCACGGTGTTGGAATTGCTGCTCTGCATGGTCAGAAGGAAGAATTTCTAGATGGAAAATAAGACAGACCTAAGTAAATGTTGGTATTTATCCTTTACAGTTTATTAAAATGGAATATGGAAGGTTACAATCTATGTGCCAAATTTCATCCAAATCTGTTCAGCCTTTTTCAAGCTCTCCTACATCTGTACATACACAGCTCTGCTACATCTGGCAATTTGGATTAAAGTTGTTTACCTATCTGAGCAGCTTCTTTGTTATCTGTGAGTTTACATAGAAAGATAACAGAGCAGCTTTATCAGCCAAAGTGCAAATAACTGAAATTTACTGCAGTATCTAGTATCAGTATATAGTATATGAACATAAATTCATAACACTCGTGAAGTCATGTCAATTACTGGGATAAAAAGTAGCCGATGTTTTAATTGAGGTTACAAACTATGTACCTGGAGTACATAGGAGTAGAAGGACATTATATATATATATATATATATATATATATATATATACACACACATACATATACACACACACATCACATATAACATTACAAAACATGTCATGTCATATTTATCAGAATATATTTCTAGATCAAAATAACATGTTCAAATCTAAAAGGTAAAGGAAGTGCTCAGACTAACGTTGGTATTGTCCGTTGCTGTCTTCTATCATAGAATGACAGTAACGGACATTAAACTGTCACAGAATGGTTATGCAAGCACGACTTTATGTTTTATTACCAAAGTAAACTCATATGACAGTAGATAGCTTCCGTCATGTCATTTACATTACTGTCAGTGGGAACAAACACAGAATCAGTCGGTGAAAGTTTAATGTCCGTTACTGTCATTCTATAGCAGAAGACAGCAATGGACAATATCAATGGTAGTGGGAACTCCTCCTAATGATAAGATGTTACATGTGAAAATATCTTCTGCAGTTTAGTAATGAAATAATGAAGATGTTTATATATTATATATAACAGTATCACACCATATACATTACATAGTGAGGATCTGGATTCTTCTTTGGGTCACACAGCTACATGACGTCTTCTTGTCCATGTAACACACAGGACATCGGGATATTACTTGTTGTAGATTTTATAGATGAAATATTACAGAGATTGTGGTAACAAGGCTGGAGGGATCTCAGTAATGGTCTCTGGTGGGAGCAATCACAGAGATACATTTATAGATCTAATAATGATCTAGAAACTTAATATTTAGAATAATTCTTAAGACAAATTCACTTTTAATTTCACAGATTTCCTTTTTGAATATTGTAACTTCTGGTGATTCCAAAAAACTCATTGTCAAAGAAAAGGATATTGGGTAATCTGTATGATTGAGAGAATTTTCTAGGCTCCTGACTTATGGAGTCCAGTCTTTGTGTGCTTTCATGCTCCATACAGTTTCTTACATCTAGGCCTAAATGACACTGCACACATAGGGTATCACAGCTAGCAATATATGGACCAAACCCAGACCAGGTGTGGTTCCATACAATCTAATGAAGAGGGCTTTGTTTGCCTTCACATTTATGGACTCTCAGGTCTCCTCACTTCCCGTAAACCTCCCACTTGTGATAGTTTTATTGGAAATGTTGGACTTTTGATCAGCAAGCTCTGTTGCCCCAATGTCTGCAATGATCAGCAATCCTGGCCTGATTCATTAGAATTATCTACTGATACATCATTGCAGTCTTCAGCAGCTGAACAACATTATGCAGGTGCTGGGATGCAGAGCTGGTTTTGACTACAGCTGAAGCTCCCCACCAGTAAGCAGGAAAGGTTCACTATTGTCCCTGCCTTTGCCCTCACGGTGTACATATCGCTCAATGAGTGCTGTATACACCGCTTTGGGCGCTGCCATGATGCGGACAACTCTAGAAAAGAAAAGTTAAAATAAATAGATAAGTAAATAAAACAATCCACCATTAATACGCCTTTCTCACAGGTTCGAGCTCTACCACAAAGACACTATTCAAAGTTTTAAAAAATCTTTAGCAGAGAGGAAAACATATTTTAAAAAGTTTGTTAGTAGCACTTTGTGCTATTAAATAATAATAATAATAAAAAAAATTAAAGCTGAAAAAACAGACATTTTGGTTTTAGATCGGACTTCAACTCTCTCAGATGCACTGTTCCTGAGATACAGTATCCCCCCCCCAAAAAAAAAAATAGCGGCATTAGCCGATACACAGCTCAGTACAGAGTATCACACGTTGGAGGACTAGATACACAGCTCAGCACACAGTATCACACATTGGAGGACTAGATACACAGATCAGTAAACAGTATCAGATGTCGGAGGATTAGATACACAGCTCACCACACTTCTTCACACATCAGAGGATTAGATACACAGCTCAGCACACAGTATCACACGTCAGAGGATTACACACACAGCTCAGTACACAGTATCAGACGTCGTAGGTGTAAGGATTGGAGTCAGGGTCAGGCAGTGTAAAGTGACACAGCTGGGAAAGCAACACTGTGCAACTAATGACAAAAGGGGTCGCAGGCCCTGCAGCTATAACTATGCTGTAATATCTCAGATGAGGCAGACCAATGCACTTCCTAATTGAAGTGCGCCTACCACGGCTACTACACTTCTATCCGGCGGCTAGGATAAGGGGAGAGGAGGCCCTGAAAGTCCTAGGGACTGGAGTCACGGGGGTCACACCTAAACAGAAAGCACAGTGTAACTGCAATGCAAAACAAAAGACTAAAACAGCATGGAACCAGGGAGGACCACAAGTCCCAGCAAGACACAGAAGAGAAGGCGAGGTCAGACGAGCAAGAGGTCGAGCCAGGAGATATAATAAAGGTACCAAATCAAAAGACAAGGGATAGTCAAAAATACAAGCCGGGCAGATTAACCAAGAAAACAGACCGAATATTAACAGACAGGGAATCAGACTGAGCAGGGGGACCAGGAAACACAAAGTGAATGGCTGGCAAGGATCCATGCCTGGGTGGAGCTTAAATAGCAGCAGAGAACACACCTGATGGCTAATGACATGGAGACTGAAAGCAAGGAAAAGATTAACCCTTAATGACCTAATCACACCCAATAGAACTCCTAACACGTCTCCCAGGGAGACGCCGCGCAGCAAGGAGACCACGGCGACTCCGTATCCTGACAGTAGGATTACATACACAGTTCATCACACATCAGAGGTTTAGATACTCAGCTCAGCACACAGTATCACACATTGGAGGACTAGATACACAGATCAGTAAACAGTATCAGATGTCGGAGGATTAGATACACAGCTCACCACACTTCTTCACACATCAGAGGACTAGATACACAGCTCAGCACACAGTATCACACGTCAGAGGATTACACACACAGCTCAGTACACAGTATCAGATGTTGTAGGATTACATACACAGTTCATCACACTTCTTCACACATCAGAGGATTAGATACACAGCTCAGCACACAGTATCACAGATTAGAGGATGAAATTCACAGAATTTCACACGTCCGAGGAATAGATACACAGCTCAGTACACACTTTCACATGTTGTAGGATTAAAATATGGTTACCTGGCTCCTGTCTGGTGGTAATAGTAGACTCCAGTCAGGAGTCCACCAGGCCAATTGCAGCTCTTTCCCGGACACTGTCCCACACAGTGGGTGGCGATGCAAAATAGAAAGGATATATAGAAAAACCGGGAACTGGCAGAGTGCTAACGGCAGAAAAATCCGTAATAAACTTGAAAATAAAAATAACGATGTGCAAGGTTAAGATAAATTGGTTCTGTTTTATTGCTCCAAGGACATGAACAACAGCTTAAAACGGCTAAGTGTTTCGACACCGGGTGGGGGGGGGGGGTGTCTTCTTCAGGCCACTAAAATATGCAGTAACAGACAAATACTAGAATTACAATCAATCAAAACATGATAAAACCTAATCATAGATAAATACATACATAGATAAATAGAATAAAACAGTGGTAGTAATTAGAGATGAGCGAACAGTAAAATATTCGAGGTTCGAAATTCGATTCGAACAGCCGCTCAATGTTCGTGTGTTCGAACGGGTTTCGAACCCCATTATAGTCTATGGGGAACAGATACTCGTTAAGGGGGAAACCCAAATCCGTGTCTGGAGGGTCACCAAGTCCACTATGACACCCCAGGAAATGATGCCAACACCTCTGGAATGACACTGGGACAGCAGGGGAAGCATGTCTGGGGGCATCTAACACACCAAAGACCCTCTATTACCCCAACATCACAGCCTAACAACTACACACTATACACACTCAATACCACCTCTCTGACAGTAGGAAAACACCTTGAAACATGTGTATTTGGCACTTGCAGTGAGGAGAGCTTGTCACCAGCAGTGAATTTGGCCCTTGTAGTAAGTTGAGGTTGGCACCAACATTTGTTTTGAAAATCAGGGTGGATTGAGCCTCTAACCAGCAGAGTTTGGGCAAATTCATGGTGGAGGGAGACTCTAAAAACCCCAGTTTGGACCAATTCATGGTGGAGGGAGCCTCTAAAAACCCCAGTTTGGACCAATTCATGGTGGAGGGAGCCTCTAAACAGCCCAGTTTGGACCAATTCATGGTGGAGGGAGCCTCTAAAAACCCCAGTTTGGACCAATTCATGGTGGAGGGAGCCTCTAAACAGCCCAGTTTGGACCAATTCATGGTGGAGGGAGCCTCTAAAAACCCCAGTTTGGACCAATTCATGGTGGAGGGAGCCTCTAAAAACCCCAGTTTGGACCAATTCATGGTGGAGGGAGCCTCTAAAAACCCCAGTTTGGACCAATTCATGGTGGAGGGAGCCTCTAAACAGCCCAGTTTGGACCAATTCATGGTGGAGGGAGCCTCTAAAAACCCCAGTTTGGACCAATTCATGGTGGAGGGAGCCTCTAAACAGCCCAGTTTGGACCAATTCATGGTGGAGGGAGCCTCTAAAAACCCCAGTTTGGACCAATTCATGGTGGAGGGAGCCTCTAAAAACCCCAGTTTGGACCAATTCATGATGGAGGGAGCCTCTAAACAGCCCAGTTTGGGCAAATTCATGGTGGAGGGAGCCTCTAAACAGGCCAGTTTGGGCAAATTCATGGTGGAGGGAGCCTCTAAACAGCCCAGTTTGGGCAAATTCATGGTGGAGGGAGCCTCTAAAAACCCCAGTTTGGACCAATTCATGGTGGAGGGAGCCTCTAAACAGCCCAGTTTGGGCAAATTCATGGTGGAGGGAGCCTCTAAACAGGCCAGTTTGGGCAAATTCATGGTGGAGGGAGCCTCTAACCAGCCCAGTTTGGACCAATTCATGGTGGAGGGAGCCTCTAAAAACCCCAGTTTGGACCAATTCATGGTGGAGGGAGCCTCTAAAAACCCCCAGTTTGGACCAATTCATGGTGGAGGGAGCCTCTAAAAACCCCACTTTGGACCAATTCATGGTGGAGGGAGCCTCTAAAAACCCCAGTTTGGACCAATTCATGATGGAGGGAGCCTCTAAACAGCCCAGTTTGGACCAATTCATGGTGGAGGGAGCCTCTAAAAACCCCAGTTTGGACCAATTCATGGTGGAGGGAGCCTCTAAAAAACCCAGTTTGGACCAATTCATGGTGGAGGGAGCCTCTAAACAGCCCAGTTTGGACCAATTCATGGTGGAGGGAGCCTCTAAACAGCCCAGTTTGGACCAATTCATGGTGGAGGGAGCCTCTAAAAACCCCAGTTTGGACCAATTCATGGTGGAGGGAGCCTCTAAACAGCCCAGTTTGGACCAATTCATGGTGGAGGGAGC
Source organism: Leptodactylus fuscus (assembly GCF_031893055.1). Classification (NCBI taxonomy): domain Eukaryota; kingdom Metazoa; phylum Chordata; class Amphibia; order Anura; family Leptodactylidae; genus Leptodactylus; species Leptodactylus fuscus. Next base: position 2,230,238 of record NC_134269.1, read on the forward strand.
CTCTAAAAACCCCAGTTTGGACCAATTCATGGTGGAGGGAGCCGCTAAACAGCCCAGTTTGGACCAATTCATGGTGGAGGGAGCCTCTAACCAGCAGAGTTGGTGGAAATCAGGGTGGAGGGAGCCTCTAACCAGCAGAGTTGTGGGAAAGCAGGGTGGAGGGAGCCTCTAACCAGCAGAGTTGGGGGAAATCAGGGTGGAGGGAGCCTAGTATTAGCAGAATTGTGCAACGCTTATGGTGGATGAGTATGAGGATGCGGAGGAATTGGAGAGGTTGAGTACAGACATGGAGTTTCATGTTGGGGTGCTTTACACAGGTGGGCCCAAAAATGAAGGCTCTATCCAGTGGTGGTTCATTTTTATCAAAGTGAGCCGGTCGGCACTCTCAGCTGACAGACGGGTGCGCTTGTCAGTGATGATGCCACCGGCTGCACTGAACACCCTCTCAGATAGGACGCTGGCGGCAGGACAGGACAGCACCTCCAAGGCATATAGGGCAAGTTCAAGCCACAGGTCCAACTTCGACACCCAATACGTGTAGGGGCGCAGAGGGGTCGGAGAGGACAGGGCTGTGGTCGGAAAGGTATTCCCGCAACATGCGCCTATACTTCTCACGCCTGGTGACACTAGGACCCTCCGTGGCGGCACTTTGGCGAGGGGGTGCCATCAAGGTGTCCCAGACCTTAGACAGTGTGCCCCTCGTTTGTGTGGACCGGTGAGAACTTGGTTGCCTACTGGAGGAACTGCCCTCCCTGCCGCCAACGTCACATGCTGGAAACATCTCCATCATATTCTGCACCAATTGCCTGTGGCAAGCATTGATGCGATTGGCCCTCCCCTCTACCGGAATAAAAGACGAGATGTTGTTTTTATACCGGGGGTCAAGGATAGCAAAGATCCAGTACTGGTTGTCCTCCATGATTTTGACAATACGCTTGTCGGTTGTAAAGCACCCCAACATGAACTCAGCCATGTCTGCCACAGTGTTAGTTGGCATGACTCCTCTGGCCCCACCGGAAAGTTCAATCTCCATTTCCTCCTCATCCTCCATGTCTACCCATCCGCGCTGCAACAATGGGACGATTCGAAGTTGCCCGGAAGCCTCCTGTATCACCATCACATCATCGGACAACTCTTCTTCCTCCTCCTCCTCCTCCTCCTCCTCCTCCTCCTCCTCCTCCATTAAACGCAGTGAAGCGGACAGATGTGTGGACCTACTCTCCAGCTGTGACGGATCGGATGCTATCCCTAACTCCTCTGTGTGATCTGAGTTATCCCTGATGTCAATCAGGGATTCTCTCAGAACACACAAGAGCGGGATTGTAAGGCTCACCATCGCATCCTCAGAGCTCACCCTCCTTGTGGACTCCTCAAAGACCCGTAGGATGTCACAAAGGTCTCTCATCCATGGCCACTCATGGATGTGAAACTGAGGCAGCTGACTTTGTGGCACCCTAGGGTTTTGTAGCTGGTATTCCATCAAAGGTCTCTGCTGCTCAACCACTCTATTCAACATCTGAAACGTTGAGTTCCAGCGTGTGGGGACGTCGCACAAAAGCCGGTGTTGTGGCACATGCAGGCGTTGCTGGAGAGATTTTAAGCTAGCAGCGGCTACTGTCGACTTGCGAAAGTGGGCGCACATGCGCCGCACTTTCACCAGTAGCTCTGGAACATTGGGGTAGCTCTTTAGGAAACGTTGCACCACTAGGTTGAAGACGTGAGCCAGGCATGGAACATGTTGGAGTCCGGCAAGCTCCAGAGCTGCTACCAGGTTCCGGCCGTTATCACAAACGACCATGCCTGGGCCCAGGTGCAGCGGCTCAAACCATATTGCCGTCTCATCGAGGAGGGCATCCCTCACCTCGGAGGCAGTGTCCGAGGTGAGGGATGCCCTCCTCGATGAGACGGCAATATGGTTTGAGCCGCTGCACCTGGGCCCAGGCATGGCCCCTAATCAATTTCGAGAGGCAAATTGTGCAGACAACACTATATCTGTCCTCGGCGCATTCCTTGAAAAAACTCCACACCTTCGAGAAACGTGCCCTCGAGGTGGGAGTTTTTCGGGGCTGGGTACGAACTGGAACATCTTGGGAGATTCCGGGTGTGGCCTGGCTTCGCCTAAGCTGCTGACCTCTGCCTCTGCCTCTAGCTACCCTTTTTGGTGCTGCACTTGCCTCAACATCCACACTACTTTCCCCGCTTGACATCCCCCCTGTCCAGGTCGGGTCAGTGTCCTCATCATCCACCACTTCCTCTTCCAACTCCTGTCTCATCTCCTCCTCCCGCACAATGCGCCGGTCAACTGGATGCCCTGACGGCAACTGCGTCACATCATCGTCGATGAGGGTGGGTTGCTGGTCATCCACCACCAAATCGAACGGAGATGGAGGAGACTCTAGTGTTTGAGCATCTGGACACAGATGCTCCTCTGTTAGGTTCGTGGAATCGTGACGTGGAGAGGCAGGTTGAGGGACAATGAAAGGAGCGGAGAACAGCTCTGGGGAGCAGGGACAGTTGGGGTTATTGTTCTGTGAAGCTTGGGAATTTTGGGAGGAAGGAGGACAAGACTGTTGGGTAATAGGAGGAGAGGAGGCAGAGTCTGACTGGCTGCTGGACAATGTGCTGTAAGCGTTCTCTGACAGCCATTGCAAGACCTGTTCCTGGTTCACGGGCCTACTAAGGTTTGTACCCTGCAGTTTAGTTAATGTGGCAAGCAACCCTGGCACTGTGGAGCGGCGCAATGCTTGCTGCCCCACAGGAGTAGGCACGGGACGCCCTGTGGCTTCACCGCTAACTTACTCCCCAGAACCATTCCCCCGACCTCGCCCACGGCCTCGTCCACGTCCCTTTCCGGGAGCCTTGCGCATTTTGAATTCCCAGTTAGAAATTGGCACTATATACCAGTAGCAAAAATTGTGGGTGCACGTAACCCCAATATATTCTTTGAATTCCCAGTCAGACAATGGCACTATATACCAGTAGCAAGAAATGAGGGTATTTATAACCCCAATATATTCTTTGAATTCCCAGTCAGATAATGGCACTGTATACCAGTAGTACAAATTGTGGGTGCACGTAACCCCAATATATTCTTTGAATTCCCAGTCAGAAACTGGCACTATATGGCAGTAGCAAGAAATGAGGGTATTTATAACCCCAATATATTCTTTGAATTCCCAGTCAGACAATGGCACTGTATACCAGTAGTAAAAATTGTGGGTGCACGTAACCCCAATATATTCTTTGAATTACCAGTCAGAAATTGGCACTATATGGCAGTAGCAAGAAATGAGGGTATTTATAACCCCAATATATTCTTTGAATTCCCAGTCAGACAATGGCACTGTATACCAGTAGTAAAAATTGTGGGTGCACGTAACCCCAATATATTCTTTGAATTACCAGTCAGAAACTGGCACTATATGGCAGTAGCAAGAAATGAGGGTATTTGTAACCCCAATATATTCTTTGAATTCCCAGTCAGAAACTGGCACTGTATACCAGTAGTAAAAATTGTGGGTGCACGTAACCCCAATATATTCTTTGAATTCCCAGTCAGAAACTGGCACTGTATACCAGTAGTAAAAATTGTGGGTGCACGTAACCCCAATATATTCTTTGAATTCCCAGTCAGACAATGGCACTATATACCAGTAGTAAAAATTGTGGGTGCACGTAACCCCAATATATTCTTTGAATTACCAGTCAGAAACTGGCACTATATGGCAGTAGCAAGAAATGAGGGTATTTGTATTCCCAATATATTCTTTGAATTCCCAGTCAGAAACTGGCACTGTATACCAGTAGTAAAAATTGTGGGTGCACGTAACCCCAATATATTCTTTGAATTACCAGTCAGACACTGGCACTATATGGCAGTAGCAAGAAATGAGGGTATTTGTAACCCCAATATATTCTTTGAATTCCCAGTCAGACAATGGCACTATATACCAGTAGCAAAAATTGTGGGTGTATATAGCCCCAATTCTATTGCTAGGGGACTTGCAGGGTATTTCTGAGGTGAAGGTGGGGTGGCTGTCTGTCCCCCAAGCTGATCAGCTTCAGCACAGCCTGCTGACGTCTACCAACGCCAGTGCTGCAACGTTTCCAACTCGTAGCTGGGGTCAATCTAACAGCGGAGGAGGAGGCGGTGGCGGAGGAGGAGGCGGTGGCGGAGGAGGAGGCGGTAGAGGAGGAGGAGGAGGGGGGTGTTCTTCTCGTGTCCCTGCCAGGAATGTTAGGCGGGGAGACGAGGTACACCGGGCCAGTTTGGGAAGCAGTCCCAGCCTCAACTACATTCACCCAGTGTGCCGTCAGTGAAATGTAGCGTCCCTGTCCGCATGCACTTGTCCACGCGTCGGTGGTCAAGTGGACCTTTGTGCAAAGCGCGGAACTAAGGGCCCGCCTGATGTTGAGTGACACGTGCTCGTGCAAGGCGGGGACGACACACCGGGAGAAGTAGTGACGGCTAGGGACGGCATAGCGAGGTGCCGCAGTTGCCATCAGGTCTAGGAAGGTGGGAGTTTCAACAAGCCGGAATGCCAACATCTCCTGGGCCAGCAGTTTAGCGATGTTGGCGTTCAAGGCTTGCGCGTGTGGGTGGTTAGCAGTGTATTTCTGCCGCCGCTCCAATGTCTGAGAGATGGTGGGTTGTTGTAAAGAAGCGCCTGATGGTGCCTTTGATGGTGCAGGAGAAGGAGATAAGACAGGAACAGGGGAGGATGAGGGAGAAGTCAACAAAGTGGCGGAGGCAGATGAAGTGGTGTCCTGGCTCGTCCTCTGGAGTGCATCGCCAGCACAGTCAGCAGTGGCAGAGGCAGAGGCAGTGGCAGAGGCAGTGGCAGTGGCGTGAACGGCAGGCGGCCTTTGTCCTGCCGTTGCTGCCTGCCACTGATTCCAGTGCTTGGATTCCAAATGACGGCGCATTGAAGTGGTGGACAGGTTGCTCTTCTCAGAGCCCCTAATCAATTTCGAGAGGCAAATTGTGCAGACAACACTATATCTGTCCTCGGCGCATTCCTTGAAAAAACTCCACACCTTCGAGAAACGTGCCCTCGAGGTGGGAGTTTTTCGGGGCTGGGTACGAACTGGAACATCTTGGGAGATTCCGGGTGTGGCCTGGCTTCGCCTAAGCTGCTGACCTCTGCCTCTGCCTCTAGCTACCCTTTTTGGTGCTGCACTTGCCTCAACATCCACACTACTTTCCCCGCTTGACATCCCCCCTGTCCAGGTCGGGTCAGTGTCCTCATCATCCACCACTTCCTCTTCCAACTCCTGTCTCATCTCCTCCTCCCGCACAATGCGCCGGTCAACTGGATGCCCTGACGGCAACTGCGTCACATCATCGTCGATGAGGGTGGGTTGCTGGTCATCCACCACCAAATCGAACGGAGATGGAGGAGACTCTAGTGTTTGAGCATCTGGACACAGATGCTCCTCTGTTAGGTTCGTGGAATCGTGACGTGGAGAGGCAGGTTGAGGGACAATGAAAGGAGCGGAGAACAGCTCTGGGGAGCAGGGACAGTTGGGGTTATTGTTCTGTGAAGCTTGGGAATTTTGGGAGGAAGGAGGACAAGACTGTTGGGTAATAGGAGGAGAGGAGGCAGAGTCTGACTGGCTGCTGGACAATGTGCTGTAAGCGTTCTCTGACAGCCATTGCAAGACCTGTTCCTGGTTCACGGGCCTACTAAGGTTTGTACCCTGCAGTTTAGTTAATGTGGCAAGCAACCCTGGCACTGTGGAGCGGCGCAATGCTTGCTGCCCCACAGGAGTAGGCACGGGACGCCCTGTGGCTTCACCGCTAACTTACTCCCCAGAACCATTCCCCCGACCTCGCCCACGGCCTCGTCCACGTCCCTTTCCGGGAGCCTTGCGCATTTTGAATTCCCAGTTAGAAATTGGCACTATATACCAGTAGCAAAAATTGTGGGTGCACGTAACCCCAATATATTCTTTGAATTCCCAGTCAGACAATGGCACTATATACCAGTAGCAAGAAATGAGGGTATTTATAACCCCAATATATTCTTTGAATTCCCAGTCAGATAATGGCACTGTATACCAGTAGTACAAATTGTGGGTGCACGTAACCCCAATATATTCTTTGAATTCCCAGTCAGAAACTGGCACTATATGGCAGTAGCAAGAAATGAGGGTATTTATAACCCCAATATATTCTTTGAATTCCCAGTCAGACAATGGCACTGTATACCAGTAGTAAAAATTGTGGGTGCACGTAACCCCAATATATTCTTTGAATTACCAGTCAGAAATTGGCACTATATGGCAGTAGCAAGAAATGAGGGTATTTATAACCCCAATATATTCTTTGAATTCCCAGTCAGACAATGGCACTGTATACCAGTAGTAAAAATTGTGGGTGCACGTAACCCCAATATATTCTTTGAATTACCAGTCAGAAACTGGCACTATATGGCAGTAGCAAGAAATGAGGGTATTTGTAACCCCAATATATTCTTTGAATTCCCAGTCAGAAACTGGCACTGTATACCAGTAGTAAAAATTGTGGGTGCACGTAACCCCAATATATTCTTTGAATTCCCAGTCAGAAACTGGCACTGTATACCAGTAGTAAAAATTGTGGGTGCACGTAACCCCAATATATTCTTTGAATTCCCAGTCAGACAATGGCACTATATACCAGTAGTAAAAATTGTGGGTGCACGTAACCCCAATATATTCTTTGAATTACCAGTCAGAAACTGGCACTATATGGCAGTAGCAAGAAATGAGGGTATTTGTATTCCCAATATATTCTTTGAATTCCCAGTCAGAAACTGGCACTGTATACCAGTAGTAAAAATTGTGGGTGCACGTAACCCCAATATATTCTTTGAATTACCAGTCAGACACTGGCACTATATGGCAGTAGCAAGAAATGAGGGTATTTGTAACCCCAATATATTCTTTGAATTCCCAGTCAGACAATGGCACTATATACCAGTAGCAAAAATTGTGGGTGTATATAGCCCCAATTCTATTGCTAGGGGACTTGCAGGGTATTTCTGAGGTGAAGGTGGGGGGGCACACCGTTGGAACGGTGATTTGGGGTGTATATATGGGGTATACGGGAATACACTGTCAGTGTGTTCCATTCAGGATCCTGGGAAAGCTGGGTTGCGGCGATTGAGCCCGTCAGTGCCACGTTACACTGACAAGCTTCTCCCTGGAATTTAGCTCTTATAAGAGCTGTTGGTTGTCTTCTCCTTCCTATCCTAGCCTGTCCCTGCCTACCCAGAATCTAAGCCCTAGCTAGCTGGACGGAAACCTCCGTCCCCGGTGAATTGCAAGCTCAGAATGACGCGAACCTGGGCGTCGCTGTTCTTTTAAATTAGAGGTCACATGTTTTCGGCAGCCAATGGGTTTTGCCTACTTTTTTCAACGTCACCGGTGTCGTAGTTCCTGTCCCACCTACCCTGCGCTGTTATTGGAGCAAAAAAGGCGGCAGGGAAGGTGGGAGGGGAATCGAGTAATGGCGCACTTTACCACGCGGTCTTCGATTCGAACATGCCGAACAGCCTAATATCCGATCGAACATGAGTTCGATAGAACACTGTTCGCTCATCTCTAGTAGTAATCAGAATAACAGTCACATGGTACATATAAAATATCAGGTATAGGAGATAGGATTGTCTCAGCAGCTCTAAGCAAAAGTTTTTGGAAAAAGAAACAGAACCATGGTAACATTTGGTAGACAGATAAATAGATACATACATACATGAGTAAACAGATAGATGGAAAGGTGGTAATGGTTATAATAAAAAGTCATATGATAGATATCAAGTATCAGGTATAGGGGAGTATGCTTGTCCCAGCAAGCTCTGAATAAAGGAATTTTTTTTTTTTTTTTTTTTTTTTTTTTAAAGTACAGTCATGTACAGTTCTACATAGGCTAAATCAAAAACTTTGGACACATGGAAAGGTGGGGGGTCCCCAAAACCTAGACCAACATCCTAGTAAGATGGTGATGTGCAAACTTAAAGTTGCTAAGTAAGGTGGTAAAGTGGTAGTATACGGATAAACCAAGAAATCCCCATATAACATGTCATAGGTTGCAATAAACACATTCTTTTACATATTAGTTGTGGTTCCCTATAAGGGCTACAGTGTAATGCTAATGGGTAATGGAGAGTTACTTACAGCAGGAGGTGTCCAGCAATAGTCTTAGAACCAAGTCAGGCCCTGTATTGCCATGAGTGGTATATATATCCTGATGTGGGAGGGGGGAAAAGGAAAGAGGGGTCAGGTATAGGGGAGTAAGCTTGTCTCTGCAAGCTATAAATAAAGACAAAAAAAAAAAAAAAAAAAAAAGGAGGGGAACAGGACCAAAAAGTATCAAATATAATGTATTGCATGTAAGGGCATAAAGTGGATAAATAAGTAGATACATAATGCATGTATCTATCCTTTCCATGTTGTAGGATTAGATATACAGCTCAGAACACACCATTATACGTTACAGGATTAGATACACAGCTCGACATGCACCATCACACATAAGAGGATTAGATAAATAGCTCATTACACACCATCATACGTTAAAGGATTAGATAAACAACTCAGTATACAGTATCACACATCAGAGGATTAGATATACAGCTCAGCAGACTATGTTACGGTTCTGTGTATATACATAAGTCATTTTTTAAACTACAGAACCTCTTAGCTGCAAGTTACTGCAGCGAGGTCCACAGGCCCAATGGTGGGCGGCTGTATGTCCTAACTCAATGTGAACAGCTGCAAAGACACTGCAGCCTGAACTCAATGTGAACAGTGTGTACTGTGTGACACTCCATGTGAACAAGGTGCAACTAAAACCCTGCCAGTTTAGCTCACTGGCCAGGTGCACCAGTACAAGTGAAACACACACGGCTGCCAAGGGTTAACACTCACCCCAGGCCAGCAAACACACACACTTATCACTGCGACAGCTAGGGGCCACCACGGATGTTTAGAACATTCTCCTGCACACAGCTTGGAGTTACCAGGGGAATTAACATGGTCCTGCACACAGCTTGGAGACATCACACACCCATGCTCCCGCACACAGATAGGAGCCATACATGAAGTCAAACAGTACACATAGGCTATCTCACAGACCATACCTGCCGCAGATCTATAAGCTGGAACGGCGTCTACCGCTCCTAGCCCTGGTGTAGCTCTAACGGTTCATGGTTTACAGGCCCTACCTAACAGCACCCAGGAGAAGCAGAGGAACCCCACACAGAGGCCTAGATCTGACAACCTGCCTGAGTACTGGAGCCTATCCCTGCAAACTGCTGTCATTCACTCTGTGGACTTAGAGGAGATTTTAGTCAAAGTGTGAGAACCCAGCGGGTGTCGGCTCACACTATTTAAAGGGAAGTCCAATAGGGGTGGTGGCCATGACCTCACTACTCAGGCTCAGTAGGGGAGAAATGGCACTTAGCTTGTGAGCAGCTCCAATAGGTCTGAGCATGCTCAGTATGGTGGCAGCTGGATGGTTAGACTGACCCGCAGGTGGCGCTGTGCGCTATGATAGAAACCTGCGGGACACAATCCTAACACTGTATCACATGTCCTTCGGCTACTACATTATAAATAGCCCTACTTAGAGTCTCAAATTTAATTTATCAAGTGTTGTATTATTACAGATGGGCTCATAAAAACAGAATCGTCTTATCGGTGACCCCTATTCTCAGGAAGAGAAGATTCAGGCACAAAATTCCAGTCATTAATCCATATGAAATGGGGAGAGATATGTTACCCTTCATACACCCTAGTCCCCAAATTTCACTGCAGTCTTTTCAAGGACAGTCTCTGCTGTATATTACCTTAAATATTTAATTTCCATTTACTGTCACATTTCCAGCCCCCCTAAATAAAGGGGACATTCCTCAGGGAATTTTGTTAACAGGTCTAAGTCAAGAAACAGTTTGACAAATGCTTAACCCTAATTCGGGGGAGTCCCGAGCCCGGTCAATTGTTCAACCCCCTGGTTCAGGGAAACAAATCATCCACACAATGGGAGGACGCTACTCCATTACTACAGTAAATAGTTATGGTAACACAGGAAGGGTTATTGGTAGAGATGAGCGAACGGCGTTCAATCAAATTGATATTCGATTGAATATCAGGCCTTTCAAGGTATTCAATTCCAATCGAATACTACGAGGCACAACTCGCAACGAATATCAAATCTCGAATATTTCACTGTTCACTCATCTCTAGTTATTGGGACATTCCTTATAAAGACATGAGTCACATTTTGGGATATAGGGTAAGATAATATCCCTTCCCATTTAACATGGATTAATGGCAGAAATTTCACGTTTGCCTCTTCTCTTCCTAGGAGTTCAGGGGTCACTGATAAGACGGTTCTGTATTTATGAGCATGTCTTTATTAATATGAGATTTTTGATATTTTATATATGAGACCCTTAGGAGGACTATTTATACAAGTTATAAAAGTTACATTTTAATATTGATGTTATATTGCCGAAAAAATACTGGCACATACCTACCAATTTGATGGGGTTATGAGAAAATCCAGACCTTTTGGTCCCAAGTCCATCAAGTTTTTGCCCTGATATGTCGCCATACATATTTCTGGACCTTTGTCATACCTGTCCCAAAAGATTCCTTATACAATTGTGTTTTCAGTTGCTATCAGCGGCAAAATCCATTATCTTACTTTATTCTGACTCAAATTTCCTTCTCGAAATTTCCAACATACTTAGGAAGATTTCTCAGGTTGTGATTATGGAAGAGTTCTCATAACTGGAGCTACGATCCTACTGCAAATTAAAATCCATCTGGACACCAAAGTATTCCTTCATAGAAAGAGCAGCATGGGGTCATCTGCAGATTGGTCCTACTTAATATCACTCTACACTTCCCCATAACATATACTTATACAACATTTCATTTTACACATCTTTCTCTTCAGTTGGGCCCAACACAACAAAGACGATGAGATGCAAATGGTTGATTATTAGAGATGAGCGAATAGTATTCAAAAACTATAGTTTCAAATACCTCGCTCCATAGGAATGAATGGAAGCGGCCGGGGCCGGCAGCTGGAAATCAACCCCTTGCTGTTCGCCCGCTCCCATTCATTCCTATGGAGCGAGGTATTCAGGGAGGTTCAGGCTGTAGCCATTTAAGCGGAATCAAAAGTTTGGCAGCGGAGAGTCAATGATCTACTAGACCCTTATTGGAGGATCTCACGCAGGGACCGGGTGATCCAAGTGTGATCTAAGCAGGAGTGAGTTTAAAACCGACTCGACTTCAATTCAGAAGTGGAACAATTTAGGGAAAGACCACCCTATGTGTGAGAGAGAGCCAACTCCGTTCAAGCAACGCCAACAGGAATATGTGCATACAAAAACTCACCTGGAAAGTAGCTTAAAGTCATTTTCCTGGATTCTTACACAAAAGGAGAATCCGTGTGAAGTAGTCAACACTAACTTCCTCTCCTCAGAAGCCAAGGTGAGGTCCAATTCTTTTTCCAGGAGTTAATAAAGCCTGGACAAGTAAGCTCTCTCCCTAGAACATACAAACAGCGCAAGTTTGAGATTTTTCTCAACTTAGGTAACAACTGCTGTAAGTCGATAAAGGATGTGCAAGAGGCGTGTTGGGCTGCAAACATGGAGTATAGTTTATTGAAGTGAGCTCGATGGAGGTCAGTGAAGATGCTGAAGCTTTATAGAAGACAGAAGCCATTGAAATCCACAGAAAAGTAAACATTTTGGGCCACAGAGTCCCTAACACCTAAACCCCATGACAGTTTGGAACATTACCTGCTCAGGTTTTGATCATAGTGCATTATAGTTTAACCCGAGCATGAGATGTTCAGTGCAGCCACAAAAGCAGAAGTCACATAAATGGCTCTAACTCCAGAACCACATGGGATAGAGTCGCCTTCTAGGTCTTGTTTTCATCCACAAGTCATCATCAAACCTGTATCTCAAGTAGATCCTAAATCATAACTGGTTATACTGTAGTTGCGTATACATGCAGCATTCACTTCAGTCATTGTGCCGGAGAACACTGGCAACTGCAGGGAAAAGAGCATTATTCTCCTGTCCCTGTAACATCAGATGAATCTATTGGAGGGGGTGGTTTGGACTTGTGCTCATGATATCTCTTCTCATTATCCCCTTTTTTTTATTTAGCTTCCTCATATTGTGGCAGGAAACTCACACAAACACAGGGAGAACATACAAACTCCTTGCAGATGTTGTCTTTGATCGGAGTCAAGCCTAGAACTCCAATGCTGCGGTGCTAACCACTAAGCCACCGTGCTGCCCTTTGGATGCTGCAGTCATTGATAACTTCAGCACCTATGTGGATTTTCAGAAATAAACCAATAATAAACATTTTTTCCTATTACTATTAAAATTAACTACATTATTTATTGTACATGACAAATGCTTTAAACCTTAACTTTCAAATTCTAGAATTTATAGTTTTTGTTACCTCATCTCTCAAAAAAAAAAAAAAAAAGTCAATAAAAAGTCATATGTTACCCCTAAATACAAGAGTTTGTTAACATCAACAGTGATATAGAGTTTTTGAGATGATCTTGAATGACCGAGGGATAAAATGTTATAGGTTTAAGGCTAAAATGCATTAGAAATCTAAAGGGTTAAAATACATATAAGGCACTAGCCACCTGTGACTATGGATGGCTGAATAAATTTGCCACATCCAGAGAGATATGATATAATGTGTTAATGCTTACCAACCAGCACTGAATGCTTTTGGTTGCCCGGCCATTTGTTGGCACTAGGATGGTTATAAAACATGAATTATGACATCCATGCTTTAAAGAGAAGCCCTGAAAACTATAATCATATTACAACTCATTACCCAATAGACATAATGGCTTGTTAACCAAAAACAAATGTCAATTTGTAAGACCAATTTGAAAATTAATTTATTGGAAAAACAACATTTTGTTGCTCTTGAGCTTTATAAAGGCTTGCCTTATATCTCTATTACTCAGGCTGTAGATGATGGGATTGAGCAGAGGAGTTACTACAGTGTAGAACATGGACAGGATTTTCTTTACAGTTTGTGTACTTGGAAATAAATAGATAGTGAGAAGTGACCCATAAAATAAGGAGACCACGGCCAGGTGAGAGCTGCAGGTGGAGAAGGTCTTCTGTCTCCCAGTTACAGATGGGATCTTCAGTATAGTGAGGATTATATACACATAGGACACCACAATGACAGTAAATGGAGTGACTACATATACTACTATCAATATCATGTCTTCTAGTTTTATGAAAAAAGCGTCCGAGCAGGAAAGTTCAAGTAAAGGATCTAAATCACAGAAGAAATGGTCAATGGTGTTAGGCCCACAGAACTGCAGAAAGCTCATAGGTACTGAAAGACTGATAACAAGAACAAAGCTCATCACCCAACACAAGAGAACAGATGTTATACAAAATTTGAGGTCCATGACTAAACTGTAGTGTAGGGGGTGACAGATGGCCTGATACCGGTCATAGGACATCAATGTCAGGGAAAGACATTCTAGTGATTCTGAGGCCAAAAAAAAGTAAAATTGTATTAAGCAGCCAATAACAGTCACAGAACTCCCCTCATACAACACAACTTGGAGCATTATGGGGATTATGGTGGAGGAGAGCAGGATATCTGAGAAGGAGAGCTGTGTGAGGAAGAAGTACATGGGAGAGTGGAGGGATCTGCTGTAGGACACCACCAGGATGATCAGGAGGTTTCCACATAGAGTCACACAGTAGATGAGCAGCAGCAGGAGGAAGAAACAAATCCTAAAACTTTGTAAATTCTGAAATCCTAAAAGCCAAATCTCAGTCACTGTACTGGAATTGTTGTACGGCATATTCTGAAGGAAGAAGTTCTTGAGGGAAATTAAAGTTTCTCCTCTATGGTTTACTAACATGGAAGAATTGGAGAATAAATCTCATAAAGCAATTGACTCAATGTATTATCACATCAAGTATAGAAATCAATGAATGAATATAAAGTTTCTTTTTCTTACCTTTTCCACAAAGCAAGTGAAACATCTGGGTAAAGATAAAATAATAACATAAAATAATCCAGTGGAATGTATTATAATGTGATCTAAGTAATAAATATATGTATATAAACGTATAGATATAGACAACTACACAATATACGACCCACAACATTGCAGAACATGGCACATCATAGTATCAGATTGTTTACAAGTATTAGAAGTAGCAGGTTAATATACAGATGGTAAATGAGTATATATTGTGTACAGTATGGTATTATAACAATCTAAATGTTTTATTGAAAGATTATTGTTTAGAATTCAAGAATATATTATCACAAATCTTCTATATGTAATAGGAGTCACATGATATACATTACATAGTGAGGCTGAAGAGAACAATCTCCATTCTTGTAACACAGCTGTATCACATCTTCTTGTCCATGTAACACACAGGACATCAGGATATTACTTGTTGTAGCTTTTATAGATGAAATATTACAGAGATTGTGGTAACAAGGCCGGAGAGATCTCAGTAATGGTCTCCGGTGGGAGCAATCACAGAGATACATTTATAGATCTAATAATGTGTAAGTAATAATGATTAAGAAAATCATTAGGTGGAAGGGAATTGCTAGCTCTGCAATTCCCTAGTGCTGCTGCAGGAACAATAGAAGAAGGGGAGACAGTGAGCCCTAAACTCGACACAGTCCCTATCGCTAACTATTGCCAAAACTGTCCCAATGACAGAGACAACTGGGTGGTGATCCCTTCTACGAATAAGTGTCACATAGAACAAGACAGGACAAAACAACACAGAAGCAAAGTCAGCAAGCCGAGGTCAAGGGGTGATAATTTTGTTGCACATACTCGTTTGCTTGAAGTGAAAAAAGGATTCTTTATTTCACATGGTGTTGGTGAGCCTACATACAAGTGAGTATGGATCTAGCCAGACAAAGGTCATTGTAACATTTTGATCTATATTTCCACTTTTCTCTGTCTTTCTACATGCCGTGTACCTTAACATATTTGTGAAACATCTACTTGTCTTGGATTGATGAATAAAATAATACTTTTCTCACTTTAAGCAAACAAGTGTGTGCAACAAGATTATTACTCCTTGGATACGAGTTGGAGAACCTTTTATACTCAGCACCACCACCAAGATTATAGAGAGTGTGCGCTTCCACTGACATTACTACAAACAAGGTTCATAGCCAGAGAGACAAGGCAGTACAAAATTGTAATGCAAAAGAGTCGTCACAAAGGAATCCAAAGGTCAGAGGTCAGTAATACAATACCAAGAGCAAGTAGGAAGCTAGCGAGGGCAAAGTCACAGGACAGAGTGAACAGCCAGCAATCCTGTGTGGTCTGATGACTTCCATAGAGGAAGTCCAGGATCTGCACCAGACTTTATTGGTAGACAGGCTGTCCATTACACAGGTGAGGCTAAGATTAACTATTTGATGAACAGTGGAAAACAAGGTGCAGGAGATGGGTGTGGTGGAAATTCAATCACAGAGGAGAGGTGATAGAGCTATGTTCACACAGATCAACAAAAACTCTAAGGCCCTGTTCACATGGGGCAAGAGGAGGTGGATCATGGGGCTGAATCCACGTCACAATCTGCCCCTTACAATGAAGTTCTAGGCATGTTGCCATTCACGAAAAAAATAAATGAGCTGTCCTTTCTTCAGACGGACTCCAGCTGAGTGCAGGCATTATTGGATGATAACTCACTGTATTTGGCTGTAAAAGGCTTGTTGTGTTTCACCTTGTACACACAGGTATGAGTAATGAGCAGCAGTATAGGGGCAGTGAGTATTACAATGTATATTAACTTTCTTTCTGTCAATGATGCTGCAACCACCCCAAATTCTTATTTGATTTCCACCTTATACTTTCCCTACAATCCTCTTTCCCTGACGTTCTATCTGTTTTCTATCCCTGTCCCGAGCTCCTGCTGATGTCTGTCCCTGCAGTAAGAGCGATGTGAAATGACTGCAACTAAAATGGCTGCTGGTTTTTATAGGGCTGTGACATCACCGGAGCGGCTTCTAATTGGCTGCACACATTGAATTGTGGGTGATCCCGTGTTTCCACTTGGGTGGGTGATCCCTGCCACTTGTCCTACATGTGTAGTGGCCATGTTTTAAAAAAATGTGATTTGAAGCATTGAAGTGTGAGGCAATCGGGCTTCTTGGCGAATCAAATCCAACTTCTGCAGAATTGATTCGCTCATCTCTAGTGGCAATGATAGGGAAGAGTATCCAAATGCATTGGAGCAGTCGTTTGATCAAGGTTTTGGGATCTCTATTGGTATTAATTATTGGTTTGTTGCATAGGCTCAGATGGATTTGTGGTAATTCCAGTAGACAATGGTGGGAGGTGGATATTGACTTTACCCCCTTTGAATATGGAGGGCATCTGTGAATCTTGAAATTTAGCCTGCCTGGATTTCTGCTTTGTAGGATCAAAAAGACTGAAGACTTATAGTAGACTTGATCTATTTTGGGAGAGAGACACTCCATTTTATTTACTTTTTTTGGTGAAGGCTTGTGGGTGTTTGAGGTTTCTGTGATGCATTTCAACCAAAATTTCATATTATTTTCTTGGAGATCTAACTGATCCTTATCTAGTTTCTTGGTTTTGCGTTGCAGGCTCTCACATTCAATATTAAGCCTCCTGGTGCACAACACCTATTCATTCTAATACAGTCCGGACGGTGCACGTGTTTTTCTATTTCAGAGACATGATTATTTATCAAAATGTTCAGATTAAAGGCCAAATTTTGACAATTAAATGATAGTCTATCAGGAGTCCTTTACTGCAAATGAATAGATAATCCCATTCTTGTGAAAATATTTAGTCATTGGTAATAGAGTTGAGCGATCAGGATCGGAAAATATCAGATCCTGATCAGCGAGTAAATTTTAGAATTGCGATCGGGTTCCAATCCAACCTAAAAAGATTGTGAACGGAATTCCGATCCCGATTGCTCAACCCTTACCGGCCACTTAACTCAAATCTGAAATTTCCCCAATGTGGGACTATTAAAGGATTATCTTATCTTATCTTAACTGTAACTTAACTGCACAGAACCGATGCTGCTCCCCGGAGCTCCAGGCCGTTGTTCTCTGTCCTCTCCTCTCTCATTCACATGCCGGCAGAGTTCCTGTGCGCACCTCCACCTCCCTAGGCTAGTGTTACTGATGCTGGGAGTAGGTGGGTCTTGTTGTGGCTTAGGAGAGTGTGGGCGGAGAGATGTGAGTGATTCATTAGGGAGGCGGGGCCACGTACGAGACTCTGCTGGTGTCTAAATGAGAGCAGATAGAAACGGACAGAGAACAACGGCCCGGAGTTCCAGGAAGTGGCGTACACACTGGGAGGAGAGGCGGCACCGACTCTGTGCAGGTAAGTGTAAACCAGGGGGGACTAAGTAGCCGGTGGATTTTTCAAAATAAAATTGAAGCCTTCAATTTTGGGACTTCACGCTGTGTAGTGAATAGGATCATTTTTAAAACCTAATTTTCGATCATTAAAAAATCCCATTGACTTGCATCGGGATTGGAATTGGGATCGGGATCAGATGGAAAATGATCAGAAGTTGGATTTTAAAAACGATCGTGAAATCTCAAGATCGCCTCAACCCCACTCGGGAATGCTGAAGATTGGCTTATTTTTTTGCAGTAGCTGAAAAATCAGCTAGAAGAAAAAAAAATGGCATCTGCCTCCCAATCAAATGAATCAGGGTAGATTTCAGGTGGAATTAACCTCATATTCAGCTCCAAATATAACTGGCGTAAAATTTTGCATATACTTATCTTGGGTCGCGGATTGAAACATAGGCTACTTTGTAGAGCCCTACCCCACCGGACTTCACGGTAAATTACGCCGATGTTCGCTCGGGTATCCGCTTGAGGACCTGAGATGACGTCATCCCAGGTCCTTGAGAAGTCAGCAGATTGGCTCGCTCTGCAGTGTGGGCCAGCCTGCAAGCTAAAGAAGATGGCAGTGCTCACTCACTCGGGAGAGGACCGCACATACAGCCTGAGTTTCGGGCCACGTGCTTGGTGTATCAGCTATGGCTTTTTGGTGAGTACGTGGGAGGGGGGACTGGGGGTAGACATGGGGATCACCGAAGGAAGGGAGGCAGAGTGGGGAGGTGGGTGCCACGGTAGGGGGGTCGGAGGTCAGTGTTGAGGCCGAGGGGGGACGGGGGTTGCTGTTGAAGGGGGGCCAGAGTTGGTTGTGGGGCTGCCACGGGAGGGGGTGTGGTGGGGAAAAGGGGTGCCGACGGAGCTGGGAGCCGTGAGAAGGGGGGTAGCCTAGGCATAGCATACCATAACCAGAGTCAATTGCCTACATGTACGCGGGTTAGCGTTGGCGTTGGATGAAGTTGCGGAAAGATGCTAGTTTATTATATTTTTATTAAATGGTGGTTCTGTCTTTGCCACAGTAATTCTAACTTGGGACTTTAGCCTAATTGAGTTTTACTTTCCTGTCTATTAAAGTTGTCCTAGGTGGCCACAGATGACTGTTGCCTCTAGTAGACGTAACTCTTTAAGGCCAGGACCTAATGGGTTGGAAACGCAGCATTTTACAGTAAATGTAAAGTGGATGGAATTCATGAAAATCCCATGCCCACTTTGCGTTTGGACACACTGTGATTTCCAAAACTGGTGCGGTGAAAAATTCTGTGTAGATGGGAAAAGCCAGAATCGCATCCACTTTGCAGGTACTATAATACACAGCGTTTTTTGTCCACCCGCAGAATAAATCCTCACATTGCGGAAACATGTTTTGTTTTTGTTGCTGATTTTTCGGAGGTTTTTGAGCTAAGGCCAGAAGTGGATACAAAATGAATCATACTGGTTAGAATCTCTTCTAGTAGCCTCTAAGGACTATTCCCATCTCACATACTTATGTGCATATAAACCGTGTATGTCAAGAAATGTTTGGTAGGTGGTAATTCCACCTCCTGCACCTTTTTAGGGAAAGCAGTCCCCAGACCCAAGGGTGGAGGTTGCTGTCACATACAAGTGAAGAAAGAGTAGAATAGTGACCAATATTGTGCATGACTATCGCCATTAATGTGGGGATATTGTCACTCCTTAGGGAGAAACCACCATGTAGGTGTGTGGAGTCTTATAAAGCCATTTTCACTCCACTGTGGGGGATTATGGGAAGAATATGCAAATGTTTTTCCCAGGATGTAAATAGGGAAACACTGCCTCTGTATGCTGCCCTCTATTGGAAGCAGCTCCCTTGAACATCATACCTGACTTTCCAACAAGCCTTTAATTGCATTGATGCAGGAATTTGCCAAGTCAGTATCATCCCAAATGTGGATGGCGCTATTTCGATCTGATTGGATCTCATCAGCACAGTTAAAGGCTTGTTGGAAACCCAGGCATGATGTTCAAGGGAGCTGCTTCCAATGGAGGGAAGCATACAGATGCAGTGTTTCCCTATTTACATCCTGGGAAACACATTTGCATATTCTTCCCATAATCCCCCACAGTGGAGTGAAAATGGCTTTATAAGACTCCACACACCTACATGGTGGTCTCTCCCTAAGGAGTGACAATATTCCCATAAACTGGTCTAGAAGTCTCTCACCTCTGCCAAGTCAGTTCTCCCTAGACTGTGCTGATGAGACCTAATCAGATCGAAACGATGCTGTCCACAGTTGGGATGATACTGACTTTGCTAAATCCCGCATCATCGCAGCAAAGGCTTGTTGGAAAGTCGGGCATGATGTTCAAAGGATCTGCTTCCAATAGAGGGCAGCATACAGAGGCAGTGTTACCCTATTTACATCCTGGGAACACATTTGCATATTCTTCCCATAATCTCTCCATTAACGTATAAAGGTATTTATATAGCTCCAATAGAATGGAGAAGAGCAACATACATGCATGGCCAACTCTCCATCTTCTCTCTACGTAGATGTGGCTACCTCGCTAAGGAGCGTGACATTGGGTGGCTTTTCTTATTAAAATATTCTGAGATTGGAGAAAGGTAAACTCCATCCAGACTTCATTGTAAGAGTAAAGTGATCCAGCGAACGCCATCCACACATTACAGAGGAATGCCTGCAGCGGGAATACTGACATTTCCAATAACTGTTGTGTTTTTGGAAATGGCAGCATGCCAATAATATTTATGGAGGTATAAATGAAGAAAAAAAAGTCAGTAGATCAAGTCAGTAGAGGTGGACTTTCTGTGAAAAGCGTTACAGGAAAAAACGTAACTTGTTTTTGGTTCTTCTCGCAGTGCAAAGATCTACTATGTTGGGGCTATAAACAAGTTGTTAGGAGCCTGACGCAACAATAATCACTGTGAGTCTTGGACAACTAGAATCCCAAGGCACTGAATAAGATAAGATAAGATAAGATATTCCTTTAATAGTCCCACAATGGGGAAATTTCAGTGATACAGTTTCATAGATGGTACAGTAGTATATAACAAGAGAGAAACACATACAGCTCATGGCAGATAGAGAAATCCTAGGAATCATAGCAACTAAAAAAGAAAGAAACACAGACACACTGCAGGATCATTTAGTTCTCTGTGCAGATAGATGTTAATAATAATAATAATAATAATAATAATAATAATAATAATAATAATAATAATAATACAGCCGACTTGGTTGTAGGACACGAGGAGGGGGGTCACAGCATGTGGATATAACAAGCAGAAATTTTGCAGAGGTGGGGGACATATCATGATTAGAGATGAGCGAACAGTGTTCTATCGAACTCATGTTCGATCGGATATTAGGCTGTTCGGCATGTTCGAATCGAATCGAACACCGCGTGGTAAAGTGCGCCATTACTCGATTCCCCTCCCACCTTCCCTGGCGCCTTTTTTGCTCCAATAACAGCGCAGGGTAGGTGGGACAGGAACTACGACACCGGTGACGTTGAAAAAAGTAGGCAAAACCCATTGGCTGCCGAATACATGTGACCTCTAATTTAAAAGAACAGCGCCGCCCAGGTTCGCGTCATTCTGAGCTTGCAATTCACCGAGGACGGAGGTTTCCGTCCAGCTAGCTAGGGCTTAGATTCTGGGTAGGCAGGGACAGGCTAGGATAGGAAGGAGAAGACAACCAACAGCTCTTGTAAGAGCTAAATTCCAGGGAGAAGCTTGTCAGTGTAACGTGGCACTGACGGGCTCAATCGCCGCAACCCAGCTTTCCCAGGATCCTGAATGGAATACACTGTCAGTGTATTCCCGTATACCCGATATATACCCCGATACCCGTTCCAACGGTGTGCCCCCCCACCTTCACCCCAGAAATACCCTGCAAGTCCCCTAGCAATAGAATTGGGGCTATATACACCCACAATTTTTACTACTGGTATACAGTGCCATTGTCTGACTGGGAATTCAAAGAATATATTGGGAATACAAATACCCTCATTTCTTGCTACTGCCATATAGTGCCAGTTTCTGACTGGTAATTCAAAGAATATATTGGGGTTACGTGCACCCACAATTTTTACTACTGGTATACAGTGCCATTGTCTGACTGGGAATTCAAAGAATATATTGGGAATACAAATACCCTCATTTCTTGCTACTGCCATATAGTGCCAGTGTCTGACTGGGAATTCAAAGAATATATTGGGGTTACGTGCACCCACAATTTTTACTACTGGTATACAGTGCCATTGTCTGACTGGGAATTCAAAGAATATATTGGGGTTATAAATACCCTCATTTCTTGCTACTGCCATATAGTGCCAGTTTCTGACTGGTAATTCAAAGAATATATTGGGGTTACGTGCACCCACAATTTTTACTACTGGTATACAGTGCCATTGTTTGACTGGGAATTCAAAGAGTATATTGGGAATACAAATACC
This sequence comes from Leptodactylus fuscus, assembly GCF_031893055.1. Classification (NCBI taxonomy): domain Eukaryota; kingdom Metazoa; phylum Chordata; class Amphibia; order Anura; family Leptodactylidae; genus Leptodactylus; species Leptodactylus fuscus. The sequence continues at coordinate 2,252,123 of NC_134269.1, forward strand.
CTCATTTCTTGCTACTGCCATATAGTGCCAGTTTCTGACTGGTAATTCAAAGAATATATTGGGGTTACGTGCACCCACAATTTTTACTACTGGTATACAGTGCCATTGTCTGACTGGGAATTCAAAGAGTATATTGGGAATACAAATACCCTCATTTCTTGCTACTGCCATATAGTGCCAGTTTCTGACTGGTAATTCAAAGAATATATTGGGGTTACGTGCACCCACAATTTTTACTACTGGTATACAGTGCCATTGTCTGACTGGGAATTCAAAGAATATATTGGGGTTATAAATACCCTCATTTCTTGCTACTGCCATATAGTGCCAGTTTCTGACTGGTAATTCAAAGAATATATTGGGGTTACGTGCACCCACAATTTTTACTACTGGTATACAGTGCCATTGTCTGACTGGGAATTCAAAGAGTATATTGGGAATACAAATACCCTCATTTCTTGCTACTGCCATATAGTGCCAGTTTCTGACTGGGAATTCAAAGAATATATTGGGGTTACGTGCACCCACAATTTTTACTACTGGTATACAGTGCCATTGTCTGACTGGGAATTCAAAGAATATATTGGGGTTATAAATACCCTCATTTCTTGCTACTGCCATATAGTGCCAGTTTCTGACTGGTAATTCAAAGAATATATTGGGGTTACGTGCACCCACAATTTTTACTACTGGTATACAGTGCCATTGTCTGACTGGGAATTCAAAGAGTATATTGGGAATACAAATACCCTCATTTCTTGCTACTGCCATATAGTGCCAGTTTCTGACTGGGAATTCAAAGAATATATTGGGGTTACGTGCACCCACAATTTTTACTACTGGTATACAGTGCCATTGTCTGACTGGGAATTCAAAGAATATATTGGGGTTATAAATACCCTCATTTCTTGCTACTGCCATATAGTGCCAGTGTCTGACTGGGAATTCAAAGAATATATTGGGGTTACGTGCACCCACAATTTTTACTACTGGTATACAGTGCCATTGTCTGACTGGGAATTCAAAGAATATATTGGGGTTATAAATACCCTCATTTCTTGCTACTGCCATATAGTGCCAGTTTCTGACTGGTAATTCAAAGAATATATTGGGGTTACGTGCACCCACAATTTTTACTACTGGTATACAGTGCCATTGTTTGACTGGGAATTCAAAGAGTATATTGGGAATACAAATACCCTCATTTCTTGCTACTGCCATATAGTGCCAGTTTCTGACTGGTAATTCAAAGAATATATTGGGGTTACGTGCACCCACAATTTTTACTACTGGTATACAGTGCCATTGTCTGACTGGGAATTCAAAGAGTATATTGGGAATACAAATACCCTCATTTCTTGCTACTGCCATATAGTGCCAGTTTCTGACTGGTAATTCAAAGAATATATTGGGGTTACGTGCACCCACAATTTTTACTACTGGTATACAGTGCCATTGTCTGACTGGGAATTCAAAGAATATATTGGGGTTATAAATACCCTCATTTCTTGCTACTGCCATATAGTGCCAGTTTCTGACTGGTAATTCAAAGAATATATTGGGGTTACGTGCACCCACAATTTTTACTACTGGTATACAGTGCCATTGTCTGACTGGGAATTCAAAGAGTATATTGGGAATACAAATACCCTCATTTCTTGCTACTGCCATATAGTGCCAGTTTCTGACTGGGAATTCAAAGAATATATTGGGGTTACGTGCACCCACAATTTTTACTACTGGTATACAGTGCCATTGTCTGACTGGGAATTCAAAGAATATATTGGGGTTATAAATACCCTCATTTCTTGCTACTGCCATATAGTGCCAGTTTCTGACTGGTAATTCAAAGAATATATTGGGGTTACGTGCACCCACAATTTTTACTACTGGTATACAGTGCCATTGTCTGACTGGGAATTCAAAGAGTATATTGGGAATACAAATACCCTCATTTCTTGCTACTGCCATATAGTGCCAGTTTCTGACTGGGAATTCAAAGAATATATTGGGGTTACGTGCACCCACAATTTTTACTACTGGTATACAGTGCCATTGTCTGACTGGGAATTCAAAGAATATATTGGGGTTATAAATACCCTCATTTCTTGCTACTGCCATATAGTGCCAGTTTCTGACTGGTAATTCAAAGAATATATTGGGGTTACGTGCACCCACAATTTTTACTACTGGTATACAGTGCCATTGTCTGACTGGGAATTCAAAGAGTATATTGGGAATACAAATACCCTCATTTCTTGCTACTGCCATATAGTGCCAGTTTCTGACTGGGAATTCATAGAATATATTGGGGTTACGTGCACCCACAATTTTTACTACTGGTATACAGTGCCATTGTCTGACTGGGAATTCAAAGAATATATTGGGGTTATAAATACCCTCATTTCTTGCTACTGCCATATAGTGCCAGTTTCTGACTGGTAATTCAAAGAATATATTGGGGTTACGTGCACCCACAATTTTTACTACTGGTATACAGTGCCATTGTCTGACTGGGAATTCAAAGAGTATATTGGGAATACAAATACCCTCATTTCTTGCTACTGCCATATAGTGCCAGTTTCTGACTGGGAATTCAAAGAATATATTGGGGTTACGTGCACCCACAATTTTTACTACTGGTATACAGTGCCATTGTCTGACTGGGAATTTAAAGAGTATATTGGGAATACAAATACCCTCATTTCTTGCTACTGCCATATAGTGCCAGTGTCTGACTGGGAATTCAAAGAATATATTGGGGTTACGTGCACCCACAATTTTTACTACTGGTATACAGTGCCAATTTCTAACTAGGAATTCAAAATGCGCAAGGCTCCCGGAAAGGGACGTGGACGAGGCCGTGGGCGAGGTCGGGGGAATGGTTCTGGGGAGCAAGGTAGCAGTGAAGCCACAGGGCGTCCCGTGCCTACTCCTGTGGGGCAGCAAGCATTGCGCCACTCCACAGTGCCAGGGTTGCTTGCCACATTAACTAAACTGCAGGGTACAAACCTTAGTAGGCCCGAGAACCAGGAACAGGTCTTGCAATGGCTGTCAGAGAACGCTTACAGCACATTGTCCAGCAGCCAGTCAGACTCTGCCTCCTCTCCTCCTATTACCCAACAGTCTTGTCTTCCTTCCTCCCAAAATTCCGAAGCTTTACAGAACAATAACCCAAACTGTCCCTGCTCCCCAGAGCTGTTCTCCGCTCCTTTCATTGTCCCTCAACCTGCCTCTCCACGTCACGATTCCACGAACCTAACAGAGGAGCATCTGTGTCCAGATGCTCAAACACTAGAGTCTCCTCCATCTCCGTTCGATTTGGTGGTGGATGACCAGCAACCCACCCTCATCGACGATGATGTGACGCAGTTGCCGTCAGGGCATCCAGTTGACCGGCGCATTGTGCGGGAGGAGGAGATGAGACAGGAGTTGGAAGAGGAAGTGGTGGATGATGAGGACACTGACCCGACCTGGACAGGGGGGATGTCAAGCGGGGAAAGTAGTGTGGATGTTGAGGCAGGTGCAGCACCAAAAAGGGTAGCTAGAGGCAGAGGCAGAGGTCAGCAGCTTAGGCGAAGCCAGGCCACACCCGGAATCTCCCAAGATGTTCCAGTTCGTACCCAGCCCCGAAAAACTCCCACCTCGAGGGCACGTTTCTCGAAGGTGTGGAGTTTTTTCAAGGAATGCGCCGAGGACAGATATAGTGTTGTCTGCACAATTTGCCTCTCGAAATTGATTAGGGGCTCTGAGAAGAGCAACCTGTCCACGACTTCAATGCGCCGTCATTTGGAATCCAAGCACTGGAATCAGTGGCAGGCAGCAACGGCAGGACAAAGGCCGCCTGCCGTTCACGCCACTGCCACTGCCTCTGCCACTGCCTCTGCCTCTGCCACTGCCACTGCTGACTGTGCTGGCGATGCACTCCAGAGGACGAGCCAGGACACCACTTCATCTGCCTCCGCCACTTTGTTGACTTCTACCTCATCCTCCCCTGGTCCTGTCTTATCTCCTTCTCCTGCACCATCAAAGGCACCATCAGGCGTTTCTTTACAACAACCCACCATCTCTCAGACATTGGAGCGGCGGCAGAAATACACTGCTAACCACCCACACGCGCAAGCCTTGAACGCCAACATCGCTAAACTGCTGGCCCAGGAGATGTTGGCGTTCCGGCTTGTTGAAACTCCCGCCTTCCTGGACCTGATGGCAACTGCGGCACCTCGCTATGCCGTCCCTAGCCGTCACTACTTCTCCCGGTGTGCCGTCCCCGCCTTGCACCAGCACGTGTCACTCAACATCAGGCGGGCCCTTAGTTCCGCGCTTTGCACAAAGGTCCACTTGACCACCGACGCGTGGACAAGTGCATGCGGACAGGGACGCTACATTTCACTGACGGCACACTGGGTGAATGTAGTTGAGGCTGGGACTGCTTCCCAAACTGGCCCGGTGTACCTCGTCTCCCCGCCTAACATTCCTGGCAGGGACACGAGAAGAACACCCCCCTCCTCCTCCTCCTCTACCGCCTCCTCCTCCGCCACCGCCTCCTCCTCCGCCACCGCCTCCTCCTCCGCTGTTAGATTGACCCCAGCTACGAGTTGGAAACGTTGCAGCACTGGCGTTGGTAGACGTCAGCAGGCTGTGCTGAAGCTGATCAGCTTGGGGGACAGACAGCACACTGCCTCCGAGGTGAGGGATGCCCTCCTCGATGAGACGGCAATATGGTTTGAGCCGCTGCACCTGGGCCCAGGCATGGTCGTTTGTGATAACGGCCGGAACCTGGTAGCAGCTCTGGAGCTTGCCGGACTCCAACATGTTCCATGCCTGGCCCACGTCTTCAACCTAGTGGTGCAACGTTTCCTAAAGAGCTACCCCAATGTTCCAGAGCTACTGGTGAAAGTGCGGCGCATGTGCGCCCACTTTCGCAAGTCGATAGTAGCCGCTGCTAGCTTAAAATCTCTCCAGCAACGCCTGCATGTGCCACAACACCGGCTTTTGTGCGACGTCCCCACACGCTGGAACTCAACGTTTCAGATGTTGAATAGAGTGGTTGAGCAGCAGAGACCTTTGATGGAATACCAGCTACAAAACCCTAGGGTGCCACAAAGTCAGCTGCCTCAGTTTCACATCCATGAGTGGCCATGGATGAGAGACCTTTGTGACATCCTACGGGTCTTTGAGGAGTCCACAAGGAGGGTGAGCTCTGAGGATGCGATGGTGAGCCTTACAATCCCGCTCTTGTGTGTTCTGAGAGAATCCCTGATTGACATCAGGGATAACTCAGATCACACAGAGGAGTTAGGGATAGCATCCGATCCGTCACAGCTGGAGAGTAGGTCCACACATCTGTCCGCTTCACTGCGTTTAATGGAGGAGGAGGAGGAGGAGGAGGAGGAAGAAGAGTTGTCCGATGATGTGATGGTGATACAGGAGGCTTCCGGGCAACTTCGAATCGTCCCATTGTTGCAGCGCGGATGGGTAGACATGGAGGATGAGGAGGAAATGGAGATTGAACTTTCCGGTGGGGCCAGAGGAGTCATGCCAACTAACACTGTGGCAGACATGGCTGAGTTCATGTTGGGGTGCTTTACAACCGACAAGCGTATTGTCAAAATCATGGAGGACAACCAGTACTGGATCTTTGCTATCCTTGACCCCCGGTATAAAAACAACATCTCGTCTTTTATTCCGGTAGAGGGGAGGGCCAATCGCATCAATGCTTGCCACAGGCAATTGGTGCAGAATATGATGGAGATGTTTCCAGCATGTGACGTTGGCGGCAGGGAGGGCAGTTCCTCCAGTAGGCAACCAAGTTCTCACCGGTCCACACAAACGAGGGGCACACTGTCTAAGGTCTGGGACACCTTGATGGCACCCCCTCGCCAAAGTGCCGCCACGGAGGGTCCTAGTGTCACCAGGCGTGAGAAGTATAGGCGCATGTTGCGGGAATACCTTTCCGACCACAGCCCTGTCCTCTCCGACCCCTCTGCGCCCTACACGTATTGGGTGTCGAAGTTGGACCTGTGGCTTGAACTTGCCCTATATGCCTTGGAGGTGCTGTCCTGTCCTGCCGCCAGCGTCCTATCTGAGAGGGTGTTCAGTGCAGCCGGTGGCATCATCACTGACAAGCGCACCCGTCTGTCAGCTGAGAGTGCCGACCGGCTCACTTTGATAAAAATGAACCACCACTGGATAGAGCCTTCATTTTTGTGCCCACCTGTGTAAAGCACCCCAACATGAAACTCCATGTCTGTACTCAACCTCTCCAATTCCTCCGCATCCTCATACTCATCCACCATAAGCGTTGCACAATTCTGCTAATACTAGGCTCCCTCCAACATGATTTCCCCCAACTCTGCTGGTTAGAGGCTCCCTCCACCCTGATTTCCACCAACTCTGCTGGTTAGAGGCTCCCTCCACCCTGCTTTCCCACAACTCTGCTGGTTAGAGGCTCCTTCCACCATGAATTTGCCAAAACTGGGCTGTTTAGAGGCTCCCTCCACCATGAATTGGTCCAAACTGGGCTGGTTAGAGGCTCCCTCCACCATTAATTGGTCCAAACTGGGCTGGTTAGAGGCTCCCTCCACCATGAATTTGCCCAAACTGTGCTAGTTAGAGGCTCCCTCCACCATGAATTTGCCCAAACTGGGCTGTTTAGAGGCTCCCTCCACCATGAATTGGTCCAAACTGGGTTTTTTAGAGGCTCCCTCCACCATGAATTGGTCCAAACTGGGCTGGTTAGAGGCTCCCTCCACCATGAATTGATCCAAACTGGGGTGGTTAGAGGCTCCCTCCACCATTAATTGGTCCAAACTGGGCTGGTTAGAGGCTCCCTCCACCATTAATTGGTCCAAACTGGGCTGGTTAGAGGCTCCCTCCACCATTAATTGGTCCAAACTGGGCTGGTTAGAGGCTCCCTCCACCATGAATTTGCCCAAACTGGGCTGTTTAGAGGCTCCCTCCACCATGAATTTGCCCAAACTGGGCTGGTTAGAGGCTCCCTCCACCATGAATTGGTCCAAACTGGGGTTTTTAGAGGCTCCCTCCACCATGAATTGGTCCAAACTTGGCTGTTTAGAGGCTCCCTCCACCATTAATTGGTCCAAACTGGGCTGGTTAGAGGCTCCCTCCACCATGAATTGGTCCAAACTGGGTTTTTTAGAGGCTCCCTCCACCATGAATTTGCCCAAACTGGGCTGTTTAGAGGCTCCCTCCACCATGAATTTGCCCAAACTGGGCTGGTTAGAGGCTCCCTCCACCATGAATTGGTCCAAACTGGGGTTTTTAGAGGCTCCCTCCACCATGAATTGGTCCAAACTTGGCTGTTTAGAGGCTCCCTCCACCATGAATTGGTCCAAACTGGGGTGGTTAGAGGCTCCCTCCACCATTAATTGGTCCAAACTGGGCTGGTTAGAGGCTCCCTCCACCATTAATTGGTCCAAACTGGGCTGGTTAGAGGCTCCCTCCACCATGAATTGGTCCAAACTGGGGTGGTTAGAGGCTCCCTCCACCATTAATTGGTCCAAACTGGGCTGGTTAGAGGCTCCCTCCACCATGAATTTCCCAACACTTGGCTGTTTAGAGGCTCCCTCCACCATTAATTGGTCCAAACTGGGCTGGTTAGAGGCTCCCTCCACCATGAATTGGTCCAAACTGGGGTTTTTAGAGGCTCCCTCCACCATGAATTGGTCCAAACTTGGCTGTTTAGAGGCTCCCTCCACCATGAATTGGTCCAAACTGGGGTGGTTAGAGGCTCCCTCCACCATTAATTGGTCCAAACTGGGCTGGTTAGAGGCTCCCTCCACCATTAATTGGTCCAAACTGGGCTGGTTAGAGGCTCCCTCCACCATGAATTTGCCCAAACTGGGCTGTTTAGAGGCTCCCTCCACCATGAATTTGCCCAAACTGGGCTGGTTAGAGGCTCCCTCCACCATGAATTGGTCCAAACGGGTTTTTAGAGGCTCCCTTCACCATGAATTGGTCCAAACTTGGCTGTTTAGAGGCTCCCTCCACCATGAATTGGTCCAAACTGGGTTTTTTAGAGGCTCCCTCCACCATGAATTTGCCCAAACTGGGCTGTTTAGAGGCTCCCTCCACCATGAATTTGCCCAAACTGGGCTGGTTAGAGGCTCCCTCCACCATGAATTGGTCCAAACTGGGGTTTTTAGAGGCTCCCTCCACCATGAATTGGTCCAAACTTGGCTGTTTAGAGGCTCCCTCCACCATGAATTGGTCCAAACTGGGGTGGTTAGAGGCTCCCTCCACCATTAATTGGTCCAAACTGGGCTGGTTAGAGGCTCCCTCCACCATTAATTGGTCCAAACTGGGCTGGTTAGAGGCTCCCTCCACCATGAATTGGTCCAAACTGGGTTTTTTAGAGGCTCCCTCCACCATGAATTTGCCCAAACTGGGCTGTTTAGAGGCTCCCTCCACCATGAATTGGTCCAAACTGGGCTGGTTAGAGGCTCCCTCCACCATGAATTTCCCAAAACTTGGCTGTTTAGAGGCTCCCTCCACCATTAATTGGTCCAAACTGGGCTGGTTAGAGGCTCCCTCCACCATGAATTGGTCCAAACTGGGGTTTTTAGAGGCTCCCTCCACCATGAATTGGTCCAAACTTGGCTGTTTAGAGGCTCCCTCCACCATGAATTGGTCCAAACTGGGGTGGTTAGAAGCTCCCTCCACCATTAATTGGTCCAAACTGGGCTGGTTAGAGGCTCCCTCCACCATTAATTGGTCCAAACTGGGCTGGTTAGAGGCTCCCTCCACCATGAATTTGCCCAAACTGGGCTGTTTAGAGGCTCCCTCCACCATGAATTTGCCCAAACTGGGCTGGTTAGAGGCTCCCTCCACCATGAATTGGTCCAAACGGGTTTTTAGAGGCTCCCTTCACCATGAGTTGGTCCAAACTTGGCTGTTTAGAGGCTCCCTCCACCATGAATTGGTCCAAACTGGGGTGGTTAGAGGCTCCCTCCACCATTAATTGGTCCAAACTGGGCTGGTTAGAGGCTCCCTCCACCATTAATTGGTCCAAACTGGGCTGGTTAGAGGCTCCCTCCACCATGAATTGGTCCAAACTGGGGTTTTTAGAGGCTCCCTCCACCATGAATTGGTCCAAACTTGGCTGTTTAGAGGCTCCCTCCACCATTAATTGGTCCAAACTGGGCTGGTTAGAGGCTCCCTCCACCATGAATTGGTCCAAACTGGGTTTTTTAGAGGCTCCCTCCACCATGAATTGGTCCAAACTGGGCTGGTTAGAGGCTCCCTCCACCATGAATTGGTCCAAACTGGGGTGGTTAGAGGCTCCCTCCACCATTAATTGGTCCAAACTGGGCTGGTTAGAGGCTCCCTCCACCATTAATTGGTCCAAACTGGGCTGGTTAGAGGCTCCCTCCACCATGAATTTGCCCAAACTGGGCTGTTTAGAGGCTCCCTCCACCATGAATTTGCCCAAACTGGGCTGGTTAGAGGCTCCCTCCACCATGAATTGGTCCAAACTGGGGTTTTTAGAGGCTCCCTCCACCATGAATTGGTCCAAACTTGGCTGTTTAGAGGCTCCCTCCACCATTAATTGGTCCAAACTGGGCTGGTTAGAGGCTCCCTCCACCATGAATTGGTCCAAACTGGGTTTTTTAGAGGCTCCCTCCACCATGAATTTGCCCAAACTGGGCTGTTTAGAGGCTCCCTCCACCATGAATTGGTCCAAACTGGGGTGGTTAGAGGCTCCCTCCACCATTAATTGGTCCAAACTGGGCTGGTTAGAGGCTCCCTCCACCATTAATTGGTCCAAACTGGGCTGGTTAGAGGCTCCCTCCACCATGAATTTGCCCAAACTGGGCTGGTTAGAGGCTCCCTCCACCATGAATTGGTCCAAACTGGGTTTTTTAGAGGCTCCCTCCACCATGAATTTGCCCAAACTGGGCTGGTTAGAGGCTCCCTCCACCATGAATTGGTCCAAACTGGGGTTTTTAGAGGCTCCCTCCACCATGAATTTGCCCAAACTCTGCTGGTTAGAGGCTCAATCCACCCTGATTTTCAAAACAAATGTTGGTGCCAACCTCAACTTACTACAAGGGCCAAATTCACTGCTGGTGACAAGCTCTCCTCACTGCAAGTGCCAAATACACATGTTTCAAGGTGTTTTCCTACTGTCAGAGAGGTGGTATTGAGTGTGTAAAGTGTGTAGTTGTTAGGCTGTGATGTTGGGGTAATAGAGGGTCTTTGGTGTGTTAGATGCCCCCAGACATGCTTCCCCTGCTGTCCCAGTGTCATTCCAGAGGTGTTGGCATCATTTCCTGGGGTGTCATAGTGGACTTGGTGACCCTCCAGACACGGATTTGGGTTTCCCCCTTAACGAGTATCTGTTCCCCATAGACTATAATGGGGTTCGAAACCCGTTCGAACACACGAACATTGAGCGGCTGTTCGAATCGAATTTCGAACCTCGAACATTTTAGTGTTCGCTCATCTCTAATCATGATAACATGTGGTAGTTCCTTTGGTAGGTGGTGAGATCTCCTGCTCACAGCTGATAGTTCAGTATCTTGCATCAGCACTATTGTCCTTTTAACCACAAAAAATGCCCAAAATGTCCTTCATCACAAGCCGTCCTCCTCCTCCTTACCACAGTGTTCTACTGCCCCAAGGAAGTCAGAGACCATCCAGGTATACAGGGTGCTGCTCTCTTGCCAAGCTTCCATAACTCCTGGGGGTAGGTGGGTGATGGTAGGTTCCCAGGCTGTAGCAGAGTCCCACGTGTCCACAGTAATAGAAAGAAATACCAGTTAGCTGTAGCATCTTCACACATCAGCAATTGACGCCAGAAATCATCTCCTTGAACGAAGAAGTCCGCATTTCCATGTAGGTTTCTCTTCCATGCCGCATGTTGAGCCATGCTGTCCTAGCTGGGGGGATGGTAACAGGCACATGTGGAAACCAGCTGAACCAGGTCTTGAGTCCATGCTTTACAATGGAAACAAAAGGAACAAAAAAACTCCACAGGGTCTTCCATTCAATTTATAGTTGCTAAATTCATAGTGCTAGATTGGTTACCGGATTCTTGAAGATACAGAGAAAAAGAGTGAAAAAGGAAAGAAAAAGTTTGCTCCCAGCTTGGAGCACTGCATCAAAGGCAGCCAGCCTCTCAGGGGGCGGCGCCTATGAATGTACTATTCTCTCCTAACTAGAGTGGAACCAGACCCCAGAGTTCCTCACCAGAGCTCCTGATGGTGGAGATGGACTTCGTAAAACCAGGGGTCCGGTTCCACAGCCGCCCAGAGAGCACTGCACACCCAGTGAACCCCAAGTAAGGAGGACCCAGAAAAACCCAGACACTAACCTCAGTGGATAAAAATTCCGGAGAGCAGGCCAGCAACAGAAACAGACGTACAGAGCAAGCAGGTAATCCAGAGGTCAAAGTACGTTCCAAGGGAAGCCAAAGCATAGTCAATCAAGCAAGTCGGTAATAGGAGGTCACGTGATAGCAGAAGGTAGAGGCAGAAGCATAGTCAGGAGCGCCGGGTCATACACAGAAGGTTGCGGAGCAGCCAAAACAGGATCCAAAAAGGGAAGGTCAGGAACAAGCCAAAGGTCTTGCACAGGAGATCAAGAAATCTGGAGATCAAGAAGGAGATGTCTGTAAAGCAAGCTGAAGTCATACATGTGCAGAGGGGGTGATCAGGAACAGCAGGGGCAGGAGTACAAGGCAGGGTGAATCGCAGGAAGCTGATGCCATTAAACAAATATCTAGCGGCCAAAATAGTCCCCCGACTCACCAATCCCAGAAATGGAAGGTCCCATTACTATAAGGAGGCTGGAACTCCCGTAGAGTCAAGCAGAGGTTCCGGCCCCCCTCCACGAGGGACTAGAAGTGTCATTCCGATGCTGAACAAAGAGCGGGCCGGGAGCCTCACCGAGCACAGAGGAGGCCCTGGCCCACTGTAACACAAATTATTGGACATATATCACTTTGCTCTTGAGCTTTATAAAGGCTTGCTTCATCTCTCTATTACTCAGACTGTAGATCAGGGGTAGGGAACCTTTGGCTCTCCAGCTGCTGTGAAACTACAACTCCCAGCATGCTCCATTCACTTCCATGGGAGTTCCCAGAACAGCAGAACCAGTATGCATGCTGGGAGTTGTAGTTTTGCAACAGCTGGAGAGCCATACGTTCCCTACCCCTGCTGTAGATGATGGGATTAAGCAGAGGAGTTACTACAGTGTAGAGCATGGACAGGATTTTCTTTACATTGCCCGTATTTGGAAATAGATAGATAGTGACGATTGACCCATAATATAAGGAGACCACGGCCAGGTGAGAGCTGCAGGTGGAGAAGGTCTTCTGTCTCCCAGTTACAGATGGGATCTTCAGTATAGTGAGGATTATATACACATAGGACATCACAATGACAATCAGTGGTAAGACAGCAAATGGTATGCCCAATAGAATGTCTTCTACTTTTACGAAGAAAGTGTCTGAGCAGGAAAGTTCAAGTAAAGGATCAAAATCACAGAAGTAATGGTCAATGGTGTTTGGTCCACAGAATCTCAGATAACTTATAGATACCGAAATATCTAAAATAGCAACAAATGTCATCACCCAACACAAGAGAACAGATCTTATACAAAATGTGAGGTTCATGACTGAGGAGTAATGTAGGGGGTGACAGATGGCCTGATACCGGTCATAGGACATCAATGTCAGAAAAAGACTTTCCAAGGATTCTGAGGCTGCAAAAATACAAAATTGTAGCAAACAGCCAATAAAAGACACAAAACTCCCATCATACAACACAACATGGAGCATGAGAGGTACAATGGTGGAAGAAAGAAGGATATCTGAGAAGGAGAGCTGTGTGAGGAAGAAGTACATGGGAGAGTGGAGGGATCTGCTGTAGGACACCACCAGGATGATCAGGAGGTTTCCACATATTGTCACACAGTAGATGAGCAGCAGCAGGAGGAAGAAATAGATCTTTACATTTTGAAAATTTTGAAATCCTAAAAGCCAAATCTCAGTCACATTGTTGGAATTGCTGCTCAGCATATTCAGAGAGATTATAACAGAGGACCTAGAACCCCTGGGGTACACCACATATACCAGAGGACCCGGCACTGACCCCTGGGGTACACCACATATACCAGAGGACCCAGCACTGACCCTGGGGGTATACCACATATACCAGAGGACCCAGCACTGACCCCTGGGGTACACCACATATACCAGAGGACCAGCACTGACCCTGGGGGTATACCACATATACCAGAGGACCCAGCACTGACCCCTGGGGTACACCACATATACCAGAGGACCCAGCACTGATCCCTGGGGTACACCACATATACCAGAGGACCCAGCACTGACCCCTGGGGTACACCACATATACCAGAGGACCCGGCACTGATCCCTGGGGTACACCACATATACCAGAGGACCCAGCACTGACCCCTGGGGTACACCACATATACCAGAGGACCCGACACTGATCCCTGGGGTACACCACATATAACAGAGGACCCAGCACTGACCCCTGGGGTACACCACATATACCAGAGGACCCAGCACTGACCCCTGGGGTACACCACATATACCAGAGGACCCAGCACTGACCCCTGGGGTACACCACATATACCAGAGGACCCGACACTGATCCCTGGGGTACACCACATATAACAGAGGACCCAGCACTGACCCCTGGGGTACATCACATATACCAGAGGACCCAGCACTGACCCCAGGGGTACACCACATATACCAGAGGACCCGGCACTGACCCCTGGGGTACACCACATATACAAGAGGACCCTGCACTGACCCCTGGGGTACACCACATATACAAGAGGACCAAGCACTGACCCCTGGGGTACACCACATATACCAGAGGACCCAGTACTGACCCCTGGGGTACACCACATATAACAGAGGACCCAGCACTGACCCCTGGGGTACACCACATATACAAGAGGACCAAGCACTGACCCCTGGGGTACACCACATATACCAGAGGACCCAGTACTGACCCCTGGGGTACACCACATATAACAGAGGACCAGCACTGACCCCTGGGGTACACCACATATACCAGAGGACCCAGTACTGACCCCTGGGGTACACCACATATAACAGAGGACCCAGCACTGACCCCAGGGGTACACCACATATACCAGAGGACCAGCACTGACCCTGGGGTACACCACATATAACAGAGGACCAGCACTGACCCCTGGGGTACATCACATATAACAGAGGACCCAGCACTGACCCCTGGGATACACCACATATAACAGAGGACCCAGCACTGACCCCTGGGGTACACCATATATACCAGAGGACCCAGCACTGACCCCTGGGGTACACCACATATAACAGAGGACCCAGCACTGACCCCTGGGGTACACCACATATAACAGAGGACCCAGCACTGACCCCTGGGGTATACCACATATACCAGAGGACCCAGCACTGACCCCTGGGGTACACCATATATACCAGAGGACCCAGCACTGACCCCAGGGGTACACCACATATACCAGAGGACCCAGCACTGACCCCAGGGGTACACCACATATACCAGAGGACCCAGAACTGACCCTGGGGGTATACCACATATACCAGAGGACCCAGCACTGACCCCTGGGGTACACCGCATATACCATCCAGGCGCTACCTGCCCTCACCCCCCCATCCTTTGAAGTGCATGCTGTTCGTATCTACTCACCCTCCAACCTCCAACTGGCCGTCATATATCGACCGCCGGGACCTACCGCTGCCTTTATCGACCACTTCACCACCTGGCTTACACACTTCCTATCCACAGACACCCCCACCATCATCATGGGTGACTTCAACATCCCCATTAACACAGACCACCCCTCCGCCTCCAGTCTCCTATCCCTCACCGCCTCCTTTGGTCTCTCCCAATGGTCCTCCTCTGCCACCCACATAAAAGGGGGCACACTAGACCTAATATTCACCCGCCTCTGCTCCATATGCAACCTCTCTAACTCTCCATCCACGCTCTCTGACCACAACCTGCTGACATTCTCTGCCCTCTCCTCTCCAATAGACACCCCAACCTCTAAACCAACACGCCCCCACAGGAACCTCAACCGGCTTGACACCTGCACCCTCTCAGACTCTCTCCTACCACTCGCTGACATATCCTCACTCCAGGACACAGATGCCGCTGCTGCCTTCTATAACAACACCATTACCTCAGCTCTTGATTCTGTGGCCCCCTACACATACACCAGAGCTCGACCGATCAATAGACAACCCTGGCACACTGACCTGACTAAAAAACTGAGACGTGCCTCGCGGGTTGCAGAACGCCTCTGGAAGAAAAGCCACTCCCAGGAGGATTTCCTCAGGTACAAAGAAGCAGTTCTCTCATTTAAGAACGCACTCACCTGTGCAAAGCAGGTCTACTTCACCACACTCATATCTGCACTCTCTCGCAACCCCAAACAGCTCTTCTCCACCTTCAACTCCCTCCTCCGTCCTCCCGCCCCCCCCCCCTCCGACATCACTTATCTCCGCTGACGACTTTGCCGCTTACTTTAAAACTAAAATTGACACCATCAGACAGTCTCACCCCACTCCCCCGACAACCCCTCTACCCAACTACTTACTGTTCCTCATCCCTGACCTGTTTCTCCTCCATAACTGACGAAAAACTGTCCTCCCTAATATCCAAATCCCACCTCACCTCCTGCGTGCTCGACCCGATCCAGTCACACCTCATCCCCAAACTCGCTGAAGTCATTACTCCAGCCCTAACCCATCTTTTCAATCTATCCCTAACCAATGGATCCTTCCCCTCAGCCTTCAAGCACGCCACTGTCACTCCTATACTTAAGAAACCATCCCTCGACCCGTCCTCTCCTGCCAACTATCGTCCCATCTCACTGCTCCCGTACGCCTCAAAATTCTTGAGCAGCATGTCCACTCCGAACTCTCCTCCTATCTCTCGTCCAACCTGCTCTTTGACAGACTTCAGTCAGGCTTCAGACCCCGGCACTCCACTGAAACTGCCCTAACAAAAGTCACCAATGACCTGCTAACCGCCAAAGCCAAGCGCCACTACTCTGTCCTCCTCCTCCTCGACCTCTCCTCTGCCTTTGACACAGTTGACCACTCCCTCCTGTTAGAAATTCTCTCATCCCTTGGTATCTCAGACCTGGCCCATTCCTGGATCTCCTCATACCTCACCGACCGCACATTCAGCGTCTCCCACTCGCACACCACCTCCTCACCACGCCCTCTATCTGTAGGTGTTCCCCAGGGCTCCGTCCTAGGACCCCTCCTGTTCTCCATCTACACCCTTGGCCTGGGCCAACTCATAGAATCTCATGGCTTTCAGTACCACTGCTATGCCGATGACACCCAAATCTACATCTCTGGACCTGACATTACCTCCCTGCTGGCCAGAGTTCCAGATTGTTTAGCGGCCGTAGCCTCCTTCCTCTCCTCCCGCTTTCTCAAACTCAACATGGAGAAATCAGAGTTTATCATCTTCAGCCCATCCTGTATGGCCCCTCCACCTGACCCATCTATCAAAGTTAATGGAACCACAATTACCCCTGTCCCACAGGCCCGATGCCTTGGGGTAACCCTGGACTCTGACCTATCCTTCAAGCCACATATTCAAGCCCTCAACACCTCCTGCCGCCTCCAGCTCAAGAACATCCACCAAATTCGCCCCTTCCTCACCCAGGAAACTACCAAGATGCTTGTCCAGGCCCTCATAATCTCCCGCTTAGACTACTGCAACACCCTTCTCCATGGACTCCCAGCAAACACCCTCGCCCCCCTCCAGTCCACCTTAAACTGCGCTGCTCGCTTAATCCACCTCACCCCCCGATCTTCATCGGCTGCTCCCCTCTGCCAGTCCCTCCACTGGCTACCTATTGCCCAGCGAATTGAGTTCAAGCTACTAACACTAACATACAAAGCCATCCACAACCTGTCCCCTCCATATATCTCTGACCTAATCTCACGCTACCTGCCCACGCGTAACCTCAGATCCTCCAATGATCTCCTACTCCGCTCTGCTCTCATCCGCTCCTCACACAACCTTCTCCAAGATTTCTCCCGTGCATCCCCCATACTCTGGAACTCCTTACCACAACACATAAGACTGATCCCCACAATCACAGGCTTCAAGAAGGCCCTGAAGACTCACCTATTCAGGAAGGCCTACAACCTCCAATAACACTATCACCGCACCACCATCTGTACTGTCTCCCCCTCTCCTTCTGTCTCTACCCCCCTTCCCTCATATATTGTAAGCCCTCGCGGGCAGGGCCCTCTACCCCACTGTGCAAGTCGGTCATTGTTAGCATTATATCTACCTGTATATTCTGTGTATTGTATGTAACCCCCAAATGTAAAGCACCATGGAATTAATGGTGCTATATAAATAAATAAATAAATAATAATAATAATAATAATAATAATAATAATAATAATAATAATAATAATAATAATAATACCAGAGGACCCGGCACTGACCCCTGGGGTACATCACATATACCAGAGGACCCAGCACTGACCCCTGGGGTACATCACATATACCAGAGGACCCAGCACTGACCCCTGGGGTACACCACAGATACCAGAGGACCCAGCACTGACCCCTGGGGTACACCACATATAACAGAGGACCAGCACTGACCCTGGAGTACAGCACATATAACAGGACCCAGCACTGACCCCTGGGGTACACCACATAGAACAGGACCCAGCACTGACCCCTGGGGTACACCACATATACCAGAGGACCCAGCACTGACCTCTGGGGTACACCACATAGAACAGGACCCAGCACTGACCCCTGGGGTACACCACATATACCAGAGGACCCAGCACTGACCTCTGGGGTACACCACATATACCAGAGGACCCAGCACTGACCCCTGGGGTACATCACATATACCAGAGGACCCAGCACTGAACCCTGGGGTACACCACATATACCAGAGGACCCAGCACTGACCCCTGGGGTACACCACATATAACAGAGGAGCCAGCACTGACCCCTGGGGTACACCACATATAACAGATGACCCAGCACTGACCCCTGGGGTACACCACATATACCAGAGGACCAGCACTGACTCCTGGGGTACATCACATATACCAGAGGACCCAGCACTGACCCCTGGGATACACCACATATACCAGAGGACCCGGCACTGACCCTGGGGTACACCACATATAACAGAGGACCAGCACTGACCCCTGTGGTACACCACATATAACAGAGGACCCAGCACTGACCCCTGGGGTACACCACATATAACAGAGGACCCAGCACTGACCCCTGGGGTACACCACATATACCAGAGGCCCTGGCAATGACTTCTTGTGTACACCACATATAATAGAGGACCCAGCACTGAATCCTGGGGTACACCACTTAAAACAGATAATGTAACATTGGACACTTGGGTCTATACACCACTTATAACAGAGGACCCAGGACTGAATCCTAGCGTACACTACTTTTAAAAGGGGAGCCAACACTGAACCCTGTGGTAAATCACTTATAGCAGAGGAGCCAGTTGTGATCCCTTTGGGTACATACACCACTTATGAAAGAGGACCCATGCCCTGACACCTAGTGTAAACCACATATAACAGAGGAGACAGCACTGACCCCTGGGGTACACCACATATAACAGAGGACCTAAAACCAAATCCTGCACTGAGCCCTGGCACTTATAATATAGGACCCAACAGAGCACTGAACTCTGGGATACATACACCACTTATCACAGAGGACCCAACAATAAGCATTGTGTTATATCAATTACAACAGAGAGCACTGTATCCTGGGGTACACTTCTTATAGCAATGGTCAACAGTGAGACCCTACTGTAGTGGGAACATCACTATTCAGCAGTTATTGTCTGCGGTGCTGGACAGAAGACTATCAATGCTTTTTATTTGGTATTTATGGCATTGTGGTCTTATTGCCCCACTTAATGATGGTGGTGGCTCATTTGTTAATGACTGACATGTCACTCTGATTACAGTTATGCACTATTGCACGGGCCCTCAAGGTCCAGCAGTGTCCAGTAGTTTGCTGTTCATCCAGGGCAGTCCTGTTTCTCTTTAGGCTTCAGACATGTTATATAGAGTCCTAGGAGCCCTGACAATGTCATGCATTATGTTTTAAGCCAACTTCAATTCTAGTCTATTTTTTTAAACTGAAAAAATCTTTTGGTCAAACCAAAATCTTCGGAAATTCCCCCATCTCTACTTAGGATTAGATTCTCTTTGTATTTCTTGGTATGTCCCACCATAACATTCAAGGTAAGGTTAGATACATGACGTCAATGGAGTCTGTCAGTTCTAAAATACCCTCCAAAATAATAATGGTGTTGATTGGTTGTGACAGTATGGTTGCATGATAGTGAGTGTTAATTGGGTCACAGGTTCCTCACCATTCTTGGAGCTTTATTGCTACTTTGTTTTTAGATTTTTTTTTTTTAATTCAAACGTTTTATTGAAATTTTTGATTTATACAGAAAAAAACTAAGATATAGAAACAGCAATATTAACAAGAACAGAATCTGATAAGTGAAAGTCAAGTCCAAAATTTGCTAAGTCCTGCGAGAGAGCGTTCGACATCCAATTCAGAAGGTGTAATACAGCTTAACCGGAGTTGAGATAACCTATGAAGTGCGATAAGGAACAAATACAAATAAGCATGAAGGCAACAATCAAACATATCATCTGCTCTCTGAACTGGTGAAAATAGCTCATGTGAGTCCAAAAGTAGGCAAATTTCGAAAAAGCGGTGATTCGTCAACCAGTGAAACCGGGAACCAGAGAGTAAAGAAGAAAAAGCGAGAAGGAGAAGAGAAAGAGCAGAAGGAAGATAAGAGAAGTAGAAAAAGAGAGGGGAATGGGAGCAAAGAATGAAGAGAACAAAAAAGAGGGGGAAGACGGTATGTTAGTATAGGGAGACTGGGTTGGGAAGACGGTCCTGTGTATGAGGCTCAACAGAGTATACTACCAACAAGAGAAAAGAAGAAAGATACTAACCACTCAGAATCCACATAGGCCTAGAAGGGCACCCAGATTATAGTATAAAGGTCATACCTGCGGCGCGATTTGCTGAGGAGTTTCTCAAATCGAGACAGTTCACAAATGTTTTCCCACCACAATGATATGGGCGAGGCAGAAGTCTGCAGCCAAAATCTAGGAATCAAACCCCATGACAGTTTTGAACATTTCTTGTCACATTAATGGCTCTAACTCCAGAGCCACGGGGGCTAGAGTCGCAATCTCGATCTTGTTTTAAGCCACAACTCATGTTCAAGTAGATTGTGAAATTTAACTGGTGAAACTGTAGCTGCATGTACTTGCAGCATTCACTTCAGTCATTGTGCAGGAGAACACGGGCAACTGCAGGGAAAAGAGCATTATACTTCATTCGTCTTTGCCTGTAACTACAGATGACCCCAGGAGAGGGGCTGCCATGGACTTGTGTCCATTAAAAATCTTCTCAGTATCAATGAGATAGCACAATAGCACTATTATTCCACACTGCTTTATAGACATTGTACATCACTGTCCCATATAGGGCTCATAATCTACATTCCCTATCAGTATATCCTTGGAGTGTGGGAGGAGGAAACCAGAGTACTTGGAGGAAACCCAAACAAACACACGGAGAACATATAAAATCCTTGCAGATGTTGTCTTTGATTGGAGTCGAGCCTAGAACTCCAGTTCTGCGGTGTTACCCACTGAGCCACCATGCTGCCCTTTGGATGCTGCAGTCATTGATAACTGCAGCACCTATGCAATATTTTTGAGAATTAAAACAATAATAAACATTTTTTCCCATTACTATAAAAAAGACCGACATTATTTATTGTACATGACAAACTCCATAAACCTTATTCTTTAGATGCCAGAATTTATAGTTTTTGTTCATCTCATCTCTCGAAATCTAAAAATAATAAACACTGATCCAAAAGTCATATGTACCCACAAAATACAGTAGGATTGGAAAATCAACCGTGATATAGAATTTTTTGAGAAGTTTTGAGAAGCTATTGAATGAAGAGAAGGATAGAATGTTATTGAGATAAGGCTAAAATGCATTAGAAATTTAAAGGGTTAAAATGTATATAAAGGAAGAAGTCACCTGTGACTATTAGAGATGAGTGAATAGTATTCAAAACTCTAGTTTTGAATACTTAGCTCCCATAGGAATGAATGGAAGAGGGCAAACTGCAATGGGTTAAGCGTTGGGCGCCGACCGACACGCAGCCGCTCCCATTCATTCTTAGGAGCAAGCTATTTGAAACTGCAGTTTCAAATACTATTCACTCATCTCTAGTGACTATGGATGGCTGACTATATTTGCCACATCCAGAGAGATAGGATATAATCTATCAATGCTTACAAACCAGATTTTTAAGGTCACTGAATGCTTTTGGTTCCCTGGCCATTTTTTGACCTATGGATGGTTATCAAACAGGAATTATGACGTCCATGATTTTGATGTTATAATAGTAAAGAGAAACCCTGAAAACTAAAATGATAAGGGCGGGTATTAGACCTCATCACCTAAAAGACATAACAAATCTATATTTGTAAGACCAATTTAGACATTAATTTATTATATAAACAAAATTTTGCTGTTCTTGAGCCTCTTAAAGGCTTGCTTAATCTCTCCATTGCTCAGACTGTATATGATGGGATTGAGCAGAGGAGTAACTACAGTGTAGAGCAGGGACAGGATTTTCTTTACATTGCCTGTATTTGGAAATAAGTATATACTGAGAAGTGACCCATAAAATAAGGAGACCACGGCCAGGTGAGAGCTGCAGGTGGAGAAGGTCTTCTGTCTCCCAGTTACAGATGGGATCTTCAGTATAGTGAGGATTATATACACATAGGACACCACAATGATAATAAATGGAAAAACTATAAATGGTACAACAAATATCATGTCCTCTAGTTTTATGAAGAAAGTGTCTGAGCAGGAAAGTTCAAGTAAAGGATCAAAGTCACAGAAGAAATGGTCAATGGTGTTAGGCCCACAGAACTGCAGAAAACTCATAGATACCGAAAGACTGAAAACAAGGACAAAAGTCATCACCCAACACATGAGAACAGATTTTATACAAAATTTGGGGTCCATGACTAAGCTGTAATGTAGAGGGTGACAGATGGCCTGATACCGGTCATAGGACATCAATGTCAGGGAAAGACATTCTAGTGATTCTGAGGCCAAAAAAAAGTAAAATTGTATTAAGCAGCCAATAAAAGACACAAAACTTCCCTCATACAATATAACTTGGAGCATTACGGGGATTATGGTGGTGGAGAGAAGAATATCTGAGAAGGAGAGTTGTGTGAGGAAGAAGTACATGGGAGAGTGGAGGGATCTGCTGTAGGACACCACCAGGATGATCAGGAGGTTTCCACATACAGTCACACAGTAGATGAGCAGCAGCACGAGGAAGAAATAGATCTTGAAACTTTGTAAACTCTGAAATCCTAAAAGCAAAATCTCCGTCACGGTGTTGGAATTGTTGTACGGCATTTTCCGAAGGAAGAATTTCTTGAGGGAAATTAAAGTTTTGCCTTTCTAGTTTGCTAGCATGGAAGAAAAGTAATGGAGTCATTTGGTTAATGAGACATTCTCCAATGTATTATCACATCTAGTACAGATATCAATGAATGAATACAAAGTTTCTTTTTCTTACCTTTCCCACAAAACAAGTGAAACATCTGAGTAAAGATAAAATAATAGAGTAAAATAACCCAGTGGAATGTATTATAATGTGATCTGACTAAGTAATACATCTAAGTATATAAATGTATAGATATAGACACATATAAAATATACGACCCACAACATTGCAGAACATGTCACATCATAGTATCAGATTGTTCTTGTAAAATCAAAATAATCTGAAGTCGAAGGTCAATGTTCAGATGCCAAATGAGTAAATATTGTTTACAGAATAGAATAATAATAAAAAAGTTTAATTGAAAGATTATTGTTTAGAATTGAAAAATAAATTAGCACAAATCTCCTGTATATATATAATAGGAGTCACATGATATACATTACATAGTGAGGCTGAAGAGGACAATCTCCATTCTTGTAACACAGCACAATCACGTCTTGTGTCACACAGTAACACACAGGACATCAGGATATTACTTGGTGTAGCTTTTATAGATGAAATATTACAGAGATTGTGGTAACAAGGCCGGAGAGATCTCAGTAATGGTCTCCAGTGGGAGCAGTCACAGAGATACATTTATAGATCTAATAATGTGTAAGGAATAATGACTTTAAAAAAAATCCAGTTGAGTGTAAGAGTCACAGTAAAAAGAAAGATTCCCTTCAATTCCATAGCTGTATTTATCAAATATTGTATTGTATAGTCCCAAGTAGAGATCAGTGAATCTATGAAGATTTGTTTTGGGTGGTTCGGTCCAAAGAACAGGAAGCCGCACCAAGTAAACAAATGCAGAAGATGTCAGGAGCTCACAGAGAAACCCAGAATTCACTCAAAACACTGCTAAAGGTATTTAGGCGCACTTATTAACCTAATAATAGCACTAGCAGACATTGTATTAGAATATATATATATATATATATATATATATATATATATATATATATATATATTCTAATACAATGTCTGCTAGTGCTATTATTAGGTTAATAAGTTAAGTTAATAAGTATAATAAGTTAATAAGTATATATATACTGTATATATACTGTATATATATTGTGTTAGAAAATGGACCAATCCCACACTAGATGTGGCTCCAAGAACCCAACGAAGAGGGCAGGGATATCCTCACCTTTATGGATTGTCAAGTGTCCTCATTCCTGTAACATCCAAACTGTGATGTCACAATTTATTTGCAAATATAAGGCTTTTGATCAGCCAGTTCAAGTGCTGCAATGTCTGCAGTAATCAGGAACCCAGACCTGCTAATTAGACCTGCAATGCCTATTATCCGTGGCTGCTAATTAGATAATCACTAATTGAATTAACACCAGAGACCGGTTCTCTCTCAGCTTCCTGGACTGGACATTACAACATCCTTCCCTTATTTTCGTATGATACAATTAGCGATTTATGAGTACGTGACATTGTGGCTCCAAGGCTGAATAAGAGAGGACTATGTGGAATCGGTGGAATCTCCTCTACAGGGTTCTGGAATGA
Source organism: Leptodactylus fuscus (assembly GCF_031893055.1). Lineage (NCBI taxonomy): Eukaryota > Metazoa > Chordata > Amphibia > Anura > Leptodactylidae > Leptodactylus > Leptodactylus fuscus. The sequence goes on from NC_134269.1 coordinate 2,276,342, forward strand.
ACACACTTATACATAATAATGAATAAATTCTGGTATGGGCGCTACATGTAGATATGTTATCAACTCTGATGAATTTGCAAGCAATGTCTCGGATTTTGTTATCAAAGTGAAAGAACATTGATTGTAACAGTGAAAATGTGATTTACTGTATCAGATGTATAGACTGCGCTAAAGACGATATAGGATGTGCTTCTAGAATGCTGAAAACACGTATCATAGAACATTGAAGGGACAGTAAAAAACGAACAGCAGAAAATGGCTCAGGAGCCACAAAACACTTTGCCTCAGTACACAAAGGCTATGTAAATTAATTGCGGTTTTTTTGGTATTGAGAAAATAAGTAATAGATACCAGAGCGAAGAATAGACATCACAGCATTTCAGGTATAAATGGAGATGTTCACCTGAATAGATTAGATCTAAACTTTGAGTGAAATAAGATTAGATATAAGGCAATATTAAACTGAAAAGAAGGATTGCAATCTATACTAAGGGTCCATTCACACGGTGTAACGCGAGGCGTTTTTTGTGCTTATTTTTACGGCTGTAAAAAGACGTTTCCATTGAGTTCTATAGTAAAATATGCTGTTATTTTACACGTGAGCGCTTCCCATTCACTTCAATGGGAGCGCTCGTAGAGAAAAAAATCAGCCCATTCATTTCAATGGGGAGCGCTCATATGCCGGCTCCCATTGAAATGGGATCTGCTTTATACGCGCTGATTCTGACCGTGTTTTAATGTTCAGAATCAGGCAGCATATCCGTAGTGTGAAGGGGCCCTAAGACTAACTAAGGCAACAGAAAAACAGGCTATGACTAAGGGGTAGTTGTACCCAGAAACGTGTCAGCCAGTCGCATGGGTTTTTAATTCACTTGTGTGCTTTCACCTTCACTTTTTTGGAGTGTTGATTTTTGTATACCCTATTTTAATATGATATATTAAAAGTTAGATTTTAAGGGTTATCAAGGAGTGCGGATAGATTTTTTTTCAAGTTTTCATCATATTTGGAGCTCCGTGAGTCCAGAGCATTCTTGGGCGTGCACCCTGAAGACTCTGGAAGATATGGTGAGCTACAGTGTTTTTTACATTGTTTATTGTGTATCTGTTACATTTGTGTCTATGCTCAGACCCAGAATCTGGACTGCAGACTGCACCACTAAGGGAACAGTGGAAGGAGACTTTCCCTGACACTACAGCGGCTAGCTAGGTCCTGCCTGCGGGTGGTGGTCAGCTGTATCCAAGCTAGCCTTGGCCCTGACAACTCCTGACTCTCTAACACGAAGGCCTAGCCAACAGATAGGGTGAGAGCTACAAAGAGTTAGGGGCTGGGGATACTAAGGTGGTCACCCCTATAGAAACCAAGATGCAATTGCAGACAAAACAGGATAGGATGTGCTGGACAACAGACACGCAGCACAACACAATGCTCAACAAGAGAATGAGGAGAGGGACATTGGAGAGGTGAGGAAAGGGTTACACAGGACTGGGGCAAAACAAACTGGAACCCAAACCTCACAAATGACCAGATAGTGCCAGGCAACCAGAACTGAGGGACAGGGCAGAGGAGAAGTGTGGAGGGACAAACCAGACTCACACAAGGTAACACTCACACCACTTCCTAGTCAGTTGTAATTTCCCAAAACAATCCTCCTCCCTGAGCCACGAATTCCAGTTGGTAACAACGACAAAAGGCAACTAGTGAAGTCAGCCCTCCTCCTAATAAAGGCCCCAGAATCGTCCCATAGGATAATGGTAACAACCAGCACCTGAGGTTCGATCCAAAAACCTCAAGTAAATTCTGAAGGCCGATACTCAATGCCCAAACAGATGGCCCAATGGCAAGGAAACAACCAGAAGACTCCAGACCACCAGATCCAATCCCCACCAGAAACACACACATTTTTTATACAAGTCTTCAGGTCGTGACAGTATCTAATCATTTATGTGTGATGGTGTGTGTTATGGTCAGCAGGGTTATTAAAAAAAACTAATAAACAAAAACCCTGTGGAACCTAACTGGGCTCTGAACCGCAGGAACACCCTAGTGTGAACAAGGTCTGGCAGTTAGTGTCACTGCCAGATCACTACACCAACCGGGTGTGCTCTGTTATATCACAGAGGAGGCCTGTGCAGCTCAGAGCAAGACAGTCTAGTCAGAGCCACTGAGCTAGACAGAGACCAGGACACAGTGTGTGCTACCAGTGCAACCAGAACAAGGCAAACTACTGCCCAACTAACTGTGTGATTCTGTCTCAGGGGTAGATTCTAGCTAAGTCCAGATAAACAGTAATCATACTGGAACCCATTCACACACAACAAAAATGAGGATCTGGAATGAGACTAGGGCAGCGGGCGAAGTTACCAGGTCCCTTAAATAGGGAAATGGCGGTCCCAACCAACCAGCCCAGCTGCCCACGCCAGGTGCACATTGGCTGACACCCTAGTCAGTCAGACAACCAGCCACGCCCCACTGCTGCAAGGGAAGTTAACCCCTGCTAAGCAGGTCTGCATCAAGTAGGGAAATGTTACAGCCGGCAAAACACAACAACCGAAGAGCAGACTGCGACCCGTCCCCTTGGCCGCAGCTGCTGAACTGTCCTAACAGTATGTGCTGAGCTGTGTATATAATCCTCTGATGTGTGATAATGTGTTCTGAGCTGTGTATCCAATCCTTTATGTGTGCTGAGCTGTATATCTAACCCTCTGTTTTGTGATAGTGTGTGCTGAGCTGTATATCTAATTTCCTGATAGTGATGCTGTGTGCTGAGCGGTGAATCTAATCCACTGATGTGTGATGGTGTGTACTGAGTTGTGTAGAGTTGGGAGACTTTTTTTGGAGGCTGATTTGGAGGCCGATTCAGTGTCAAAATCCTCACCAACAAACTCAGGGTGAACTGACCCTAGGTGTTAGCTAACATGTGGGGGTGGGGGAGGGGGCATTCTGGGGTCTGATTCATGCTGTCCTTCTGTTTGTTAGAGTTGAGCAAATCAACTCATTCAACCCAAATACTCCAAATTGTTTGATTTGTAACAAAACCAAATAAATGGCAATTTGTCTCATGTGTCACCTGGCACCAGCTGACAGCCCCAAAGTCAATAGTCAGTGGTAGGTAATGATTCTGTGCGCAGGAACACAAGGTTTTTCAATGATGATGAAAGCATTATCTCATCTATTATTCTAATGAATCTCCTCAACTCTACAGCTCATCAACTAGTAGACACAAAACAAGTGTATTTATGTAAGACCAAGATGGACACTAATTTAATAGAAAAAAAGACACTTTGCTCTTGATCTTTATAAAGGCTTTCCTTATATCTCTATTACTCAGACTGTAGATGATGGGATTGAGCAGAGGAGTTACTACAGTGTAGAGCATGGACAGGATTTTCTTTGCATTGCGCGTATTTGGAAATAAATAGATAGTGAGAAGTGACCCATAATATAAGGAGACCACGGCCAGGTGAGAGCTGCAGGTGGAGAAGGTCTTCTGTCTCCCAGTTACAGATGGGATCTTCAGTATAGTGAGGATTATATACACATAGGACACCACAATGACAGTAAATGGAGAAACTGCAAATGGAACGGCCATTATCATGTCTATTAGTTTTATGAAGAAAGTGTCTGAGCAGGAAAGTTCAAGTAAAGGATCTAAATCACAGAAGTAATGGTCAATGGTGTTCGGTCCACAGAACTGCAGAGAACTTATAGATACTGAAAGAGTCAAAATAACAGCAAATATCATCCCCCAACACAAGAGAACAGACTTTATACAGAATGTGAGGTCCATGACCAAGGTGTAATGTAGAGGGTGACAGATGGCCTGATACCGGTCATAGGACATCACACTCAGGAGAAGACTTTCCATTGTTTCTGAGGCTGAAAAGAAATAAAATTGTATCAAACAGCCAATAAAAGATACAGAACTCCCATCATACAGAACAACATGGAGTATGAGGGGTATGATGATTGTACTGAGCAAAATGTCTAAAGCAGAGAGTTGTGTGAGGAAGAAGTACATGGGAGAGTGGAGGGATCTGCTGTAGGACACCACCAGGATGATCAGGAGGTTTCCACATAGAGTCACACAGAAGATGAGCAGCAGCAGGAGGAAGAAATAAGTCTTGAAACTTTGTAAATTCTGAAATCCTAAAAGCAAAATCTCAGTCACGGTGTTGGAATTGTTGTATTGCATCTTCTGAGAGTTGAATCATAAGAGATAACTCTGTAGATATCTGGAGTGTTTAAGCAGAGATTGGGTTATTTGGATCATTCTCCTTATTCACATCATATACATTACATAGTGAGGCTGAGGAGGACAATCTGGATTCTTCTTTGGATCACACAGCTACATGACGTCTTCTTGTCCATGTAACACTCAGGACATCAGGATATTACTTGTTGTAGCTTTTATAGATGAAATATTACAGAGATTGTGGTAACAAGGCCGGAGAGATCTCAGTAATGGTCTCTGGTGGGAGCAATCACAGAGATACATTTATAGATCTAATAATGTGTAAGTAATAATGACTTTAAAAAAATCCAGTTATTTAATTAAGTAAAATCTAGTTAAGTGTAAGAGTCATGTTAAAAAGAAAGATTCCCTTCAATTCCATAGCTGTAATTATCAAATATTGTAACTTCTGGTGATTCCAAAAAAACGTAACTCCTTATGACCTTTGTGGACATCGTCTATGTGGTCTCAATCTGGCCGCCAAGCAGTGACCCGTAAGGAGTGTTGATGTTGTTACCTTTGTCTGATTTGTCTCCTTTCAACAACTTTACAAGACAATGATTGAGAATTATTGGACACATCACTGTTAAGCTACTTATGAGATATGGCAGGATGATAGACCGTCATAATAATCTCATATATGAGGCAATAACAACATCAGGCGATAGAATCCATCATGTCATTATCTTCTGGATAACTTTATCGGTCTCTTAGAGAATATTGGCCACTCTTCTGTACAATGTTGCTGATTTTCATCGAGGTTTGTCGACTTTTTTTTTCTGCACGTTCTCTTAAAACGCTCAGCATCGTTGTACTGCCGGTCTACTGTATTGAATGTTTCTTACTGTATAATGGCAGACCTATACTCATTCCCAGACTGATAAGCAGCAGCTATTTCTTCTTTAAGATCATTAATGATGTCTTTCCTCCTTGACATTCTTTTCTTTTTTAAAATGTAATATTTATTACATTTTTCAAGAAAATATTCTAATAAATACACAAGGGGCGGCCCAGAATGGTATACAGCGCAAGTGGGTAGCCCAGTAATAATGTAGAAGATGTGGGACCCCGAGACCGCCCTCAGCCTTGCCTGCCAACATAACAGGGGGAGCCTGAGCCACACGGTGGCTCAATGGTTAGCACTGCAGCCTTGCAGCGCTGGAGTCCTGGTGTTCAAATCCCACCAAGGACAAAAAAACATCTGCAACAAGTTTGTATGTTCTCCCCGTGTTTGCATGGATTTCCATCCCATATTCCAAAGACATACTGATAGGGAAAAATGTACATGGTGAGCTCTGTGTGGGCCTACAATCTACATGTAAAAAAAAAACAAAACAAAAAAACATAACAGAGCGGGGGATGTGGTGACGCTTCCTATTCCATATAAAATGAAAGACGGCCTTCTGAAGGGATCAAAGTTCAGAGCAGGGAACAGTGACAGGAGGAGTCTCAAAGAAATATAGAAGCTTGGGAAGAAGGGTAATTTTAACCGCCGTACTATGACCAATAAGGGAAATACAGTGTTGGCCAAAAGTATTGGCCCTCTGCAATTCTGTCAGATAATACTCGTTGTCTTCGAGATAATGATTACAAGCACAAACTCTTTGGTAATATCTTCATTTATTTTGCTTGCAATGAAAAAAAAAAACACAAAAGAGAATGAAAAAAAAAGTCAAATCATTGATCATTTTACACAAAACTCCAAAAATGGTGCGGACCGAAGTATTGGCCCCCTCAGCCTAATACTTGGTCGCACAACCTTTAGACACAATAACTGCGCACAACCGCTTCCGCTAACCAGCAATGAGTTTCTTACAAGGCTCTGCTGGAATTTTAGACCATTCTTCTTTGGCAAACTGCTCCAGGTCCCTGAGGTGTAGAGGACATCCCCTTGTCACTATCACTGATCTAGGTGTAGAGGACATCCCCTTGTCACTATCACTGATCTAGGTGTAGAGGACGTCCCCTTGTCACTGTCACTGGTGTAGGTGTAGAGGACGTCCCCTTGTCACTATCACTGATCTAGGTGTAGAGGACATCCCCTTGTCACTGTCACTGGTCTAGGTGTAGAGGACGTCCCCTTGTCACTATCACTGATCTAGGTGTAGAGGACGTCCCCTTGTCACTGTCACTGGTGTAGGTGTAGAGGACGTCCCCTTGTCACTATCACTGATCTAGGTGTAGAGGACATCCCCTTGTCACTGCCACTGGCCTAGGTGTAGAGGATGTCCCATTGTCACTGTCACTGGTCTAGGTGTAGAGGACGTCCCCTTGTCACTGTCACTGGTCTAGGTGTAGAGGATGTCCCCTTGTCACTATCACTGATCTAGGTGTAGAGGACATCCCCTTGTCACTGTCACTGGTCTAGGTGTAGAGGACGTCCCCTTGTCACTGGCCTAGGTGTAGAGGACGTCCCCTTGTCACTGGCCTAGGTGTAGAGGACGTCCCCTTGTCACTGTCACCGGTCTAGGTGTAGAGGATGTCCCCTTGTCACTGGTCTAGGTGTAGAGGACGTCCCCTTGTCACCGGTCTAGGTGTAGAGGACGTCCCCTTGTCACTGTCACTGGTCTAGGTGTAGAGGACGTCCCCTTGTCACTGTCACTGGTCTAGGTGTAGAGGATGTCCCCTTGTCACTGGCCTAGGTGTAGAGGACGTCCCCTTGTCACTGTCACTGGCCTAGGAGTAACAAGATCCTTAGAAAGTTCTTTGTATTGTCCCTTCATGTATTTGTACATTGTTATTAGATCTCCCCGTAGACGTCTTTTCTCTAAACTGAATAACCCCAAATTTGTTACTCTATCATTGTCCTCCAGTCCACCCATTCCCCTAATCATTTTGGTTGCCTGTGTTTGCAATTTTTCAAGTTCACTTATGTCTTTCTTGGGCTCAAAATTGTGTGCAATATTGTAAGTGTGGCCGTACCAGTGATTTGTACAGAGGCATAACTACTTAAAAAGCTCTTAACAGATTTTGTAGATTAGCACAAGATGTATCTATTAAGATGGCAGTTGGTATGTATTAAACATTAAATTAATATACCTTTTCTCCTCCCCCCCAAAAAAACCCTAAGAATTATTCTTCAATACCGGGACTGATTTTTCAGTCAAAACAACATAAAACATTGTTTGGACAGTCACAGATGGAATTGCTCTATTGCAAAACAGATTGTTGTCAATGGAAGGGTTAACAGTCCTTTGTCAGTCAGTATTGCTGTAGGCTCACTCAGACTAGATATTCTCCTTCATTCCTATATGAGATTTCTATTATTGATCTTCCTGCCATTACTTCTATGTGACTAAACTTGGTTCTACTTCTCCTACTTCTCTGGTTCTGTAGTTCTATTCCCAGGTATCTCTGCTGTGTATTGTAGTAGAGGAGAAATCGCTTTGGGTCATGCAGTATAGAATATGAGAAGCAGCAGCTGAGAGATGGTATAGGGAATGTGGGGGATTATTGAGTGTCCTGTAATGTGGGGGCGCAGTGTATATTATTATTATTATTATTATTATTATTATTATTATTATTATTATTATTATATGTATTTATTATTAAGTATATAGAAGTGTAGCGATATATCCAGCCGGCACAATCACACCTGATACCCATTGGGCAGGAGAGTTGGACACAATTTGATCTCTTTGCTTCCACATTACTTTGGAAACTTACAGTCATGGAAAAAACAATGAATTTGACTTCTAGTATTCTGGTGGGTTAAGCTCAGGATGCCGTGTTATTATTTGCAGAAGGAGACAATAACGTCTATCCCAGTTCCCAGTAATGAATCCCTCAGGTCACTCCCAGCCCTCTAATCTCTCATTTGTTGATCAATGTATCACTAACAAGCAGATGAAGTTACTGTACATCTGTATATTGTACCCTCTATAGGGAATAACAGGTGAGAGAAGAGATTCCCATATGTGACAGTAAATGGTTGTTTGTAGACGGAACCTACAATGTAGTGAACATGTCTCTGCTCTTATGGAGCTTCTGGCTTTCTATTGACCTCATCCAGTGTGATTTCAAGGTTATTTGCACCACCAATTTAGGGCACGGAATAGAGGTGGAGCAAAGAAATAGGAAATACAATTAATAATATCTAATAGGGATGCAAATATTCAGAACACAGGAGTTTTTGAGAATTTTTTCAAAATATGGCACCCATGGTCTACATACATAAACTCCCTTACCCTAAGTGCGTCTTCCAGCCACTCCTAGACTCTGAATGCATTTCCCCACTTTTTATCCAGCATAAGATACACACTATCCCTATGCTAGTCCCAAACATGGGCAGGGCCTCTCTATAGAACACTCTCTGATGATGGAGGTTTTTTTGTACTCTCTAGAAAGCTGTGTTACAGATTTATTGAATGACCAGCTCTCATATTTTTGTTGTAGTAACTGTGTCTGATTTCTTTATGTATACCTATTCTAGTCATTAACCCTTATACTGGGGAACAAAAAAGTACAGGCCCAAAAAAATGGAAGTTATGGTATCTATGGTAAGGAATAGTGTTGAGTGAATAGTATTTGAATCCTAATTTCGAATACCTCCGCTCCCATAGGAATGCATTGAAGCCAGCCGGCTCTTAACCCCTTCGCGATCGGCCGCTCCCATGCATTCCTATGGGAGCGGAGGTATTTGACTTTTGGATTTGAATACTATTCGCTCAACAATAGTAAGGAAAACTCTTTCTCCATGCCTTGCCACATGGATGTAATAAAGTCATCTGGTTATTTTGTTTTTTTTCTTTAGTAAAACATTTCGGTTATGTCGAAAGTATCAGAGGTCTGGCCGTGAATATAATTAGAGATGAGTGAACACTAAAATGTTCGGGGTTCAAACTCCGATTCGAACAGCCGCTCACTGTTTGACTGTTCGAACGGGTTTTGAACCCCATTATAGTCTATGGGGGAAATGCTTGTTTCAGGGGTACGCAACATTTGATCAAATTCTACTTACCAAGTCCATGAGTGAGGGTCAGGCTGGATTCTTCTCCCTGCGCAGCGTCCCCGTGTCCTCTTCCGGCCTTGAATTCACTCTGCTAGGCATCGGGCCTGGGTAGAGCCGACTGCGCATGCCCGCACTACAAGCGGACATGTGCAGTTGGCTCTGCCCAGGCCGGATGCCTGGCAGAGTGAATTCAGAGCCGGAAGAGGACGCGGGGAAGATGCGCAGGGAGAAGACTTCTAAAGGTAGGAGAAGAACCAGCGTTGATTGGCAATGTATAGCATTCTGCCAATCAACACTGGTTCTGCATCGAATCTTAACTTCGAACAGCTAGTAGTACTCGATCAAACACTACTCGCTCATCTCTAATTATTGTGTTTAACATCAAAATAAAGCACGGAGTAACTTTTAACACTTTGTGAACATTGTAAAAACAGTTTTTTCTTCATTTACACCCCAATAATCTTTTTTCTTTTGTCCAGAGACCCAGCACATTGTATGGAATATTACTTTTTTTATGTAGATTGTGAGCCCCATATACAGCCCCACATAGAGCTCACAATGTACATTTTTCTCCTGTCAGTATGTCTTTGGAATATGGGATGGAAATCCATGCAAACACGGGGCGAACATACAAACTCCTTGCAGATGGTTTTTTGCCCTTGGCGGGATTTGAACACCAGCACTCCAGCGCTGCAAGGCTGCACTGCTAACCACTGAGCCACCGTGTGGCCCCCATGGAATATTACTTTTTGTCATTGGAAATATAACTCGCTCTACACAAAAAATAAGCTCTAATACAGATGTATGAATGTAATTTTTTAAAAAAAGTTATGGCTTTTTGAATTCTTAAAATTACAAATGGCTGTCGCAGGAATGACAATGTTATGTAAAAAATGTGACAATCTGAAGATAAAAACAAAACATTAATAGATTATTTTAAACTATGGAGAACCTGGACAGTGTCAATGGTTGGTTCCATACTAATGTCTATAAATATTGCAATATGTATCCATAACATTACATTCTCTGGCACGACCCAAACTCTCCCCAGATAGATACAAAGATTTAATTTCCATATTTATTTCTTTACCTTCTGGCCAGCCCATAAGGTGGATTTGGGTATTCAATATCTAATGCAATAAATTATTTTGCTCATTTTCTATAAATATATTATATGTTATATCTCACAAAACATTATATAGATATTGATGCTTAAGACATATCATGCACAGTCAATAACCATATGACTCCCCCTGATAGGAGTCTTCTGGTTTCAGAACCAAGTGGTGTCATATATGTCCTTCAGACCCATCAACTGGAACCAAATGCCAAAGTCCCTGTAAGGGAATTGCTAGACCAGCAATTCCCCAGTAGCTGGTGGTTAACCCTGGGGGAAGGGCACAAGACATAGTGAGCCCTAAGCTGAAACCCCCCGCTGTCCCTTCCTGCTTGCTGGTCCTATCCTAAGTAGAGATGAGCGAACACTAAAATGTTCGAGGTTCGAAATTCGATTCGAACAGCCGCTCAATGTTCGTGTGTTCGAACGGGTTTCGAACCCCATTATAGTCTATGGGGAACAGATACTCGTTAAGGGGGAAACCCAAATCCGTGTCTGGAGGGTCACCAAGTCCACTATGACACCCCAGGAAATGATGCCAACACCTCTGGAATGACACTGGGACAGCAGGGGAAGCATGTCTGGGGGCATCTAACACACCAAAGACCCTCTATTACCCCAACATCACAGCCTAACAACTACACACTTTACACACTCAATACCACCTCTCTGACAGTAGGAAAACACCTTGAAACATGTGTATTTGGCACTTGCAGTGAGGAGAGCTTGTCACCAGCAGTGAATTTGGCCCTTGTAGTAAGTTGAGGTTGGCACCAACATTTGTTTTGAAAATCAGGGTGGATTGAGCCTCTAACCAGCAGAGTTTGGGCAAATTCATGGTGGAGGGAGCCTCTAAAAACCCCAGTTTGGACCAATTCATGGTGGAGGGAGCCTCTAAAAACCCCAGTTTGGACCAATTCATGGTGGAGGGAGCCTCTAAAAACCCCAGTTTGGACCAATTCATGGTGGAGGGAGCCTCTAACCAGCCCAGTTTGGGCAAATTCATGGTGGAGGGAGCCTCTAAACAGCCCAGTTTGGACCAATTAATGGTGGAGGGAGCCTCTAACCAGCCCAGTTTGGACCAATTAATGGTGGAGGGAGCCTCTAACCACCCCAGTTTGGACCAATTCATGGTGGAGGGAGCCTCTAACCAGCCAAGTTTGGACCAATTCATGGTGGAGGGAGCCTCTAAAAAACCCAGTTTGGACCAATTCATGGTGGAGGGAGCCTCTAAACAGCCCAGTTTGGGCAAATTCATGGTGGAGGGAGCCTCTAACCACCCCAGTTTGGACCAATTCATGGTGGAGGGAGCCTCTAAACAGCCAAGTTTGGACCAATTCATGGTGAAGGGAGCCTCTAAAAACCCGTTTGGACCAATTCATGGTGGAGGGAGCCTCTAAAAACCCCAGTTTGGACCAATTCATGGTGGAGGGAGCCTCTAACCAGCCCAGTTTGGGCAAATTCATGGTGGAGGGAGCCTCTAACCAGCCCAGTTTGGACCAATTAATGGTGGAGGGAGCCTCTAACCAGCCCAGTTTGGACCAATTCATGGTGGAGGGAGCCTCTAACCACCCCAGTTTGGACCAATTCATGGTGGAGGGAGCCTCTAACCAGCCCAGTTTGGACCAATTCATGGTGGAGGGAGCCTCTAAAAAACCCAGTTTGGACCAATTCATGGTGGAGGGAGCCTCTAAACAGCCCAGTTTGGGCAAATTCATGGTGGAGGGAGCCTCTAACCACCCCAGTTTGGACCAATTCATGGTGGAGGGAGCCTCTAAACAGCCAAGTTTGGACCAATTCATGGTGAAGGGAGCCTCTAAAAACCCGTTTGGACCAATTCATGGTGGAGGGAGCCTCTAAAAACCCCAGTTTGGACCAATTCATGGTGGAGGGAGCCTCTAACCAGCCCAGTTTGGGCAAATTCATGGTGGAGGGAGCCTCTAACCAGCCCAGTTTGGACCAATTAATGGTGGAGGGAGCCTCTAACCAGCCCAGTTTGGACCAATTAATGGTGGAGGGAGCCTCTAACCACCCCAGTTTGGACCAATTCATGGTGGAGGGAGCCTCTAACCAGCCCAGTTTGGACCAATTCATGGTGGAGGGAGCCTCTAAAAAACCCAGTTTGGACCAATTCATGGTGGAGGGAGCCTCTAAACAGCCCAGTTTGGGCAAATTCATGGTGGAGGGAGCCTCTAACCACCCCAGTTTGGACCAATTCATGGTGGAGGGAGCCTCTAAACAGCCAAGTTTGGACCAATTCATGGTGAAGGGAGCCTCTAAAAACCCGTTTGGACCAATTCATGGTGGAGGGAGCCTCTAAAAACCCCAGTTTGGACCAATTCATGGTGGAGGGAGCCTCTAACCAGCCCAGTTTGGGCAAATTCATGGTGGAGGGAGCCTCTAACCAGCCCAGTTTGGACCAATTAATGGTGGAGGGAGCCTCTAACCAGCCCAGTTTGGACCAATTAATGGTGGAGGGAGCCTCTAACCAGCCCAGTTTGGACCAATTCATGGTGGAGGGAGCCTCTAAAAAACCCAGTTTGGACCAATTCATGGTGGAGGGAGCCTCTAAACAGCCCAGTTTGGGCAAATTCATGGTGGAGGGAGCCTCTAACCACCCCAGTTTGGACCAATTCATGGTGGAGGGAGCCTCTAAACAGCCAAGTTTGGACCAATTCATGGTGAAGGGAGCCTCTAAAAACCCGTTTGGACCAATTCATGGTGGAGGGAGCCTCTAAAAACCCCAGTTTGGACCAATTCATGGTGGAGGGAGCCTCTAACCAGCCCAGTTTGGGCAAATTCATGGTGGAGGGAGCCTCTAACCAGCCCAGTTTGGACCAATTAATGGTGGAGGGAGCCTCTAACCAGCCCAGTTTGGACCAATTAATGGTGGAGGGAGCCTCTAACCACCCCAGTTTGGACCAATTCATGGTGGAGGGAGCCTCTAACCAGCCCAGTTTGGACCAATTCATGGTGGAGGGAGCCTCTAAAAAACCCAGTTTGGACCAATTCATGGTGGAGGGAGCCTCTAAACAGCCCAGTTTGGGCAAATTCATGGTGGAGGGAGCCTCTAACCACCCCAGTTTGGACCAATTCATGGTGGAGGGAGCCTCTAAACAGCCAAGTTTGGACCAATTCATGGTGAAGGGAGCCTCTAAAAACCCGTTTGGACCAATTCATGGTGGAGGGAGCCTCTAACCAGCCCAGTTTGGGCAAATTCATGGTGGAGGGAGCCTCTAAACAGCCCAGTTTGGGCAAATTCATGGTGGAGGGAGCCTCTAATCAGCCCAGTTTGGACCAATTCATGGTGGAGGGAGCCTCTAACCAGCCCAGTTTGGGCAAATTCATGGTGGAGGGAGCCTCTAAACAGCCCAGTTTGGGCAAATTCATGGTGGAGGGAGCCTCTAACCAGCCCAGTTTGGACCAATTAATGGTGGAGGGAGCCTCTAAACAGCCAAGTTTTGGGAAATTCATGGTGGAGGGAGCCTCTAACCAGCCCAGTTTGGACCAATTAATGGTGGAGGGAGCCTCTAACCACCCCAGTTTGGACCAATTCATGGTGGAGGGAGCCTCTAAACAGCCAAGTTTGGACCAATTCATGGTGGAGGGAGCCTCTAAAAACCCCAGTTTGGACCAATTCATGGTGGAGGGAGCCTCTAACCAGCCCAATTTGGGCAAATTCATGGTGGAGGGAGCCTCTAAACAGCCCAGTTTGGGCAAATTCATGGTGGAGGGAGCCTCTAACCAGCCCAGTTTGGACCAATTCATGGTGGAGGGAGCCTCTAACCAGCCCAGTTTGGACCAATTCATGGTGGAGGGAGCCTCTAAAAAACCCAGTTTGGACCAATTCATGGTGGAGGGAGCCTCTAAACAGCCCAGTTTGGGCAAATTCATGGTGGAAGGAGCCTCTAACCAGCAGAGTTGTGGGAAAGCAGGGTGGAGGGAGCCTCTAACCAGCAGAGTTGGTGGAAATCAGGGTGGAGGGAGCCTCTAACCAGCAGAGTTGGGGGAAATCATGTTGGAGGGAGCCTAGTATTAGCAGAATTGTGCAACGCTTATGGTGGATGAGTATGAGGATGCGGAGGAATTGGAGAGGTTGAGTACAGACATGGAGTTTCATGTTGGGGTGCTTTACACAGGTGGGCACAAAAATGAAGGCTCTATCCAGTGGTGGTTCATTTTTATCAAAGTGAGCCGGTCGGCACTCTCAGCTGACAGACGGGTGCGCTTGTCAGTGATGATGCCACCGGCTGCACTGAACACCCTCTCAGATAGGACGCTGGCGGCAGGACAGGACAGCACCTCCAAGGCATATAGGGCAAGTTCAAGCCACAGGTCCAACTTCGACACCCAATACGTGTAGGGCGCAGAGGGGTCGGAGAGGACAGGGCTGTGGTCGGAAAGGTATTCCCGCAACATGCGCCTATACTTCTCACGCCTGGTGACACTAGGACCCTCCGTGGCGGCACTTTGGCGAGGGGGTGCCATCAAGGTGTCCCAGACCTTAGACAGTGTGCCCCTCGTTTGTGTGGACCGGTGAGAACTTGGTTGCCTACTGGAGGAACTGCCCTCCCTGCCGCCAACGTCACATGCTGGAAACATCTCCATCATATTCTGCACCAATTGCCTGTGGCAAGCATTGATGCGATTGGCCCTCCCCTCTACCGGAATAAAAGACGAGATGTTGTTTTTATACCGGGGGTCAAGGATAGCAAAGATCCAGTACTGGTTGTCCTCCATGATTTTGACAATACGCTTGTCGGTTGTAAAGCACCCCAACATGAACTCAGCCATGTCTGCCACAGTGTTAGTTGGCATGACTCCTCTGGCCCTACCGGAAAGTTCAATCTCCATTTCCTCCTCATCCTCCATGTCTACCCATCCGCGCTGCAACAATGGGACGATTCAAAGTTGCCCGGAAGCCTCCTGTATCACCATCACATCATCGGACAACTCTTCTTCCTCCTCCTCCTCCTCCTCCTCCTCCATTAAACGCAGTGAAGCGGACAGATGTGTGGACCTACTCTCCAGCTGTGACGGATCGGATGCTATCCCTAACTCCTCTGTGTGATCTGAGTTATCCCTGATGTCAATCAGGGATTCTCTCAGAACACACAAGAGCGGGATTGTAAGGCTCACCATCGCATCCTCAGAGCTCACCCTCCTTGTGGACTCCTCAAAGACCCGTAGGATGTCACAAAGGTCTCTCATCCATGGCCACTCATGGATGTGAAACTGAGGCAGCTGACTTTGTGGCACCCTAGGGTTTTGTAGCTGGTATTCCATCAAAGGTCTCTGCTGCTCAACCACTCTATTCAACATCTGAAACGTTGAGTTCCAGCGTGTGGGGACGTCGCACAAAAGCCGGTGTTGTGGCACATGCAGGCGTTGCTGGAGAGATTTTAAGCTAGCAGCGGCTACTGTCGACTTGCGAAAGTGGGCGCACATGCGCCGCACTTTCACCAGTAGCTCTGGAACATTGGGGTAGCTCTTTAGGAAACGTTGCACCACTAGGTTGAAGACGTGGGCCAGGCATGGAACATGTTGGAGTCCGGCAAGCTCCAGAGCTGCTACCAGGTTCCGGCCGTTATCACAAACGACCATGCCTGGGCCCAGGTGCAGCGGCTCAAACCATATTGCCGTCTCATCGAGGAGGGCATCCCTCACCTCGGAGGCAGTGTGCTGTCTGTCCCCCAAGCTGATCAGCTTCAGCACAGCCTGCTGACGTCTACCAACGCCAGTGCTGCAACGTTTCCAACTCGTAGCTGGGGTCAATCTAACAGCGGAGGAGGAGGCGGTGGCGGAGGAGGAGGCGGTGGCGGAGGAGGAGGCGGTAGAGGAGGAGGAGGAGGGGGGTGTTCTTCTCGTGTCCCTGCCAGGAATGTTAGGCGGGGAGACGAGGTACACCGGGCCAGTTTGGGAAGCAGTCCCAGCCTCAACTACATTCACCCAGTGTGCCGTCAGTGAAATGTAGCGTCCCTGTCCGCATGCACTTGTCCACGCGTCGGTGGTCAAGTGGACCTTTGTGCAAAGCGCGGAACTAAGGGCCCGCCTGATGTTGAGTGACACGTGCTGGTGCAAGGCGGGGACGGCACACCGGGAGAAGTAGTGACGGCTAGGGACGGCATAGCGAGGTGCCGCAGTTGCCATCAGGTCCAGGAAGGCGGGAGTTTCAACAAGCCGGAACGCCAACATCTCCTGGGCCAGCAGTTTAGCGATGTTGGCGTTCAAGGCTTGCGCGTGTGGGTGGTTAGCAGTGTATTTCTGCCGCCGCTCCAATGTCTGAGAGATGGTGGGTTGTTGTAAAGAAACGCCTGATGGTGCCTTTGATGGTGCAGGAGAAGGAGATAAGACAGGACCAGGGGAGGATGAGGTAGAAGTCAACAAAGTGGCGGAGGCAGATGAAGTGGTGTCCTGGCTCGTCCTCTGGAGTGCATCGCCAGCACAGTCAGCAGTGGCAGTGGCAGAGGCAGAGGCAGAGGCAGTGGCAGTGGCGTGAACGGCAGGCGGCCTTTGTCCTGCCGTTGCTGCCTGCCACTGATTCCAGTGCTTGGATTCCAAATGACGGCGCATTGAAGTGGTGGACAGGTTGCTCTTCTCAGAGCCCCTAATCAATTTCGAGAGGCAAATTGTGCAGACAACACTATATCTGTCCTCGGCGCATTCCTTGAAAAAACTCCACACCTTCGAGAAACGTGCCCTCGAGGTGGGAGTTTTTCGGGGCTGGGTACGAACTGGAACATCTTGGGAGATTCCGGGTGTGGCCTGGCTTCGTCTAAGCTGCTGACCTCTGCCTCTGCCTCTAGCTACCCTTTTTGGTGCTGCACCTGCCTCAACATCCACACTACTTTCCCCGCTTGACATCCCCCCTGTCCAGGTCGGGTCAGTGTCCTCATCATCCACCACTTCCTCTTCCAACTCCTGTCTCATCTCCTCCTCCCGCACAATGCGCCGGTCAACTGGATGCCCTGACGGCAACTGCGTCACATCATCGTCGATGAGGGTGGGTTGCTGGTCATCCACCACCAAATCGAACGGAGATGGAGGAGACTCTAGTGTTTGAGCATCTGGACACAGATGCTCCTCTGTTAGGTTCGTGGAATCGTGACGTGGAGAGGCAGGTTGAGGGACAATGAAAGGAGCGGAGAACAGCTCTGGGGAGCAGGGACAGTTTGGGTTATTGTTCTGTAAAGCTTCGGAATTTTGGGAGGAAGGAAGACAAGACTGTTGGGTAATAGGAGGAGAGGAGGCAGAGTCTGACTGGCTGCTGGACAATGTGCTGTAAGCGTTCTCTGACAGCCATTGCAAGACCTGTTCCTGGTTCTCGGGCCTACTAAGGTTTGTACCCTGCAGTTTAGTTAATGTGGCAAGCAACCCTGGCACTGTGGAGTGGCGCAATGCTTGCTGCCCCACAGGAGTAGGCACGGGACGCCCTGTGGCTTCACTGCTACCTTGCTCCCCAGAACCATTCCCCCGACCTCGCCCACGGCCTCGTCCACGTCCCTTTCCGGGAGCCTTGCGCATTTTGAATTCCTAGTTAGAAATTGGCACTGTATACCAGTAGTAAAAATTGTGGGTGCACGTAACCCCAATATATTCTTTGAATTCCCAGTCAGAAACTGGCACTATATGGCAGTAGCAAGAAATGAGGGTATTTGTATTCCCAATATACTCTTTGAATTCCCAGTCAGACAATGGCACTGTATACCAGTAGTAAAAATTGTGGGTGCACGTAACCCCAATATATTCTTTGAATTACCAGTCAGAAACTGGCACTATATGGCAGTAGCAAGAAATGAGGGTATTTGTATTCCCAATATACTCTTTGAATTCCCAGTCAGACAATGGCACTGTATACCAGTAGTAAAAATTGTGGGTGCACGTAACCCCAATATATTCTTTGAATTACCAGTCAGAAACTGGCACTATATGGCAGTAGCAAGAAATGAGGGTATTTATAACCCCAATATATTCTTTGAATTCCCAGTCAGACAATGGCACTGTATACCAGTAGTAAAAATTGGGGGTGCACGTAACCCCAATATATTCTTTGAATTCCCAGTCAGAAACTGGCACTATATGGCAGTAGCAAGAAATGAGGGTATTTGTATTCCCAATATACTCTTTGAATTCCCAGTCAGACAATGGCACTGTATACCAGTAGTAAAAATTGTGGGTGCACGTAACCCCAATATATTCTTTGAATTACCAGTCAGACACTGGCACTATATGGCAGTAGCAAGAAATGAGGGTATTTGTATTCCCAATATATTCTTTGAATTCCCAGTCAGACAATGGCACTGTATACCAGTAGTAAAAATTGTGGGTGCACGTAACCCCAATATATTCTTTGAATTCCCAGTCAGAAACTGGCACTATATGGCAGTAGCAAGAAATGAGGGTATTTGTATTCCCAATATACTCTTTGAATTCCCAGTCAGACAATGGCACTGTATACCAGTAGTAAAAATTGTGGGTGCACGTAACCCCAATATATTCTTTGAATTACCAGTCAGAAACTGGCACTATATGGCAGTAGCAAGAAATGAGGGTATTTGTATTCCCAATATACTCTTTGAATTCCCAGTCAGACAATGGCACTGTATACCAGTAGTAAAAATTGTGGGTGCACGTAACCCCAATATATTCTTTGAATTACCAGTCAGAAACTGGCACTATATGGCAGTAGCAAGAAATGAGGGTATTTGTATTCCCAATATACTCTTTGAATTCCCAGTCAGACAATGGCACTGTATACCAGTAGTAAAAATTGTGGGTGCACGTAACCCCAATATATTCTTTGAATTACCAGTCAGAAACTGGCACTATATGGCAGTAGCAAGAAATGAGGGTATTTATAACCCCAATATATTCTTTGAATTCCCAGTCAGACAATGGCACTGTATACCAGTAGTAAAAATTGTGGGTGCACGTAACCCCAATATATTCTTTGAATTCCCAGTCAGAAACTGGCACTATATGGCAGTAGCAAGAAATGAGGGTATTTGTATTCCCAATATACTCTTTGAATTCCCAGTCAGACAATGGCACTGTATACCAGTAGTAAAAATTGTGGGTGCACGTAACCCCAATATATTCTTTGAATTACCAGTCAGAAACTGGCACTATATGGCAGTAGCAAGAAATGAGGGTATTTATAACCCCAATATATTCTTTGAATTCCCAGTCAGACAATGGCACTGTATACCAGTAGTAAAAATTGGGGGTGCACGTAACCCCAATATATTCTTTGAATTCCCAGTCAGAAACTGGCACTATATGGCAGTAGCAAGAAATGAGGGTATTTGTATTCCCAATATACTCTTTGAATTCCCAGTCAGACAATGGCACTGTATACCAGTAGTAAAAATTGTGGGTGCACGTAACCCCAATATATTCTTTGAATTACCAGTCAGAAACTGGCACTATATGGCAGTAGCAAGAAATGAGGGTATTTATAACCCCAATATATTCTTTGAATTCCCAGTCAGACAATGGCACTGTATACCAGTAGTAAAAATTGTGGGTGCACGTAACCCCAATATATTCTTTGAATTCCCAGTCAGACACTGGCACTATATGGCAGTAGCAAGAAATGAGGGTATTTGTATTCCCAATATACTCTTTGAATTCCCAGTCAGACAATGGCACTGTATACCAGTAGTAAAAATTGTGGGTGCACGTAACCCCAATATATTCTTTGAATTACCAGTCAGAAACTGGCACTATATGGCAGTAGCAAGAAATGAGGGTATTTGTATTCCCAATATATTCTTTGAATTCCCAGTCAGACAATGGCACTGTATACCAGTAGTAAAAATTGTGGGTGTATATAGCCCCAATTCTATTGCTAGGGGACTTGCAGGGTATTTCTGGGGTGAAGGTGGGGGGGCACACCGTTGGAACGGGTATCGGGGTATATATCGGGTATACGGGAATACACTGACAGTGTATTCCATTCAGGATCCTGGGAAAGCTGGGTTGCGGCGATTGAGCCCGTCAGTGCCACGTTACACTGACAAGCTTCTCCCTGGAATTTAGCTCTTACAAGAGCTGTTGGTTGTCTTCTCCTTCCTATCCTAGCCTGTCCCTGCCTACCCAGAATCTAAGCCCTAGCTAGCTGGACGGAAACCTCCGTCCTCGGTGAATTGCAAGCTCAGAATGACGCGAACCTGGGCGGCGCTGTTCTTTTAAATTAGAGGTCACGTGTATTCGGCAGCCAATGGGTTTTGCCTACTTTTTTCAACGTCACCGGTGTCGTAGTTCCTGTCCCACCTACCCTGCGCTGTTATTGGAGCAAAAAAGGCGCCAGGGAAGGTGGGAGGGGAATCGAGTAATGGCGCACTTTACCACGCAGTGTTCGATTCGATTCGAACATGCCGAACAGCCTAATATCCGATCGAACATGAGTTCGATAGAACACTGTTCGCTCATCTCTAATCCTAAGTAATAGGTGACAACTGGTCGATGGGCCCTTCCTGTATAAGTGACAACATGGAACACATACAAGACAAACAACAACAAAGGGAGGTCAGCTAGGCAAGGGTCCAATAACAGCAGCACAGTACAGAATCAAAATCCAAGAGAATAGTCAAAGGATAAGCCAAAGGTCAAGAATATAATACAAGTAACAACAGCAAGAGAAATGCCAGCACGCACAAGGCAATAACAAGCACCAATGTGAATGTGAGTAAATAGGAATGAAGAACCCACCCCAGACCTGATAGGAAGATTCACTGTCAATCATACAGGCAAGACTAACATTAACCATTAGCGGTGCAGAGGGAAATCAAGGTAAAGGAGACGGGCGTGGTGGTAAATCAATTACCAGGGTGAGGGAATAGGATAGTATTCAGATAACACAAGAAGAACCCAAAGCAAAGAATCAAAACTGAACATGCCTTCTGTACTGCAGCATGCAAGCAGATGGCACAGAAGTTCGAGTGGACATCACAGTCCCAAATGGAGATATCCCGTTCCTATTATTTCAGACTCTGAATATGATGACATTCTGGAACTTCACATCTCTGTTACAATTGTTTCATCCATTTATACTTAATTGTCAATGTGCAAGATACCTCTCCTCAATTCTATTGTGCAAGATCTAAGATTTGATCAAGACATTATATGCGAGATTGTGATAACATTGTTATTGATTTAAGAAGTAAATTTTGTAGGTTTTCAATTCTCTCATATCTACTCCATGAGTTGTCTCTTACTACAATCCATCAGACACTTCATCACGGAAGACTGAATCTCTTTGTTCCTGAGACTGTATATCATAGGGTTTAGGAGGGGGGTCAGAATAATATACAGTAGGGAAAGAAACTTGTTCACCGTCATCGAATGTCCTTTATACGGGACAATGTAAATGGTGAGCATGGAGCCATAATAGGTAGAGACCACCATCAAGTGAGAGCTACAGGTGGAGAAGGTTTTATGCCGACCTGATGAGGAAGAAATTCCAAAAATGGCGATAAAGATATAAACATAAGTCGTGATAACAAATATAAAAGGAAAAATCAGTATTGGAAAGCAGAGAACGATCATCTCAATGTCAGGAACCGTGGTATCTGAGCAAGAAATCTCTAAGAGTGGGGCGTAGTCACAAAAGAAATGGTTAATAACATTCTGCCCACAGAAGTCTAAGTCACATACAAGGAGAAGTGTGATAAGTATTAACATAAAGCTGAAGACCCAGGATGATACAATCAGGCCGTATCTAAGCTTGGCACTCATCATCGAGATATAATGGAGAGGTCTACAGATGGCCAGGTACCGGTCATAGGACATGGCCATGAGCAAATAACATTCAGCACTTACCGTTCCCTCATATAAATAAAGTTGGCTTAAACACCCAACATAAGGTATAGTGCTCCCTTCCCTTATGATAACCTCCAGCATCTTAGGGACAACACTTGTTACAAGGATTATATCTGACAGGGCCAAATGTCCAAGGAAGAAATACATTGGAGACTGGAGACGTTGGCTTGTGGACACCAGTGAAATGATCAAGAGGTTCTCACCTATAATTATGCAATATATGACCAGAATAACGGAGAAGAAAGTCGTCTTATAATCATTAAGATCAGGGAATCCCAATATAAGAAACTCAAAGACAGCGCTAGTGTTGACTTCATGCACTTTCATCTCTCAATGATGAGTCTTGTAGATCGTTGTGATGAGGATAAATTGAGTTATAGATTCTTTATTTTTTTTACCCACGTTGGAAGTTTCTTATTTATCTATATTTCCTCCATCACACCCGTGTCTGTGTCCGAGGTTTAGCTCATTAGCATATGTGTTTTGTAGTGTCTGGGGAAAAAATGCCTTGTTACATTGGTATATGCTGTAAGTAAAGATGACTTAGGATTTCGTGTAGTCAATATATAACAAAATCTGTGGTCCCCGAGGAAGAGACCATTAGAAATCATTCCTCCAATGAAGACTCTCAAGATAATTCAAATTACAGAGGAAAAAAATAAGAAATCCCAAAGAGAATTGTAATTATTCAATATTTGGCTTGGTCAGACATAATGTCCCTAAGATGCTGGATAATGAATTAACATATATCTAATTGGAAAGACAGAATTATACATTGTACACAATTTTTAATGGCTTTGAAATTTACATTACAAATTTAAATTTCAAGTTTGTTGTTTTTTTTTCAGAATACTTTTTTATTATTTTTGTTCTCTTTTAAGTAAGATTATTTTTATATATAGGACATATATTAATGTTGCCGGTATTTAAATTTTTTTTTTATTTTTTTTACTTTGATTTATATTTGTTTAAAAATTCATGTGATGTCATTTTTTTTTAAAAAAAACATCCAAATGAAGAATAATTTGGGAAAATAATTGACTCATTGGGGAAAACTTCTTGCGAAGAATCTCCATAGAATGGCAAGAGGGAGACCCAACAACTACACCATGCTAATGTTGTTGGGGACAACTCTCAAAAATCAGAAGGGTGGGGTATAAGAAAGTGAATAGAAACTTAAAAGCAAAGAAAAGCATAAAGGAAAAAGAAGGAAGAGGAAGAGAAAGAAAATCAGGCAGCACATGGCTCAGTGGTTAGCACTCTTGCCTTCAAGCACAGGTGTCCTGGAGGCTGGATCATTTGAATCCAAAAAAGGGCAACAATTGTATGGAGTTTATATGATCTCCCATGCCAAAAATGTACTGATAGCTAAATTGGCTACCTACAAGAAACACCTTGTGTGTGTTGGAGATGCATGTTTGTATGGTAGAAGCTAACTCCTAACTCACCGACGCTCCCTGCGGTTTGAGTCCCTCGTGTGAGAAAGGTGCATCAAAGTGGAGACTCATTAAGGGCTGCCAAATTGCAACACTTTTTGAAGGGTCAAAGGAATCCTGCAACACCAATGCCTCTATTTCCTGGATATGGACGAGTTCCTAAATACACTTCACCACAATCCACTTCAATTCTTTGGGAATAACTGACGTGAGAGAACATCTCAGGAGACCCTTCTTCATAGCTGAGATTAAACCAAGTATAACTGGGAGCAGGGACAACCCAGAAGAGACAACGATTCCACATTATATCTAACCTGGGAATAAATGTCACCTGATCCATGATAGGGCCTGAGCCGATGGCAAATCCAACACACAAGCAGGAGGCTCCCTACCGTGGTTCCAGAACATCTTTAGTGCGCTGACACAGATTCTATGTAGGAGGTCTGGGCATTGCTATCTGACCATAACTTTAGATGTCATGTCCCACTGGTGCCCATCTCTTATTTGTATTAAAGCCTTAATGGAAAGTTGTCATTAATAAAGTATTAAAAAAAACACGCACATGCTCCAGAAAAAACAACAAGACTTTATTGAAATATACACAAAACTGCAACAAAAAAACTTCCTGGTATAAAGAGTTGCAAATTCAAAGTAGTCCTCTGTATACTGGAAGTGGTACTTGTAAAAATCACAAAAACACACAAATAAACATATTTCAATTAAACAATTATACATACATGAACCTCTAAAGTTCATTTATGCCTAGGTATGAAAAATGATTTTTGAAATTAAATATTTTTAAAAAATGTTATACCACTTTTCAAAACTAGCCTTATACAACAACCAGCTGAGACTACCATTACCAGAATGGAAAGAGCCACAACGTTTGTCCTTTCCCACCCTAATACCAGTCTGCACCCTCCACGAGGCTCAGCCATCTCACAGTGTAATATATAAGACATAGTCCAAACAGTGCTGATAGTTATGAGAACAGTGTGAAACAGTGAGCTACAGCACTTCTATGGAAGATAAACTAATAGAATAGCGAAGGGGCTACACTGGTTGGAAAAAAAGTCAGTCCTAGAGATGGCTAGAGATGGCCAAAATGTGTTGAATTTTGGGTTCAGGACCAAGATTTGTTTCATGTCAAACAAGTTTAGCATAAACCACAGCTTAAATTGGCTTAAATTATAGTATATGAGGGGGGCGGAGTCTGACCGCGGCGCCGGATGGCAGCTTGAAATGAGAGCTCCGTCTATAACAGCCACATTCAGCCTCATACTCTAGCGTCTCCTCTACAAAATGGTCAAACCAAGTAAGGAAAGAAACCCTGATGCCCCTGGCACCCCAAGAGCCATGAAAAACCAAGGGGACTTGCAGAAATACCTGAGAAGGAAGACCTCACAATCGCCCGCACGTTCTCTCAAGATGGCGCCTCACACACACCAGGAGGCTGACACAGCTAACGACACGGACCCAGATAGCGACGGGGAAGGTGAGCAGACCGACACCTTGCTAATACCTGCTGTTAAATCCTTTTTTCAAAAGACTATCACTATGGCTGTAACGCCAATACTCACCGAACTCACGGAGCTTAAGACGGTGATGGAAAATGTAGGCATGAGGGTGCAATCCCTGGAAACTAGTTGCGAGGCCCTGATGAATCACGCTAGCATGGTGTCCTCCAGGCTACATCTATATAAAGATTACATTGACAGGTCTTTAGTCCTTATCGAAGACCAAGAGAATCGCAATAGGCGGAAAAATATTAGAATTAAAGGCCTACCTGAAACAGGACAATCAGAGGACTTGGAAAAAATGGCGGCCTCCCTTTTCTCTGACTTGCTTGGAGCTGAGCGGGCATCCTCCATTGTAATAGAGAGGATACACTGAGCAGTCAAACCCAGACCACAGCAGAATGATCCTCCAAGGGACATTATCTGCGGCCTACTTTCATACCAAGACACCGCGGCAATCTTGACTGCGGGACGTAGTAGACCAGAAGTTAAAATAGGAGACGAAGTAGTGGCCATTTATCAAGATATCGCTCCTTCTATATTGGTGAAAAGGAGAATCCTGAAACCCCTATTGGAAGTGCTGCGACAAAAAGATATAAGATACGCCTGGTTATATCCTTTCGGGCTTGCGGTTACAATACGTGGGAAGCGTTTTGCAATCCATACGCCTGATGACTTACCCGCCCTATGGACCTCTCTAAACATGGAACCACTTGAAATACAGTCCTGGACACCGACACCTCCGCTACCGGAATTCCCAGATCTCCCTGAGATTTATCCTGAGTGCCTTGCCTATTGCCATAAGTCTCCAAAGGTCAAGAGATACCCGCCTAAACATAGAGCCATAACCCATGACTGATCGTTTAAATATGGACACTTGAAATGTTATTCTTCACTTATTGCTTTTTTCAGTCCTCACGCTTACCTTTCGAATTGTTCCCCGTGCCTACAAATATGGCCACTAAAGGACTTCGCCACTAGAATGACTAACATTGCAGTTTCTCGTTCAACCTGCAAGTATGCATATGGCACACGTTCTTTACTGTAAGGATCTGGTTAATCGTTGTCTCCCTAAAATTCTCATACTGGTGACTAACGGTATATCAGATAAACTTTCTCGGTTGGCTTTGCCACTGTACTCTTTTGGCAGTTCATTTAGTAATGTATAACTTGTTATTTGTTCTTATATTGTGTGACCTCTACATAGTTTGGCTAAGTTTAACTGTTGGCTGCAGCCTCCTGGTAAGAAATATGGAGTTATTCTATATATGTGGAACGTAACTCATGTTTCTACTCTCCTTCAATGACAGCTCAACATCTCCAGATATTTATATTTACCTTACATCTTCTAGACTTAACTCTACTACTGTGTCCCCCCTTCTACTACCCCCCCACACCCTTCCCCTTCTCCCTTTACCCCCCCCCCCCCCCCACGGGAAGGAGATATCTTCTCTACCTACCTGGTCCTTCACTATATGAGAACCCCTATAAAAAGCCCCGCTAAGCTCCCTCCTGGGGATATACAGATATATGCCTAACTATCCTACTACCTTATCTATCCGACATCTTCTACTGTACTGGTCTACGTTATTCCCACTCCCCTTTCCCACCCCTCTCCCCTTCCTCACCCAACCACCCCTCTTCTCCCCCCCCTCCCCCCCCCCCCCTCCCTCCCTATTATCCTTACTACAAAACCTTAACAGGAACCCGTTCAGGGCATTAGTCCCATTTCTTTATATGCATTTAAATATATTTGACCTACTCAGATAGGAGGTTAAGCTTGTGGTATTTATGACCGCTCAGATTACCCATATTATGGGTACTCTACCCCACTACGTCTACTGACTTGAATTTATACGAAGTTTTATTCACATCTTGTCATTATTTATCTTTATTTTTCTCCTGACTAGTTATTACCTGAATAGACAGAAGGTGTGGTAAGTAGTTAAACAAACGATATACAGATTACAGCCGATTGTTTATTCTTCTCTCTTCATTACTTCACTCTTTCCTATCTTTTTTCTATTCTCACTACTTCCTGTTGCTTTATCTTTTCTTCTCTCTGCTTCTTTCCTTTTTCCCCCTTTACGTTTTCTTTTCTGTTTCTCCTCTCTGCTGGTCCCCCTCCCCCTTCCTCTCCTCCCTCAACTTTCCCCTATATCCCCCAATCCCACCCACCACACTAGTGTACAGAGCGCTTTTTCCTAGACCCACATATTAGAAGAAATATTAACTTTAACTGTAAACATGGCATCTGTTATGTTCACATCTCTGAATGTAAACGGGCTTAACACGCCTCAGAAACGACATGGTGTTATACACCTAGCAAAAAAAATGAAAACTGACATCCTCTTCTTACAAGAAACTCATCTTAAATCGAACAGAATTCCCACTTTTCCTACTGCTCCCTTTAATCAATGGTTTTTCTCTTGCCACCCTACATCGGCTAGTAAAGGAGTAGCGATAGCAGTACATCATTCCACCCCCTTTATCTGTGAATCCAAATATATGGACTCAGAGGGCAGACTACTCTTCCTGAAAGGCACATTAGCCACTAGAAAGGTAACTCTTGCAAACATATACGCTCCAAACCAGTCTCAGGGCCCCTGGATACAGTCTGCACTGCAAACTTTAACCCAATTCGCCCAAGGCGATATTATTGTTGGAGGCGATTTAAACATCACATTAAACCCTTTGATAGACTCCTCCACAGGGAAATCTCCTATTTCCCAAAAAGTGAATGGCATGGTCGCTAGAACCCTCCATGAAACCGGTCTAGTTGATTCTTGGAGGTGCTCACATCCGACAGCGAAAGATTACACGCATTACTCGCAACAATATAACTCTCACCAGAGGATTGATTACATTTTTTGCTCCCCGAAATTGGTCCCACAGATACAAACCACAAGCATAGGCTATGCCACTATCTCAGACCACGCTCCGGTACAAATGAGTGTTTTACAGTCCTATGAAAAAGTTTGGGCACCCCTATTAATCTTAATCATTTTTAGTTCTAAATATTTTGGTGTTTATAACAGCCATTTCAGTTTGATATCTCTAATAACTGATGGACACAGTAATATTTCAGGATTGAAATGAGGTTTATTGTACTAACAAAAAATGCGCAATATGCATTAAACCAAAATTTGACCGGTGCAAAAGTATGGGCACCCTTATCATTTTATTGATTTGAATTCCCCTAACTACTTTTTACTGACTTACTGAAGCACAAAATTGGTTTTGTAACCTCAGTGAGCTTTGAACTTCATAGCCAGATGTATCCAATCATAAGAAAAGGTATTTAAGGTGGCCAATTGCAAGTTGTTCTACTATTTGAATCTCCTCTGAAGAGTGGCATCATGGGCTACTCAAAACAACTCTCAAATGATCTGAAAACAAAGATTGTTCAACATAGTTGTTCAGGGGAAGGATACAAAACGTTGTCTCAGAGATTTAACCTGTCAGTTTCCACTGTGAGGAACATAGTAAGGAAATGGAAGAGCACAGGGACAGTTCTTGTTAAGCCCAGAAGTGGCAGGCCAAGAAAAATATCAGAAAGGCAGAGAAGAAGAATGGTGAGAACAGTCAAGGACAATCCACAGACCACCTCCAAAGAGCTGCAGCATCATCTTGCTGCAGATGGTGTCACTGTGCATCGGTCAACTATACAGCGCACTTTGCACAAATAGAAGCTGTATGGGAGAGTGATGAGAAAGAAGCCGTTTCTGCACGTACGCCACAAATAGAGTTGCCTGAGGTATGAAAAAGCACATTTGGACAAGGCAGCTTCATTTTGGAAACAAAAATTGAGTTGTTTGGTTATAAAAAAAAGGCGTTATGCATGGCGTCCAAAAAGAAACAGCATTCCAAGAAAAACACATGCTACCCACTGTAAAATTTGGTGGAGGTTCCATCATGCTTTGGGGCTGTGTGGCCAATGCCGGCACCGGGAATCTTGTTAAAGTTGAGGGTCGCATGGATTCCACTCAGTATCAGCAGATTCTTGAGAATAATGTTCAAGAATCAGTGACGAAGTTGAAGTTACGCCGGGGATGGATATTTCAGCAAGACAATGATCCAAAACACCGCTCCAAATCCTCAGGCATTCATGCAGAGGAACAATTACAATGTTCTGGAATGGCCATCCCAGTCCCCAGACCTGAATATCATTGAACATCTGTGGGATGATTTGAAGCGGGCTGTCCATGCTCGGCGACCATCTAACTTAACTGAACTTGAATTGTTTGTCCAAAATACCTTTATCCAGGATCCAGGAACTGATTAAAAGCTACAGGAAGCGACTAGAGGCTGTTATCTTTGTAAAAGGAGGATCTACTAAATATTAATGTCACTTTTCTGTTGAGGTGCCCATACTTTTGCACCGGTCAAATTTTGGTGTAATGCATATTGCGCATTTTCTGTTAGTACAATAAACCTCATTTCAATCCTGAAATATTACTGTGTCCATCAGTTATTAGATACAGTCCTATGAAAAAGTTTGGGCACCCCTATTAATCTTAATCATTTTTAGTTCTAAATATTTTGGTATTTGCAACAGCCATTTCAGTTTGATATATCTAATATACCTGAGGATTTGGAGCGGTGTTTTGGATCATTGTCTTGCTGAAATATCCATCCCCGGCGTAACTTCAACTTCGTCACTGATTCTTGAACATTATTCTCAAGAATCTGCTGATACTGAGTGGAATCCATGCGACCCTCAACTTTAACAAGATTCCCGATGCCGGCATTGGCCACACAGCCCCAAAGCATGATGGAACCTCCACCAAATTTTACAGTGGGTAGCATGTGTTTTTCTTGGAATGCTGTTTCTTTTTGGACGCCATGCATAACGCCTTTTTTTTATTACCAAACAACTCAATTTTTGTTTCCAAAATGAAGCTGCCTTGTCCAAATGTGCTTTTTCATACCTCAGGCAACTCTATTTGTGGCGTACGTGCAGAAACGGCTTCTTTCTCATCACTCTCCCATACAGCTTCTCCTTGTGCAAAGTGCGCTGTATAGTTGACCGATGCACAGTGACACCATCTGCAGCAAGATGATGCTGCAGCTCTTTGGAGGTGTCTGTGGATTGTCCTTGACTGTTCTCACCATTCTTCTTCTCTGCCTTTCTGATATTTTTCTTGGCCTGCCACTTCTGGGCTTAACAAGAACTGTCCCTGTGGTCTTCCATTTCCTTACTATGTTCCTCACAGTGGAAACTGACAGGTTAAATCTCTGAGACAACGTTTTGTATCCTTCCCCTGAACAACTATGTTGAACAATCTTTGTTTTCAGATCATTTGAGAGCGGGCTGTCCATGCTCGGCGACCATCAAACTTAACTGAACTTGAATTGTTTTGTAGAAAGAAATGGTCCAAAATACCTTCATCCAGGATCCAGGAACTGATTAAAAGCTACAGGAAGCGACTAGAGGCTGTTATCTTTGCAAAAGGAGGATGTACTAAATATTAATGTCACTTTTCTGTTGAGGTGCCCATATTTTTGCACCGGTCAAATTTTGGTTTAATGCATATTGCGCATTTTCTGTTAGTACAATAAACCTCATTTCAATCCTGAAATATTACTGTGTCCATCAGTTATTAGATATATCAAACTGAAATGGCTGCTGCAAACACCAAAATATTTAGAACTAAAAATGATTAAGATTAATAGGGGTGCCCAAACTTTTTCATAGGACTGTATATCAAACTGAAATGGCTGTTGCAAATACCAAAATATTTAGAACTAAAAATGATTAAGATTAATAGGGGTGCCCAAACTTTTTCATAGGACTGTACTCCCTGAACTGACGCCCACGATGTGGACATGGAAACTTAATGAAGGCCTTCTTAATGACCCAGCATTGGTAACAGATATCCATATTAAACTTAAAGATTTTTTTCAATTAAATCTTACAGAAGACGTATCCCTTGGTAGTGTATGGGAATCTCATAAGGCATTTATCAGAGGCATCTTTATCGCAAAAGCAACCACAGCGAAAAAGCAAAAGCAGAAAGAAATAGACTCCCTTCTATCCCAAATCTCAAACATTGAAAGGACACATAAACTCACAAGACTAGCTACACAACACAAAGACCTCATATCCCTTAGAGAAAAGTTAAACCGTATATTCCAGCAACAGTCCACAAGACACCGCTTATTCTATAAACTACAACTATACGAACATGGCGATAGGGGCAGCAAGTTAATGACGAGATATATCAAAAAGTTAAAGAACCAGTCATACATCAAATCAATACGGGATGACAAGAATGCGCTACACACTAACACTCCCGAAATTGCCCATTCATTCCAACAATTTTATGAAACACTATATAATATTAGATCTGAGGAAAACCCATCGGAACTCATAAACAGGTCCCAAGCTACTGCTAAATTCCTAGAGTCCCTCCAACTACCATCTATCCCACAAGACAAAGCGGAACAATTACTTGACCCGATCTCACATACTGAGTTAAAAACGGTTATTAACTCCTTCCCACCAGGAAAAAGCCCTGGCCCAGACGGCCTTACACTTTTGTATTATAAGAAATTTGCAGATATACTGGTCCCCCAGCTTGCTTCCCTATGCAATGCCTTACTCTCAGGTTCTCAACTGTCGAGACAAACGCAAGAAGCGTTCATAACACTTATAGCCAAGGAGGGGAAAGATCCGAACCTATGCGGAAGTTATAGGCCAATATCCCTCTTAAACCTAGACCTAAAAATCTGGGCGAAAATATTAGCGTTACGTATCCAACCACTCCTCCCCACGCTACTCCATGAGGAGCAGTCAGGATTTGTGACCACTAGAGAAGGTAAAGACAACACTCACAAGTTTTTACATGTCATCTCCCTTGCTCATAAGAAACGACAGTCACTGGTCCTTCTCGGAGTTGATGCCGAGAAGGCCTTTGACAGAGTTGATTGGGGCTTTATGAAGGCAACCCTCTATAAATTTGGATTCCCCCCATTTTTTGTAGACGCAATATTCTCCCTTTACTCTGAACCCCACGCCCGCTTGAAAATAAATGGAACACTCTCCCCCTATTTTAACATTTCTAACGGTACACGCCAAGGATGTCCCCTTTCTCCATCTTTATTTATTCTAACATTAGAAACGCTTCTTCAATCTGTAAGACAGCACCCCTTAATCCAGGGTTACCCAATAGGGGACAAATCACTGCACTCGCTTGCATTTGCAGATGACATACTTTTCTTATTGACTAAACCTGAGACTGGTTTGCCAATACTGACCTCCTTAATGGAAGATTATGGGAAATTGTCTAACTATAAACCGAACCTCACGAAGTCCGAAATTCTAGTGATAAATTTACCACAGAAGATTCAAAAGAGGATACAATCGACCTCCCCCTTCGTCTGGAAAACAGATCATATAAAATATTTAGGCATTAAACTCACTAATAGACTGGATGCTCTCTATTGCAAGAATTTTATACCCCTTATAAAAGATCTGAAAGACACTCTAAAAAAATATGACCTCCCCTTCCTCTCTTGGTTTGGGCGCAAAAACATAGTACAAACTTATGTGATTCCCACCATTCTATACAGACTCCAGATGCTCCCGATATTTTTACCAAAAACCTTCCACCAGACTGTTAGATCACTCCTTAACAAATTTATTTGGAATGGCAAAACCCCACGCCTCTCCTTTGGCCTCCTAACAAGACAAAAAGATAAAGGAGGCATAGCCCTCCCAAACATGTTAACCTATTACCATGCCAACATGCTAAATAGATGGCTTTCTTTAAGTGCCCCAAAGGAAGGTTCTCTCATT
Organism: Leptodactylus fuscus; assembly: GCF_031893055.1. Classification (NCBI taxonomy): domain Eukaryota; kingdom Metazoa; phylum Chordata; class Amphibia; order Anura; family Leptodactylidae; genus Leptodactylus; species Leptodactylus fuscus. Next base: position 2,309,219 of record NC_134269.1, read on the forward strand.
AGATCCCTAGCCGAGTTAGAATATGGTACTGCGCTAGATCCCATACTGTGGACTCCCTCGAAGAAGCATTTTGCTTCACCCACAAGTGACTTCCTATTGAAAGGCCCCTGTGATACGTGGTATAGCCTAAGAGAAAAACTGGCCCCAACTCCTTCGAGAGTTTTCCCAGCTAAAGTCCTCCCCCACATGTTGAACAAGAAAATTCAATTTCTACCAGATGATTTTTGGGAGTCTTTAGGAGGTAAATACTTAGACGATCTCTACATGAATGATTCCCCACTCACATTTGAATCCCTTTCAGACATGCTTCCAGAACTTCGTATTTCATACCTGCATTATCAGCACTTTAAATGGTGTGCTTCCTCTCTTGACAACGTGACAGACCTAAAAAGACCTCTCACCCATTTTGAAAGACTAATCTTATCCCCTTCTTCTAAAATGAGGAAACTCACGACCTGTAAGCAAGCGCTTTTATCTGCTCAAACGACCTACAAGCCAGTATATTTATCATCATGGGAGAAGGAATTGAAGGTCTCCCTCACAGATGAGGAGACCAGCACCGTCCTACGTAACTCACACGATTTTTTCCCATGTGTCAAACTGCAGGAAACTCACTTTAAAATTTTGTCTAGATGGCATAGATCCCCTACATGGCTCTCCGCTAGAGGCCTAGCCACCTCAGATGTATGCTGGAGATGTAAGTCTGAAAAAGGCACCCCAGCACATATTTGGTGGTACTGCAACATGATAGCACCCTTCTGGACACAAGTTCAACAAATTATCCGAACAATAAATTCAAAACCCTTGACATTGACACCCTCATTTGTACTGCTGTCGCTTCCCCAACATGAACTTACTCCTAAGAGATCAGATCTTACCACCCTTCCAGTTGAAACAGCGAAGACTGTGATCCCCCACTATTGGCTCCAATCCATCACTCCTCCCATAGATCACTGGGTTGAAAAAACCCATCAGATAGCACGATTTGAGGAATTACTGAGCTGGTCTAGAGGCACTCATGATAAATTTCTGAAAATTTGGTCGCCTTGGCTATCGTACCATGGTACCAACTTGAACTCTGATGTGTGAACTGGAAAAGACGCTACTCCAACCTCTTTTTCCCTACCTCCCTCCCATCTCTTCCTTCTCAACCTTTTATTTAATTTTCTCTTCTTGACCCCTTAAACTTTTACCATTGGCACTTACTCTTTCCTTCAGAGGCTCTTTCTTACATTTCTCGCTCTCCTCTCTTCTTTCTTTCCTTCATCACCTTCTTTTTGAAGAGAGAAAAATTCGGCCATGTTTCTCTTACCACACTTCAATTTTTTTTCTTTTTATTTACTATGGCCCCGTGGGCTATGGTTATAATTCAAGATGTGCCTCATCCACACCTTCTGTCTGCCCTTCTGCTTGGCCTGTGGGTCAGGCATAAGATTACTACCTGATCTCATGACATAGAGTCATGAGAAACATTTCTTTGGCTACGAGATGTGTTTTCAATTACGTTTTTCGCTTGTTTCTTTGAATTTATATGATGTAATCAATATGGCATATTGATATTTGCATTTGAATAACTGTATATAATGTTAAAAATTTAATAAATAAAGACTTACAAAAAAAAATAAATTATAGTATATGACACTGCCAGGGCTCCTAGGATCCTATATATAAAACATAGTGTAGAATACTCTTAGGGCTCCTAGGAACCTATCTATAATACATAGTGTAGAATACTCTTAGACCTCCTAGGAACATATCTATAATACATAGTGTAGAACAGTCTTAGGACTCCTAGGAACCTATCTATAAAACATAGTGTAGAATACTCTTAGGGCTCCTAGGAACCTATCTATAAAACATAGTGTAGAATACTCTTAGGGCTCCTAGGAACCTATCTATAATACATAGTGTAGAATACTCTTAGACCTCCTAGGAACCCATCTATAAAACATAGTGTAGAATACTCTTAGGACTCATAGGAACCTATCTATAAAACATAGTGTAGAATACTCTTAGGGCTCCTTTGAACCCATCTATAAAACATAGTGTAGGACACTGTCAGGGCTCCTAGGAACCTATCTATAAAACACAGTGTAGAATACTCTTAGGACTCATAGGAACCTATCTATAAAACATAGTGTAGAATACTCTTAGGGCTCCTAGGAACCTATCTATAATACATATTGTAGAATACTCTTAGGGCTCAAAGGAACCCATCTATAAAACATAGTGTAGGACACTGTCAGGGCTCCTAGGAACCTATCTATAAAACATAGTGTAGAATACTCTTAGGGCTCCTAGGAACCTATCTATAAAACATAGTGTAGAATACTCTTAGGGCTCCTAGGAACCTATCTATAATACATAGTGTAGAACACTCTTAGGGCTCCTAGGAACCTATCTATAAAACATAGTGTAGAATACTCTTAGGGCTCCTAGGAACCTATCTATAATACATAGTGTAGAATACTCTTAGGGCTCCTAGGAACCTATCTATAATACATAGTGTAGAATACTCTTAGGACTCCTAGGAACCTATCTATAATACATAGTGTAGAATACTCTTAGGACTCCTAGGAACCCATCTATAAAACATAGTGTAGAATACTCTTAGGACTCATAGGAACCTATCTATAAAACATAGTGTAGAATACTCTTAGGGCTCCTTTGAACCCATCTATAAAACATAGTGTAGGACACTGTCAGGGCTCCTAGGAACCTATCTATAAAACACAGTGTAGAATACTCTTAGGACTCATAGGAACCTATCTATAAAACATAGTGTAGAATACTCTTAGGGCTCCTAGGAACCTATCTATAATACATAGTGTAGAACACTCTTAGGGCTCCTAGGAACCTATCTATAATACATATTGTAGAATACTCTTAGGGCTCAAAGGAACCCATCTATAAAACATAGTGTAGGACACTGTCAGGGCTCCTAGGAACCTATCTATAAAACATAGTGTAGAATACTCTTAGGGCTCCTAGGAACCTATCTATAAAACATAGTGTAGAATACTCTTAGGGCTCCTAGGAACCTATCTATAATACATAGTGTAGAACACTCTTAGGGCTCCTAGGAACCTATCTATAAAACATAGTGTAGAATACTCTTAGGGCTCCTAGGAACCTATCTATAATACATAGTGTAGAATACTCTTAGGACTCATAGGAACCTATCTATAAAACATAGTGTAGAATACTCTTAGGGCTCCTAGGAACCTATCTATAAAACATAGTGTAGAATACTCTTAGGACTCATAGGAACTTATCTATAAAACATAGTGTAGAATACTCTTAGGACTCCTAGGAACCTATCTATAATACATAGTGTAGAATACTCTTAGGACTCATAGGAACCTATCTATAAAACATAGTGTAGAATACTCTTAGGGCTCCTAGGAACCTATCTATAAAACATAGTATACAAACATAAAAAACAATGTTACTTACCTCTCCTGGGCTCCTGTGCATCACCTGCTGATTTCAGCACTCTTCAATGTTGGTACAGACGTCACCAAAGAGACCAGAAGACTACCTGAGTGCAGGAGAGGTGAGTAACACTGTTTCTTTATGTTTTCTCACCTCCCCTGGACCTCCGATTATTATACTCTGGTGTCTGAAAAGCCTTACTTACTGATCTCCACTCCTGCTCACAGTCAGCTCTGCTTCCCCTTCATCGCTTCAGGGGGCCAAAGTGACATGATATGGGACGCAAAAGGGGAAGCACAGTTAGCTGTGAGCAGGAGTGAGTATTGGTAAGTAAATAGGGCTCGTTGTTAGCTGGGGTTACTCCTATTAAAAAAGGTAAATGCCTATTAAAAAAAAAAAAAAAAAAACATATCAAGGGCCCGCAGGCCCCCTATAGTCCTGGGCCCCGTGACAGCTGCTACCACTTCATCCTGGTATTTACACCACTGGGTAGGTGTGTTTCAGTAACTGGTATTATTAGGCTGGAAAAAACAAGATTTAACTTCACTTCTATTTGAAATTATGCAAACAGGAGTAAAAGAGGAACAATATAGAAAACCTCAATGATATATTTAAAAAAAAAAAAAAAAAAAAAAACACTCATCAATTTGTGAACACTTTCAGATCAAGTATTAATTTGACACTGGGTGATAATTTCCTTCATTATCTGACAACCGCTATGTAACTTTCCAGTTTTCTCTGACTTTTAAAAAAGATGAAAGAACTTCCGGTCGTCCAGGTGAGACCAAATAATGATCTTATAGCCATAGAAGTTGGTGATTCCAAACCTGTGATTTCTAGAATCAAAAATAAACAATTTGGAACATCCGAGTGAATGTGACCTTCTCTAATAGACAGTAATCAGGATACATAGTTCACTGGACAGGTAGGTATAGATACATAGTATTAGAGATGAGCGAACAGTAAAATGTCCGAGGTTCGATATTCGTTTCGAGTAGCCCCTCAATGTTCGACTACTCGAATCAAATATCGAACCCTATTATAGTCTATGGGGGAAAATGCTCGTTTCAGGGGTAGGCAACGTTCGATCAAATTATACTTACCAAGTCCACGAGTGAGGGTCGGGCTGGATCCTCCGAGAAGTCTTCTCTGTGCAGCTTCCCCGCGGCGTCTTCCGGCTCTTCATTCACTCTGCCAGGCATCGGACCTGGGCAGAGCCGACTGCGCATGCCCGCACTACAAGTGGACATGCGCAGTAGGCTCTGCCCAGGCCCGATGCCTGGCAGAGTGAATTCAGAGCCGGAAGACGCCGCGGGGAAGCTGCACGGAGAAGACTTCTAAAGGTAGGAGAAGAACCAGCGTTGATTGGCCGACTGTATAGTATTCGGCCAATCAATGCTGGTTCTGCATCGAACTTTTACATTCGAATAGTGAGTGGTACTCGATCGAGTATGTGTATTTCAAATACCGTAGTATTTGATCGAATACCTACTCGATCGAATACTACTCGCTCATCTCTACATAGTATAGATAGAAGCCTGATAGGATATGGGTAAGTAAAGACACTACCTTGAATTTATTTAGACTATTGCTTTTGAATTGTGCTCAGGTATGATCTTCTACAATTATTGCAAATCTATGTGCATATGTCCTAAAATGTGCTGTGGTTTAGCTTTGTATAAGAAAATAATAAAACCTATTAAGAATTTGCATTTTTATTACTTTGGTAAACTATACATGCCTTTTATAATATTATTACTATCCTTGTAGATGAGTCTTATGCACATTTTACTAGTCACAGGCTGACACCAGAGAACAATACTAAGCCTATCATACACAGTATTTGAGCGGGGGGTATCAGTATTTATCATGATTGTGCTCCTACCTCGACCTCTACTTATTATACTTTGTGGGTCTGAAGATTCCCCAGTGTATAATACTGATTAGTAAATAGTGAATCTCAAAACATTTTAGCTCAATCAAATCCAAAATTTCGAAAATCTGTCTTGTTATGAACTTTTTGGCTCCTCTCTAAAACTAAAGTCCATTCTATCATAATTCCCATTCACCGATAGAGCTTTAGGGTTCATATAAACAACAATTTCTGGATCTGAAAGAGAATTATTTCAGATGGGACATGATGGCGTCTGGAGAAATATGGAGGAAATTAGGCCCAGGAGACAAGAGGAAAACAGTGTGATGAAACATAACAGAGTGTGTATATAAATATGGGCAGTGATGGATCTGTATGGCAGGATTGGGCAGGTCCCTCTGTCTGATACCACGTAGGGTCTCACATCTACAAAACTGACCCCAACCCTTCTTCTGTTTCATGGTGACCATGAGGATCGGAGATTCTGACAAAGAAGAAATGAACTATTAAGAGCCAAATCCTCAGCAGTGCCATATTTTATATGTAAGTTCTATGTTGTGTGTGTTTTATACGTAAGTATATTGTGTAAGGATTGTATAGAAATATTACGGGTAAGTACGGTCCTATGAAAAAATTTAGTGCCCCCCTATTAATCTTAATCATTGTTAGTTGTAAATATTTTGGTGTTTGCCATGTCAGTCTGATCTATCTAATAACTGATGGACACAGTAATATTTCAGGATTGGAATGAGGTTTATTGAACTAACAGAAAATGTGTGATATGCATTACACCAAAATGTGACCTGTAAAAATTTTGGTCCCCTTATCATTTTATTGATTTGAATCCTCTTAACACTTTTTACTGACTTACTGAAGCACAACATTGGTTCTGTAACCTCACTGAGCTTTGCACTTCATAGCCGGGTGTATCCAATCATGAGAAAAGGTATTTAAGGTGGCCAATGGCAAGTTGTTCTCCTATTTGAATCTCTTCTGAAGAGTGGCATCATGGGCTACTCAAAACAACTCTCAAATGATCTGAAAACAAAGATTGTTCAACATAGTTGTTCAGGGGAAGGAGGCACAAAGTTGTCTCAGAGATTTAACCTGTCAGTTTCCACTGTGAGGAACATAGTAAGGAAATGGAAGAGCACAGGGACAGTTCTTGTTAAGCCCAGAAGTGGCAGGCCAAGAAAAATATCAGAAAGGCAGAGAAGAAGAATGGTGAGAACAGTCAAGGACAATCCACAGACCACCTCCAAAGAGCTGCAGCATCATCTTGCTGCAGATGGTGTCACTGTGCATCGGTCAACAATACAGCGCACTTTGCACAAGGAGAAGCTGTATGGGAGAGTGATGAGAAAGAAGCCGTTTCTGCAAGCACGCCACAAACAGAGTCACTGCCTGAGGTATGAAAAAGCACATTTAGACAAGGCAGCTTCATTTTGGAAGAAGGTCCTGTGGACTGATGAAACAAAGATTGAGTTGTTTGGTCATACAAAAAGGCGTTATGCATGGCGTCCAAAAAAAAAAGCATTCCAAGAAAAACACTTGCTACCCCCTGTAAGATTTGGTGGAGGTTCCATCATGCTTTGGGGCTGTGTGGCCAATGCCGGCATCGGGAATCTGGGTAAAGTTGAGGGTCGCATGGATTCCACTCAGTATCAGCAGATTCTTGAGAATAATGTTCAAGAATCAGTGACGAAGTTGAAGTTACGCCGGGGATGGATATTTCAGCAAGACAATGATCCAAAACACCACTCCAAATCAACTCAGGCATTCATGCAGAGGAACAATGACAATGTTCTGGAATGGCCATCCCAGTCCCCAGAGCTGAATATCATTGAACATCTGTGGGATGATTGGAAGCGGGCTGTCCACGCTCAGCCACCATCAAACTGAACTGAACACGAATTGTAAAGATAAATGGTCCAAAATCCCTTCATCCAGGACCCAGGAACTGATTAACAGCTACAGGAAGTGACTAGAGGCAAAAGGAGGAGCTACTAAATATTACTGGCACTTTTCTGTTGAGGTGCCCAGACTTTTGCACCGGTCACATTTTGGTGTAATGCATATTGCACATTCTCTGTTAGTACAATAAACCTCATTCCAATCCTGAAATATTACTGTGTCCATCAGTTATTAGATAGATCAGACTAACATGGCAAACACCAAAATATTTACAACTAACAAGGATTAAGATTAATAGGGGGGCCCAAACTTTTTCATAGGACTGTATTAAATATTACAGGTTTATGTAACTATTACACATACGTGTTCTATGTACGGGTCATACAGTATATAAACATATAGGAATGTGCAGAATAATCACTTTTCTAAATAACTTTGTAGCATTGTAGATTCTGTCTCCATAGCTCAGCTATGCTCCATGCTGCAGGATGCTGATTAGGGTTGAGCGATCGGGTTCGGGAAAGATCAGATCCTGATCAGCGATCGAACAAATTTCACGATTGGGATCAGCTGGAAAATGATTGGAAATTGGATTTTAAAAGCGATCCTAAAATCTCAAGATCAGCTCAACCCCAATGCTGATATACATTATATGCAGTGCTGTATAAACTGTCTCCATATATCAGCACATCCCATATAATGGAGGTGCACTATAAGTGTTATATAGAAGTGCTACATTTAAGATTGACATACTATGTAGCATACACTATGTAACCGCTATATGTGTTATATGTATTATACTCTACTATATGTAATTATTACTCAGTATTATGAAAAATGGTCACACCAACTATTGAGGGGATTTACATTTCTCTTTCGTTCATTCACTTTGCATTTTTCTCACTGACAAAACTATACCATCAACTAGAGTTCAGCCGATCTTGAGATTTCAGGATTGATTTTAAAATCCAATTTCCGATCATTTTCCATCCGATCCCGATCGTGATCATGAAATTTGCTCGATCATCAATCGGAATCTGATCTTTTCCGATTCCGGTTGCTCAACCCTAGTCAATGCTTCTCAATGGGAAAAGTCACTTTTAGGGTTAAGTCGATCTTGAGATAACCTCTGACCTCGATCCCACTTGAAAAGGTTGGGATCGAAATTCCGATCGCAATCATGAAATTTACTCTATCACCAATCGGAATCCGATCTTTTCCAATCCCAATTGCTCAACCCTAATATGAACTCTTTATATTTCTGAAATAATTCTTACTTTTGTTGCATTTTTTCCACACCTGCCTAAACTTTTTGCACAGTACTGTGCCCGAACAAAGGCAGCACCAAATTCTGCAGCTCTTAAGTCCATAGTACTCCCTATTTATCCTAACTGGTTTATTCCCATGCTTATGTTGAATCCTCAGGGGATTTTAGGGAACAGGTAGGGTTGAGCCAACCTTGAAATTTCAGGATTGATATTAAAATCTGATTTCCAATCATTTTCCAGCCGATCCCGATCGCCCAACCCTAACCACCTCTTTCCTTTATTAGTTGCCTTAGCTTATATTAATAGACCAATAATGGACAACAGACATAACAGAGGACAGGGGTTCCATGGGAAAAAATTAAAATGTGGCCATTATTATTTGCTGTTTGATACAGTATAACCACCTGGACAGAATCTCTTGGTGACCCCATATAACAGTCATATCTTAATCAAATCTTAAGTTATTTTTATATAATCTTTTTTCTTCCTCGATGAGGTTACAGCACTTGTGAAGACCTCATCTCCAAGCAGGTTCTCCCCACCAATAAAAATGAGGGCAAAATCTTCCTCTAGTGGATCATCTCTTGCCAGAGACCCTGTGGAAGCCACATGGACTCCCTCTATTACAATGATTCCCTTAGAGAAGAGCAACACAACGACTGTCACAAAATTCATCCTCTTAGGATTTCAAGTCAATCAGAATATCAGAGCTGTCATTTTCTTTCTGCTTTTTGGGGTTTATATTCTCACAATTTTCATGAACCTTCTGATCATCACCCTGGTGTCCACCAGTAAAAACCTCCAGACTCCAATGTACTTCTTCATCTCACAACTCTCCATCAATGACATCATGTTGCCCACAGATATTGTCCCCAAGATGCTCCACGTTATAGTATATTATAGAGGATCCATTACTTTTGCTGGCTGTATGACTCAACTTTATTTCTTTGGAGCCGCCGAATCTTCTGAATGTTTCCTCCTCACAGTGATGTCTTATGACCGCTATGTGGCCATCTGTAACCCCCTCCGTTACTCCACCATCATGAATGGTACCTATTGTGTGATACTGGCCGTCACCTCTTGGATATGTGCTTTTCTCATTATGTCTTTGCTCTTCATAACAGTTTTGATGCTAAAGTTTTGTGGACCAAACATCGTTGACCATTTCTTCTGTGATTTCATTCCATTGCTAGAACTTTCCTGCTCTGAGACCTTCAGTTTTCAGCTGTCCGTCTATCTACTTAGCATACCATTAATTTTAATCCCCATTATAGTAATTGTATTTTCATATTCCAAAATTATTGGCACCACTTTAAGGATCCCATCCAGTACTGGTAGACAGAAAGCCTTCTCCACCTGTAGCTCCCACCTCATTGTGGTCTCCATATTCTATGGGACGATATTCAGTGTTTATGTTCTGCCAACAAAAGGCCAGTCATCGATAATTGGTAAACTTATATCTCTGCTGTATACTGTGTTCACCCCTCTGATCAACCCCATTATATACAGTCTAAAGAATAAGGATATTAAGAAGGCCGTACATGGACTTGTGTATAAACACCTCAAGCGCTAGAGTCAGTAGTGCTGGGTTGTATTCTCTACAAAGTTATATTTTTATAGGATACAATGTTATATTTTCTGATATGTTTTAAGATCATCATCTGTGTGACCTTATGGCAATTGAATGAATTTGATTGTGATCAGTCTGATTATTAATAAAATAATTAACGTTAGTTATAATTTCCATCATTGCCTTCCAAAATGAAGTGACCCTACAGTGTAATAGTAATTGATGGGTAAAAAACACACAAAATCTAGAGTTTAGCCCAACCCAAGAATTTTTGGAAATTGTAACAAACCCGGCTCATTAAGCACCATTCATTAATCTCTAGTCGTGATACTATCTGTGGCTACATCAAGGGTGAAGATGAGTGCAGGACACTGAGAGGTCGGTACCTACTGTACATGCTTAGGTGGGGGTATGTATTAGCGGACATTTTAGGATATTTATTTAATGGATCCGGTTTGGGGGTCTCTATTAGTTTATTCTAAACTGAGGTCTGCTTTCACTTAAGGGGATTTAGGATCTGTATTTGTTTAGGAGGTCTGTATTCATTTTAGGGTATGAGAAAGAGGGTCATCTTTACTACGTGACCTTATACATTCACTTTTAGTTGTCCTCTGATTGAGGACCCTGCCTATAAGAGCTGTCTACATTCAAGAGGACCCAAACTATAAGAGTTAACAATCAACATTCAACATTAGGAGTTAACAATCGATATTTTTTTTTTTTTTTTTTTTTTTTTAATGTAGCTTGTGAGCCCCATATACAGCCCCACATAGAGCTCACAATGTACATTTTTCCCTATCAGTATGTCTTTGGAATATGGGATGGAAATCCATGCAAACACGGGGAGAACATACAAACTCCTTGCAGATGGTTTTATGCCCTTGGCGGGATTTGAACACCAGGACCCAGCGCTGCAAGGCTGCAGTGCTAACCACTGAGCCACCGTGTGGCCCTTAACAATCGATATTTGAGAGAATTCAAATCATAAAAGCATGCACTCTACAGCGAAGAATAGTCTGTCAATAAAAGCAGACAATCTAAAGGAGAGAAGATTCTGCCTATACGTCTACAGAACTGAGGAGCCTGGTCATAACAGCTGACACTCTACAAAAGAGAGGACATAAATGTTATGAAAATCTGCCGAAAAGAGGTCCCTGCCCATAAGAACTTACACTCTAGAATAGAGAAGGCACTACCCTTAAAAGTGGACAATCTACTGGAAAGTTTCAGGCTCAAGTGGCTCAGGTCCCACTTTTAGTAGTTGTAAACCACACCTTAGATTGGCTTAAAACATTGTGTAGAATACACTCAGGTCTCCTAAAAACCTATTTATACGAACAATTTAACTCTCAACAAACACAAATACAGTGTTGGCCAAAAGTATTGCCCCCTGCAGTTCTGTCAGATAATCCTCGGTGTCCCCCAGATAATGATTACAAGCACAAACTCTTTGGTAATATCTTCATTTATTTTGTTTGCAATGAAAAAACACAAAAGAGAATGAAAAACAAGTCACATCATTGATCATTTTACACAAAACTCCAAAACTTGTGCGGACAGAAGTATTGGCGCCCTCAGCCTAATACTTGGTAGCACAACCTTTAGACACAATAACTGCGCACAACCGCTTCCGCTAACCAGCAATGAGTTTCTTACAAGGCTCTGCTGGAATTTTAGACACTTCTTCTTTGGCAAACTGCTCGAGGTCCCCCCTGAGATGTGAAGGGGGCCTTCTCCAAACTGCCACCAAGAGATCTCTCCTCCTCCCCCACAGGTGTTCTATGGGATTCAGGGCTGGACTCATTGCTGCCACTTTACAAGTCTCCAGGGCTTTCTCTCACCACCATTTTCTAGTGCTGACCTGAAGTGTGTTTTGGGTCCTTGTCCTGCTGGAAGAGCCCTGACCTCTGAGGGAGACCCCGCTTTCTCACACTGGGCCCTACATGATGCTGCACAATGTGTTGGTCGTCTTCAGACTTCATAATGCCATGCACAAAGTCAAGCAGTCCAGTGCCAGAGGCAGCAAAGCAACCCCAAACCATCAGGGACCTCCGCCATGTCTGACTGTAGGGGGCGTCTTCTTCTCTTTTTTTCCTGTAATCTCTATGTTGAGGCCTTTTCCTACTTTTGTCTCCTCTGACCAGAGAACATTCTTCCAGAACGGTTTTGGCTTTCTCAGGTAAGTTTTGGCAAACTCCAGCCTGGCTTCTGTCTGTGGGTAAGAAGTGGGGTCTTCCTGGGTCTCCTACCATACAGTCCCTTCTTATTCAGACGCTGACGCTGGATAGTACAGGGTGACACTGTTGTACCCTCGGACTGCAGGGCAGCTTGAACTTGTTTGGATGTTAGTCGAGGTTCTTTATCCGCCATCCGCACAATCTTGCGGTGAAATCTCTGGTCAATGTTTCTTTTGCGTCCACATCTAGGGAGGTTAGCCACAGGGCCATGGGCTTTACACTTCTTGATGACACTGCACACGGTAGACACAGGAACATTCAGGTCTTTGGAGATGGACTTGTAGCTTTGAGATTAATCATGCTTCCTCATAATTTTATTTCTCAAGTCCTCAGATAGTTCTGTGGTCTTCTTTCTTTTCTCCATGCTCAATGTGGTCACACAAGGACATAGGACAGAGGTGGAGTCAACTTTAATCCATTTCAACTGGCTGCAAGTGAGATTTAGTTATTGCCACCACCTGTTAGGTGCCTCAAGTAACAGGTGTTGTTAAATACACAAATTACAGAAGCATCACATGATTTTTCACACAGTGCCAATACTTTTGTCCACCCCCTTTTTATGTTTGGTGTGGAATTAGATCCAATTTGGCTTTTTGACAATTCTTTTTGTGGTTTTCCATTGAAGACAAATTAAATGAAGATAATACCAAAGAATTTGTGATTGCAATCATTATCTGGAAGAAACTGAGTATTATCTGACAGAATTGCAGGGGTGCCAATACTTTTGGCCAACACTGTAACTATGTCAAAAGACAGAACCACCATAGGTCATAAAAAATATAATGTTTATTTAGAAATGATAAGATAAAATCATCACAATACATAAAACACAACAAAGTACATACAGAGCAAAGATAGGGAACGCACGGCTCTCCACCTGTTGGAAAACTACAACTCCCAGCATGCACACTTGCTCTGTTGTACTTGGAACTCCATGGAAGTCAATGGAGAAAGTTGGGAGTTGTAGTTTCACAGCAGCTGGAGAGTCGAAGTTTCTCTACCTCTGAAATAAGGGAACCAATGCTCCCTATAAAAGAGCATGTGGGAGGTGCTGGTAAATATAAATACAATACTACATTAGAAAACCGTAGTAATAATATGTGCAGGCTGTAAATATATCTGTAACGAGAACAAGTCTAATCCCAGTAACAAGTCAGCCATGTTCATATAATTGTCAGATATCACCAGACCCTTAAGCACAAAGAAAGACATATGTAATGACCATGGACAAAATCCTACCCCATGCAAATGTGCCCCGTATAGTATAGGGCATGTCGGGGGTGTTATAAAGTACTCTTTCAGGAACTGCTAAATACTCGCTAGAGACCTCTAGTCGTCCTTGTTTGGGAAGGTCGGTTCCAAGGACAAACTGTGGAGAGGAAATCCAAAGATCCCCCCAAATATTTGGTAAAAGGACAGAGTGGGGTGGAGGGATAAGGATGGTACCTCCGTGGTTTACTAGTATAACTGATTGTCTCATAATATCAAGAGTATGGGTTACCATATACAGAAAAGGATTAGTCAGGAAATAAGTGTTTCTCTGATTCTTGTACAGAGAAACATGGTCTGAGGATGTTACTGAGATTGGGAGAGTTATAGAGCAGATTCTCCTCTACTCACTGTGTGCAATCTACACTCACCAGCTCAGACAAAACTGACATTACAGATACAACTGCTAAAAACTGCAGCATACAAGTCACATACTGACCAGACATGTATAAACATGATGGATAGGCTTTAACTCAATGGGAGAATAAAAAAAGTCAGTGAAAAAGACATGGATACAAATAGATAAAAATTAAGGGAACTTTTTGAACTTTTTTTTTTTCCAAACACCAAGTTTTACATTTCACAGAGAACTTTTGATATGCCTTTTGACAAGATTTTCAGCAATAACTTTGTTATAAAGAAGTAGTTGAAGAAGTTGAACTTATGGAGAAAGTTATGACTTAGAACTTCCAGGCTGAGAATAGACGTCTAATAACCACTCAGGAGACAACGTGATAGAAATCTCCCCAGAGCTGGATATGAGGAGTCTGATCAGTCTATGGATATAAATATGGGCAGTGATGGATCTGTATAGCAGTATTGGGCACGTCCATGTGTCTGATACCACGTAGGGTCTCACATCTACAAGACTGACCCTGGAAGCTTCTTCTATTGGTGACCACCAGGATCCTCTGAACAGGACGGAGATTCTGAGAAGGAAGTGATGAACTACTAAGAGCCACATCCTCAGCAGTAGGACCGAGCAGATGTAAATATAACGGTGTGTATATTTGTTATATATATGCCATAATCTAATGATATTGCTGCTCTACCTTCTCCTCTCCTCGCCATTAACCTCCTGTAGTTGTATTATTTGTACTATAAGTCACCTAAGGGGAATTAGGAAATGTCTAAGCTACAGGATTTTCTCAGATTTTCCATGTTTCTATCATGTATGAGACTTTGGAGGGAAGGAAGAGTGCAAGTAGTAGTTATCCCGAACTTCTGCAACATATTAAACTGCTGCAGACTGATATCTTAGGGTGGGTTCACACCTGCGACCGGTCTCTGCTTTTGGGTTTCTGTCTTCTGCCCTGAGAAACTGGACACAAGATAGAAACCTGGTGGTCAGTTTTCAAAAGTCTATGGGGCTTACCTGTACTTCTATATGAATTTGACAGAATTTGGGTCAGATACCACTATCAGTGACCATATCATGGGAGTTTTCCCCACCAAGATTATATGTAATGCATCTTAGAAAGTGCACACAATTCTGTTGGTACGGAGCCTCGAGGACATCTTGTACCCACAATGCTATTTGTTTGCCCTTCTTATTCTCCATTAGCAATATTAAAACATCAATAAATGTTTAGAACCACAAGGTACAGATGGATGGATTTCCAATGAAAAAGATGAAAATTCACTTTATTTGATGTTACAGTAAATCCCACTCTTAACCACTAGGGGCAGCTGCTCCAGGTGCCACCATGTTATTTTTATGACCATAATTCCTTTTGCACTTTCTTCCTTGTAGATATTCCAACACTTGTAAGGACCTCAACTCTGTGCAGGTTCTCCCTAACAATAAAAATGAGGAAAAGATCAACCTGGACTGGACACTCAGTCTCAGTGGACCGCATAGCGGCACCATGGGCCACCTTTACTGTGAGTGTGCCCTTGGGGAAGAGCAATGGGACTGGTGTCACGAAGTTCATCCTCTTAGGATTTCAGGAAGGTTGGAATGTAAGAGTTGTCATTTTTTCTCTGCTTCTTGTGGTTTACTGGTTCACAATGTTCATGAACCTCCTGATCATCACCCTGGTGTCCACCAGTAAGATCCTCCAGACCCCAATGTACTTCTTCATCTCACAACTCTCCACCACTGACATCTTATTAACCACAACTATTGCCCCCAAGATGCTCCATATTATGCTATATTACAGAGGATCCATTACTTTTAGTGACTGTGTCACTCAACTTTACTTCTTTGGAGTTTCAGAAGCTTCTGAATGTTTCCTCCTCACAGTGATGTCCTATGACAGATATGTGGCCATCTGTAATCCTCTCCGTTACTCCTCCATCATGACCGGTAGATATTGTGTTGTATTGGTCGCCTCCTGTTGGTTGTTTGCTTTGTTCATTTTATCACTTTTCATCTCAACTTTTTTGATGCTGAACTTTTGTGGACCGAACGTCATTGACCATTTCTTCTGTGACTTTTTTCCTATATTAGAACTTTCCTGTTCCAATACCTACATCATTCAGAAGGAAGTTTCTGTACTAGGTATCCCACTCATTATTATCCCTTCTGTAATAATTGTATTTTCATATGCCAAAATTATTGTCACCACCTTAAGGATCCCATCCAGTACTGGAAGACAGAAAGCCTTCTCCACCTGTAGCTCCCACCTCATTGTGGTCTCCATATTCTACTGGACTCTGTTTGGTGTTTATATGTTCCCAATTAAAAGACAATCATCGACCATCAGTAAAATAATATCCCTGCTATATACTGTGTTCACCCCACTGATCAACCCCATTATATACAGTCTGAAGAATAAGGATATTAAGAAAGCTTTACATCATGTTCTTTATAAACAGCTTCGGTGTCCAAGTTATATGTAAATTCTAGACTTTGTATCCTCTGTATTGTTGTGATATCATCTTACCATACTTGCATGATGTCCTGTGTACAAAAAAATAAAAAGCGTTGGCCTGTCCTACCTTGACCTCCACCCTGCTATGTCCACTTTAGTAAAAGGTAGCGGTGGGGTGCAGAAATGAGGACGTGGAGAATCTTTGATGCACAATACTTTTTCCATCATTGGAAGAGTGATACATTCTTCCAGGTGTGTATTAAAAAGATGGAAGAACCATACAATAGGCATCCAGTCTTTATTTGACAGCTATATAGCATTTATAGTGCCCTTCCTTGGCACATTATGGATTCAGACGGGGCTACAATGAGAGAGTTCAATAGTGTTAGAGTAGTTCAATTGATGTGTATTCTTATTGGTACACACAGCAGTCCAGCAGCCATTTTGTATCCTCTACTCCATATTCAAGTTAGCTAACCCACATCTGAACCTTTGTGCTGGTTAGTTAGCCAAGATACCAGATGTCCAGTTGTTTTGTTGTTCTTTGGTTTCTTGGAAATCAGGAAAGAACTGCCAACGGTTATCATTTTCAGACCAATTAGCAGACCAATGATGGATGCCAGATGTAGGGAAAAAGTCCCAGAATTTCTTGATCCCATACTAAAAGAATGTATTTTTGGCCAGGTTATGCATGACGCCTGACCAGTCTGTCAGTACATGATTGGACAATTTAGGATTGTTGACAATAACTGTATTGGTGGAATTTTGATCTAATCTGATTGGTTCATTTCCGATATACTTTTGGATTGGTTAATTCTCAATGACAATACTTACTATAAAATAAACTGATTCTGGGCAGAACTTTGCAGAGCTCTGTCCGGACGCACAGAAATCTAACTCATGTGTGTCTGTCTTTAATATCTGATTATATGGTCTACCTGGTCGGTCCTGAGGTAAGGTAAATGACAATGCTAACAACTTGGTGGAGAATGCGGGCATAATGCCAATTAACCCTTTTGTGGACTGGGTGTTGGGGGGGTGCTTTTCTGTCAGAGGAACGCATATATCCTAGGTAAGTGAGGGCAATGCCCCACTGTGCTTTCCTTTGGTAGAGAGTACTGCTCCTATCAGTTCATTGGAGGGACCACAAGGCATTCACCCCAGGTGGATTGTATACTCGGATGTATATCTTCTTTTCTATCTGTCTCTTTTATTCTTTTATGTCCTCTGTTTGTCTGTAACATGTTTTGGTACCATTGTATGTTATTGTGGGATGTGGTTGCATGTACTGTATGTGATCGGAAGTGGTTTAGAAGTTATGTTATGTAGATTAACGTGTCTTGACAGCAGGAAGGAGTTAACTGTTTGATTTGGCTATTGCTGTTTTGATTTAAGGTGTAAAGATTCTACTTACAGACTTGAGTTGAGTAGTGCGTAGGAATAGTCAGGCTCCAAATCAGTTGTTGCTATTGTATAAGATAAGGTATCTTCTTGACTTCTTGTTCTATTTATTGTATGTTGTTTGTTTGATGGATATTAAAGACTCCTTGAATGAGACTATGTGAGTGTATGAGAGTCGCCTGAATTTAGGTGTGGTCTCTTGGCATCTGGCCAAAAGAATATTTTATGGGTAAACTTGCCACAAAGTCATTAAGAACACTCTCCAATATTTGTTTTTTTGATTAAATTCAGTTTTTATCTTCTTTTTTGATCTGTTTGTCTTGATCTCCTTCACCTCTTTGTTGAAGAGTTAACTTCTGCAGAGGGGGAGAAGGGGGGAGGATTGATTTAATTTCACTGCAGCTTGTCTGTGTCTGTGTTTCATGTCTTGCTGTTTAAAGTCGAAGCAACATTAACGCATGTCACTAACACACTAATATGCATTATTTGTTCCCGGTCTAGAAGGTTTTGCTTTAACAATTGTTGGACTGTTATTATTCAGTACATTTTTAAGCATTTGGGTAGCCAGAAAATGCAGACGCCAATGTGGGATACCATCTATGTTAATGCTGGTCGATTAGAAGAAGAATATGAAAGATTTGTTAAAGTGATAGAGCCAGGATGAAGTTGGAAAGTACTGAATTGAGAATGCTAAACTGTGATTGAGTGATATTGAGGAAAAATAAGTTGTGTCATCTGGTGGAGATAGATTTTAGATGTCCTCAGAATCTTAATCAACTAGAAAATTATACTGAGGCAGAGAAGTGCAGGATTACAAGTTTTACTGTAAGTTGTTCTGAACGTTTATAAATGAAGGTTGTTTGCTGTGGATTCTACATTTCCAGGTGTCCAGAATCTCGAAGTACGATTTCAGATCACACTTGTGGGTGAGAATTTGTCACAGGACGTTGCCCTCACCTCGTTGAGAATAGTTGCAGACTTAGAGGCTGCTACATTTTTTTCCTCCTTGTGACATCCAACAGAACTTAGATGTACGGTAGCAAACTTTAGTTTGCTAGTACTGACCATAGCGGAACGAATCAGAGACAGGGGTCGCAACCCTCGACTGAGTGCTATGGGAACTGTTCTCACTAAATCCCGAAGGGAAGCCAAATCAGAGAGGATTGGCCCCAAGATTACGATAAGGGATTTAGTCAGAGCAGAAAAAGGAAAGCTGCCATTAAGGATTCGGCAAGGATTCTTAAGAAGGCTGGTATGCCAGCCACAGGTTGCTCTGATGTCTGGAGGTGGAAAAAGTTTGAAGGTGATAGCATGGTGCAAATTTCTCCCTAGAACGGACGCTTGGATACTGAAAGATGAAGTTTCCTAGAGTACCTAGGAGAGTTATAGTACGAGTGTCTAGTACACCAGGTGAACATGAAGGAAGATGTGTACTCTGCATATAAGGGGACAAACCCTGCAGAATGAACAGCTTGCAATGATTAGTCTACTAAGTGTATTTTCTCATACGGTTATATGAAAATCCATCAGGTTTCCAGAAAGTTTTGGGAAGGTTATAAGTGACGTTCCTTGATTTATCATTTTTGTGTACTGGGGAAGAAGTGCTTCATTTATGGGCAGAATTAAGAAAGTTCTAACTGATGTGACTACATGAATAGAACCAGTTCTAGAATGGAAGGAAAGGAAGGAATTGTTGTTTATGAGGTTACAGATAGTAATACAGAGTTTGAACAACCAGTTAGTGTTAATCACTGGGTTAACTGATGCTGTCCAAGGGATAGAGGACGCAGGGGATAAGTATTATGCTTGATTGTTCGATTAGTTAGCATATTTATTTGATATTTATTTGATATTACAGTCCTGGCATCCAAGACAGGAGGTTTAAGTGTGTTTCCTAAGTTTAGGATGACAAAAAGATGGAACTCAGAATGTTGAAACATAAAGTGATGTGATAATATGCATATAATAGGATTGTTCCCCATTGTAGGAAAACCGTTATTGAAACTTAGAAACTCAGTAAGGTGTCTGAATTTGAAAATATGTGTGTGTGTGCATGTCGATAGGGAAAAAAAAAAAAACGTAGCACAGATTATTTTTGTAATGATGTTTTTTTTTTTAAAAGGAAAAGAGAAGAAAATTATTTTGTTCTATACGAAGTGAATTAGAAGTCACTCCCATATCTGCTGTGTAATGTTCTGTGTGTATGATTTTGTTGTGTGATCCGGAGATCGATCCGATCCTTCAGTTGATGTTTCTGCTTACTTTGTTGATATATGTATATTGTGAATATGTACCTAACCTTATTGTATTGATATTATGAGATTATATGAATGTGTTCCTGTTTCTTTAAGAGAGATTGCTGAGGTCTGTAGTCCTACACAAGACACAGCTATGAGACAGGGGGGGATATCTAGCTGCAGCTATGAGTGGGATAGGAAGCTATGCCAGCTGCAGCATGATAAGATAATACTGGCTCTTCTTGGATTGTCTAGCTTTCACCGGTATATCTCTCTCACTAAAACAACTTAAGAATCTATTGATAATTTTTTTATTGAGTTCTATTATAGATGGTCTTGGATTTGGGAAAGATGGTGGATCCTGTATCAGATATGCCACAGTCACCGTATATGAGGTAAACCAAGCGTAAGGAGACCGGAGACCTATTATGAGACTCCAAGGGTCTTAGCTGAACTAGAAGCCATCGCTTGAACATGGTACAATGGCTGAGGGTAGGTGTTTGATATAGTGGGACTATGGTCCGATCTGGAGAGCGAGAACTTTCTGTATGCTTAATGTTGAGCCTAAAAGGATTTCTAGGCTGTTCAGATAGTGATGGAGACTCTGCTGCTGCCCCCACACAGGTGGGTATAGTTGGAAGTCATGGCACACACCAAGGCTGATAGGAAACAAAGTAGAGGTAGCACGTGGGCAGACATTGCCATTAGCCCAGCTGCACAAGCCTAGGGGACATGTTTTACTGATAAGGGGTTACCATGTTAGACCCAAAACCTTTTAGCTCTCTTTTCAGGTTTTACGACACTGATGCACCGAGAACGGTCCAGGAGGAGAGGAGACTTGGAAAGAGGATGTACAAGTCCTGGTGTCCGGTGGTAAGAGAGTATCTTTACTGACAGCATCGTCCCCATTGATGGTATAAGCAGTATTATGTGTACTGTTTAGTAGTAGCCATGTGTGACCTGGTGAGCGGAGGATGGGCAGCTGCAGGATTTAGCATCACTATAGTCAGATATATATATGTAAGCCGCATGGCATGTGTTAGGCCAAAGGGTCAGGCCTGAAGCCCTTGTACCTGTTCCAGGGATTGCATGTTGAGTATATACGATTATTAAAGGTGAGACGGTAGAAGTACGTGCTTGTGTGTATAATATCTCTCTTCAGGATGGCTTGGGGCATATCTGGTGAAGAAAACCACCACAAACGGGACTGATGTAGTGTAAGTAAGATCCCCGAGACCATCAAAGTGAGAATGGAACTTACCATATGGGTAATAAAGAAAATGTATACTATGGGGATATAACAAGTGTTTCTTACCCCCATGCTGTTCCCAGAGTATTGGAAAGTATTTATTGGTTGTCACATGCATTTGTATTCTCTGTAGCTATATATAACCTACATTCATGACAGGAGAAATTAGCCTTAGCCCTAGATTTGGATTGTATTGTTCATAATTGTTCCAGATGTAGTCTGATGTCCTGACTATGTGATGAATCATTAATAGCATATGATTAATGTATATTTTCAGTTTCCCTTTCCCGCCAGATTTTAATTTTCCACAATAGCTTCAAATCAGACATTCTGACATGGCAAAATATGTAGGGATATGCATAAGAATCTCCCATAGATTCCTAACCGTGGTCTCAGCTCTATTCCAGATCCTGACTCATTGGAGGAGACTCATTCTCTGCAGCCTGGAGATTGGGTTACTGTGAGGCGACACATTAGGAGATCCTTGGTGGATCCGCGGTTTGATGGTCCATTCCAGGTCAAACTGGATGGAAAGCCGACTCGGATTCAAGCCTCACATTACAGCCGATTCCTCAATTATGAGTCTCAAAGATTATCTGATTTCTTATTCAATGTTATGTTTTTGTTTATGTTTTAAGTCAGAACATATGATGCTTATGATGGCAGACAGATAAAGTAAACTATTAATACTAGTATCTGGTATATAAAGCTGTTAGTTCTAGACACTAGTCAGCATGTTATGATATTAGATTATTTGACTACAGCTCAAGAAGGCTTATGTCAGATTGTGGCCCCAGCTTGTTGTCGTTACATTGATGCCCAAGGTATGCTTAGGGTTGCCCATAATTTACTAGAAACAAAGAGGTTGAAGGGAGAGTTCAGAGAAAGTCATTCAGAAAAAGATGCCCCTGGCCAGGATGGCTATTCTGGCTATTCCAGTTAATTGGTTCAGGGGACCAGGAGGATATTTATACTGTAGATTGTGCTTAGACTTGATTTGATGATTTTAAATAGAGCACTAAAGTCTAATTGTTTTTCAGATAAAGTTAAGATTGGACCAACTTTTGCACAAAGCTCCGATGTCCATTCCATGATGATATTGATTATCCGAAAGTGCACATGTATGCATTGCGGAAAAGAGGCTCTAGACGACCTGTCCGACTGAATATATTGTGGGACAAAGTTCGAAACAGCCACAGCCTGCTGAGAAGAAGCTTTTCCGCCATATTGATATATTTGTTGTTCATCTTGTAGCATACTCATTATTACAGTTAGGGCAGCAGTAAAGGAGAATGCTCCCTCTGTTCTGTATCTTTTTGTCCTTTTCTTACACAAGGTCCTGTGGATCAGATTTGATTCAAGGTAGAAGGATAGAGGTGGTGGGACCATCCGGATGGATGCTGGCATCCCTCAATCTGTGGAATTAGTATTCACACACTTTGAGTATGTAGGATGGTTCTGTTCTGCTATCCATGAGAGAAAGGGAGGTAGTTAGGAAATATGGGCCTTGTATGAAAGTGATAAAAAGAGGGGAGTTGTTAGAGTAGTTCAATTGATGTGTATTCTTATTGGTACACACAGCAGCCATTTTGTATCCTCTACTCCATATTCAAGTTAGCTAACCCACATCTGAACCTTTGTGCTGGTTAGTTAGCCAAGATACCAGATGTCCAGTTGTTTTGTTGTTCTTTGGTTTCTTGGAAATCAGGAAAGAACTGCCAACGGTTATCATTTTCAGACCAATTAGCAGACCAATGATGGATGCCAGATGTAGGGAAAAAGTTCCAGAATTTCTTGATCCCATACTAAAAGAATGTATTTTTGGCCAGGTTATGCATGACGCTTGACCAGTCTGTCAGTACATGATTGGACAATTTAGGATTGTTGACAATAACTGTATTGGTGGAATTTTGATCTAATCTGATTGGTTCATTTCCGATATACTTTTGGATTGGTTAATTCTCAATGACAATACTTACTATAAAATAAACTGATTCTGGGCAGAACTTTGCAGAGCTCTGTCCGGACGCACAGAAATCTAACTCATGTGTGTCTGTCTTTAACCCCTTAAGGACCCGGCCATTTTTTGGTTTCGCATTTTCGTTTTTCCCTCCTCACATTTCAAGAGCCATAACTTTTTCATTTTTCAGTTCACAGAGTCACATGATGGCTTATTGTTTGCGGGACAAATTGTACTTTGTAATGGCATCATTCAATATGCTGTGCAATGTACTGGGAAGCTGGAAAAAAATTCAGAATGAGGTGCAATTGGAGAAAAAATGCATTTGCGCCATTTTCTTATGGGTTTAATTTTTACAGCGTTCACTGTTTGGTACAAATGACATGTTACCTGTGTTCTACGTGTCAGTACGAACGCGGTGATACCAAATTTATATAGTATTTGAAATGTTTTGATACTTTTAAAAAAATGATAAACTTTGCAAAATAGAAAAAAAAATTGTGTCATCATGTTCTAACACCTGTAACTTTTTCATATTTCCATGTATGGAGCTGGTTGTGGTGTCTTTTTATGCGGGACAAGATGACGTTTCTATTGATACCATTTGGGGAAAGATCTGATGGTTTGATCACTTTTTATTCAATTTTTTATAGGAGGCAAAGTGTTGAAAAAAACGCTTTTTGGCGGTTTTTATTTTTTTTGCCGCTACGCCGTTCGCAGTACGGGATAAATGTTTTAATATTCTAATAGTTCAGGCATTTTGGAGCGCGGGGATACCTAATATGTATATGTTTAATGTTCTTTAATTACTTTTATAGCTAATCTAGGGAAAGGGGGGTGATTTGAACTTTTATATTTTTTTTATTTTTTTAATACTTTTAAAAACTTTTTTTTTTCTTCTGTTACATTTATGATCAGACCCCTTAGGTACCTTGAAACCTAGGGGGTCTGATCGCTCATACTATTCACTGCAATACTACAGTACTACAGTGAATAGCAGAATCGCAGCACTTCTATTAGAGGCTGCCTCTGGCATCGTGTAATAGATCTCGTGCAGAGACAAGCCTGGAAGCCTTCAATAGTCACAGGCTGTCATAGCAACCGATCACCGCCCTCTTGTGACGTTCAGGAGGGCGGCGATCGGCGAAACATGGCGGCGCCCATGCCGCCTGCGCTGTTTACACACTGCGGTCACGTTTGACCGCAGTGTGTAAAGGGTTAACAGCAGCGATCGGCTCGGGCACCGACCGCTGCTGTTATTGGCAGGTCCTGGCTGTATGATACAGCCGGCATCTGCCGTGTATGGAGCGAGCTCAGCGTGTGAGCTCGCTCCATACATCCCCATGCGACCCATGACGTACAGTTACGTCAAGGGTCGCTAAGGGGTTAATATCTGATTATATGGTCTACCTGGTCGGTCCTGGGGTAAGGTAAATGACAACGCTAACAATAGGAAGAGGTCCAAGACCAGAGCCTGACTGAAGCTATAAGGGATCGTTCACATGGGCACAGAGGGGGCGGATCATGGTGTGTAATCCACATCATAATTCGCCCCCTCACAATGGTAGTCTATGGAGACCACCAAGCTACTTTTTTCCATGAGCGGCATGTTGCCACTCACGGAAAAAAGAAATGGGCTGCCCTTTCTTCAATTGAATGTGTTTGTAAATGTGACCACCAGTGTCCACCTGTGACCTGTCCACGGGGAAACCATTTTTTTTAGCTGGACACAAAGTCAGACATGCAGGACTGTGTCTGACTAAAAAAAAAAAAAAAAACGGTTTCCCCGCAGACAGGTCACAGGCGGACACTGGTGGTCACCTTTACATACACATTCAATTGAATGGGCTATGAAGGTGACTGCCGGGTTTCCATCCCCTGTCCAGTTTCACTGGGACTGAAGATGGAAACCTGACGGAATGCATACACCAGACACCGAGCACAAGTGTGAGCGCCCCCTGAGGTGTTATCTATGAATAGTAAGATATTATACTGTTCCTTCAGGGGGCACAGGTGGGGTACGTCCAGGAAGGTAGCAGGCACTAAACCTGACCAGTGAGACACTGCTGAGCGGCGCAGCAAACTGTAGGACGGCAGTGGCTTTACTTACTGTAATTTGGGCTGCATCAGGTCAGGTTACATTGCTAGGGTGACCTGACCAATGAAGTGACGGAGGGGCACAGTTGACTATATTGGGCCAGGCCATGGAGACAGAGCGCTTTACTTTACCTATTGGAGGGCACCGCTCCTGATGTCTGTGTGACCTGCTCTGCCTCCGATGTCCGCCTGTATCCTCCTGTCACCCCGCTTGTATGCAATGTAAGGAGGATACAGGAGGCACCGCTTTTGATTCATTATAAATGCACACCTGCTGGCGTTGTTGGCGGGCCGGACAGAAGTGCTTGGCGGGCCGCATGTGGCCCGCAGGCCGCAGTTTGAGGACCCCTGCTTTAGACCTACAGTGCACTAATTCAGGGATGGGATTCAAATTTTAACAACAGGTTTTGTAGGGCAGGTGAAAAAAAAAACGCTTAAAGCCATGAAGGATGGATGGTGCGCTCAGCTCACTGTGAAACATTTCAGGCCACTCTCAATTTAATACAAAGTCACACCCCCATTGGAGCCCCTAAGGGTAAGGTCACATGAGGTTTTTTGGATAGGAACCGGAGGCAGAGGCTCAGGTTATGATCCAAAATCCAGGTAGCCTCGACTGCACACCAGATTAGGCCCAATGAATGGGACTAGTCCGGAGAGTCCGGAGGAGGGAGTGTCTTCAGGCCGAATCCCGAGGTGAAACGGCCTGAAGAATGAGCACCCTGCTTCCTTTTCCGGAAGCCGGCACAAGCCAGCTCTCGGAAAAAGCTCCTCTTTTTGGTCAGGGTTTTGAGAAGATTACGACTAGAGATGAGCGAACACTAAAATGTCCGAGGTTCGAAATTCGATTCGAACAGCCGCTCACTGTTCGTGTGTTCGAACGGGTTTCGAACCCCATTATAGTCTATGGGGAACAGATACTCGTTAAGGGGGAAACCCAAATCCGTGTCTGGAGGGTCACCAAGTCCACTATCACACCACAGGAAATGATGCCAACACCTCTGGAATGACACTGGGACAGCAGGGGAAGCATGTCTGGGGGCATCTAACACACCAAAGACCCTCTATTACCCCAACATCACAGCCTAACAACTACACACTTTACACACTCAATACCACCTCTCTGACAGTAGGAAAACATGAAACATGTGTATTTGGCACTTGCAGTGAGGAGAGCTTGTCACCAGCAGTGAATTTGGCCCTTGTAGTAAGTTGAGGTTGGCACCAACATTTAAACGCGATGAAGCGGACAGATGTGTGGACCTACTCTCCAGCTGTGACGGATCGGATGCTATCCCTGACTCCTCTGTGTGATCTGAGTTATCCCTGATGTCAATCAGGGATTCTCTCAGAACACACAAGAGCGGGATTGTAAGGCTCACCATCGCATCCTCAGAGCTCACCCTCCTTGTGGACTCCTCAAAGACCCGTAGGATGTCACAAAGGTCTCTCATCCATGGCCACTCATGGATGAGAAACTGAGGCAGCTGACTTTGTGGCACCCTAGGGTTTTGTAGCTGGTATTCCATCAAAGGTCTCTGCTGCTCAACCACTCTATTCAACATCTGAAACGTTGAGTTCCAGCGTGTGGGGACGTCGCACAAAAGCCGGTGTTGTGGCACATGCAGGCGTTGCTGGAGAGATTTTAAGCTAGCAGCGGCTACTGTCGACTTGCGAAAGTGGGCGCACATGCGCCGCACTTTCACCAGTAGCTCTGGAACATTGGGGTAGCTCTTTAGGAAACGTTGTACCACTAGGTTGAAGACGTGGGCCAGGCATGGAACATGTTGGAGTCCGGCAAGCTCCAGAGCTGCTACCAGGTTCCGGCCGTTATCACAAACGACCATGCCTGGGCCCAGGTGCAGCGGCTCAAACCATATTGCCGTCTCATCGAGGAGGGCATCCCTCACCTCGGAGGCAGTGTGCTGTCTGTCCCCCAAGCTGATCAGCTTCAGCACGGCCTGCTGACGTCTACCAACGCCAGTGCTGCAACGTTTCCAACTCGTAGCTGGGGTCAATCTAACAGCGGAGGAGGAGGCGGTGGAGGAGGAGGAGGAGGGGGGTGTTCTTCTCGTGTCCCTGCCAGGAATGTTAGGCGGGGAGACGAGGTACACCGGGCCAGTTTGGGAAGCAGTCCCAGCCTCAACTATATTCACCCAGTGTGCCGTCAGTGAAATGTAGCGTCCCTGTCCGCATGCACTTGTCCACGCGTCGGTGGTCAAGTGGACCTTTGTGCAAAGCGCGGAACTAAGGGCCCGCCTGATGTTGAGTCACACGTGCTGGTGCAAGGCGGGGACGGCACACCGGGAGAAGTAGTGACGGCTAGGGACAGCATAGCGAGGTGCCGCAGTTGCCATCAGGTCCAGGAAGGCGGGAGTTTCAACAAACCGGAACGCCAACATCTCCTGGGCCAGCAGTTTAGCGATGTTGGCGTTCAAGGCTTGGGCGTGTGGGTGGTTAGCGGTGTATTTCTGCCGCCGCTCCAATGTCTGAGAGATGGTGGGTTGTTGTAAAGAAGCGCCTGATGGTGCCTTTGATGGTGCAGGAGAAGGAGATAAGACAGGAACAGGGGAGGGTGAGGAAGAAGTCAACAAAGTGGCGGAGGCAGATGAAGTGGTGTCCTGGCTCGTCCTCTGGAGTGCATCGCCAGCACAGTCAGCAGTGGCAGTGGCAGAGGCAGAGGCAGTGGCAGTGGCGTGAACGGCAGGCGGCCTTTGTCCTGCCGTTGCTGCCTGCCACTGATTCCAGTGCTTGGATTCCAAATGACGGCGCATTGAAGTGGTGGACAGGTTGCTCTTCTCAGAGCCCCTAATCAATTTCGAGAGGCAAATTGTGCAGACAACACTATATCTGTCCTCGGCGCATTCCTTGAAAAAACTCCACACCTTTGAGAAACGTGCCCTCGAGGTGGGAGTTTTTCGGGGCTGGGTACGAACTGGAACATCTTGGGACATTCCGGGTGTGGCCTGGCTTCGCCTAAGCTGCTGACCTCTGCCTCTGCCTCTAGCTACCCTTTTTGGTGCTGCACCTGCCTCAACATCCACACTACTTTCCCCGCTTGACATCCCTCCTGTCCAGGTCAGGTCAGTGTCCTCATCATCCACCACTTCCTCTTCCAACTCCTGTCTCATCTCCTCCTCCCGCACAATGCGCAGGTCAACTGGATGCCCTGACGGCAACTGCGTCACATCGTCGTCGATGAGGGTGGGTTGCTGGTCATCCACCACCAAATCGAACGGAGATGGAGGAGACTCTAGTGTTTGAGCATCTGGACACAGATGCTCCTCTGTTAGGTTCGTGGAATCGCGACATGGAGGGGCAGGTTGAGGGACAATGAAAGGAGCGGAGAACAGCTCTGGGGAGCAGGGACAGTTGGGGTTATTGTTCTGTGAAGCTTGGGAATTTTGGGAGGAAGGAGGACAAGACTGTTGGGTAATAGGAGGAGAGGAGGCAGAGTCTGACTGGCTGCTGGACAATGTGCTGTAAGCGTTATCCGACAGCCATTGCAAGACCTGTTCCTGGTTCTCGGGCCTACTAAGGTTTGTACCCTGCAGTTTAGTTAATGTGGCAAGCAACCCTGGCACTGTGGAGTGGCGCAATGCTTGCTGCCCCACAGGAGTAGGCACGGGACGCCCTGTGGCTTCACTGCTACCTTGCTCCCCAGAACCATTCCCCTGACCTCGCCCACGGCCTCGTCCACGTCCCTTTCCGGGAGCCTTGCGCATTTTGAATTCCCAGTCAGAAACTGGCACTATATAGCAGTAGCAAGAAATGAGGGTATTTGTAACACCAATATATTCTTTGAATTCCCAGTCAGAAACTGGCACTATATATCAGTGGCAGAACTTGAAGGTATTTGTAACCCCAATATATTATTGGAATTCCCAGTCAGACAATGGCACTATATAGCAGTAGCAAGAAATGAGGGTATTTGTAAACCCAATATATTCTTGGAATTCCCAGTCAGACAATGGCACTATATGGCAGTAGCAAGAAATGAGGGTATTTGTAACCCCAATATATTCTTGGAATTCCCAGACAGACAATGGCACTATATGGCAGTAGCAAAAATAGTGGGTGTATATAGCCCCAATTCTATTGCTAGGGGACTTGCAGGGTATTTCTGAGGTGAAGGGGGGGGGGGGCACACCGTTGGAACGTGGATTTGGGGTGTATATATAGGGTATATGGGAATACACTGTCAGTGTATTCCATTCAGGATCCTGGGAAAGCTGGGTTGCGGCGATTGAGCCCGTCAGTGCCACGTTACACTGACAAGCTTCTCCCTGGAATTTAGCTCTTACAAGAGCTGTTGTGGTTGTCTTCTCCTTCCTATCTAGCCTGTCCCTGCCTACCCAGAATCTAAGCCCTAGCTAACTGGACGGAAACCTCCGTCCCCGGTGAATTGCAAGCTCAGAATGACGCGAACCTGGGCGGCGCTGTTCTTTTAAATCAGAGGTCACATGTTTTCGGCAGCCAATGGGTTTTTCCTACTTTTTTCAACGTCACCGGTGTCGTAGTTCCTGTCCCACCTACCCTGCGCTGTTATTGGAGCAAAAAAGGCGCCAGGGAAGGTGGGGGGGAATCGAGTAATGGCGCACTTTACCATGCGGTGTTCGATTCGATTCGAACATGCCGAACAGCCTAATATCCGATCGAACATGAGTTCGATAGAACACTGTTCGCTCATCTCTAATTACGACCTCTAAACCTTGACCAAAAAATTCCATGTGAACTTACTCTAACAGTGTTTCCTGCCCCCTAATATAAATTATACCCAGTTTATTAAATGAGTTATTCAACTTTGTAAGATTACACCTGAGTGTAGTGACCAGTAATAGTGATATCTCAGGAGCCACACTGCCTACCTGCCATACAATGTACCACTGCAATACTTAAACCCATCACTAGACATCGTATGGCAACATGGCTCCCGGCAGGTTAACATTATGGGTAGCTACACTATAGTGGGGAAAGCTGATCTTCAGGGCTATTGTCTAATGTCTTCTAGTTCTCCTTGTTTCGAAAGGTTGGTTGCATGGACAAACCGTGGAGGAGAAAAACGGGCGAAGCTTTGGCGAAAGGACAGAAAGAGTTGTAGGGATAAGGATGATACTACTGTGGCTTAACAGTATAACAGATTGTACCATAATATCAAGAGCACAGGTTACCAGATAGAAAGAATTATTATTTGGGAAAAAGTGTTTCTTTGCCTCTTGTAGTTTTAATGACTGTTACATCTGTATAGTGTATGTTACAAGACTAGAACAGCACGCCACTTCCAGTAGAATGGTGCACGAGTGTATTTATGTATAGAATGCTGCCTATCCTTCTAGAATACCACTTCTGTATATGTCCTGCATGACTCTGAGGATGTTACTGGAATTTGGAGCGTTACAGAGCAGATTCTCCTCTACTCACTGTGTGCAATCTCCACCCACAACCTCATACTGAACTGAAATTACAGATAAAGCCTACAGAGGGGGCTAAATTGCTAAACACTGCAGCAAATGTCACATAATGACCAGGAATAGGCATCATGGACAAACATATAACAGCTTATCCGGAGAAGTCCAATGAAGGACAAGCTTAACTCAAGGAGAGATTAAGAAAAGAAAAAAGAATGGATAAATATAGACAGCTAAAAGTTAGAGGAACTTTGTAGAGTTTTCTTTTGAAAAAACACCAAGTTTTACACTTCACAGAGAAGTTTTTGAAAAATGACTTTGTTATAAAGAAGTAGTTGAAGAAGTTGAACTTATGGAGAAAGTTATGACTTAGAACTTCCAGGCTGAGAATAGACGTCTAATAACCTCTCAGGAGACAACGTGATAGAAATCTCCCCAGAGCTGGATATGAGGAGTCTGATCAGTCTATGGATATAAATATGGGCAGTGATGGATCTGTATAGCAGTATTGGGCATGTCCATGTGTCCACGTAGGGTCTCACATCTACAAGACTGACCCTGGAAGCTTCTTCTATTGGTGACCACCAGGATCCTCTGAACAGGACGGAGATTCTGAGAACGAAGTGATGAGTCACATCAATAACCTACAGATGTGAGTATTATAGCATGTATATATGTCTGCCACAAGCCAATGATACGGCTCAAGGTTCTGAAAATAGGTGTAGGTTGTAGGACCAATATCATAAAAGCGGCTCCTCTACCGTCTCCTCCTCTTCTGTTCCTCAGAACCTCCACAGATCTATTAATTGTACTAGAATTAACTTTTGGGGATTGACTCAGTTACAGGATTTTTTTTTTTCAGATTTTCCATGTTTCTTTAATGTAGGAGACCCAGGAAGAAGGAAGGAGAAAGAAAGAAAGAAGGAAAAATGACAATTAGAGATAGTAGATTCTGGGAATTACGCAATGACAATGAGCAAAGAGCTGTAGGATCGGAATGAAACAGAGAAGTGCAATATATAAAATAAGAAATACAAATTCTGTGTGATTGGCAGATATAGAATTATTGGATATTGTATTTTCTATTATTATTCACTATTATTTTTTTTAGTTATTTTGTAAGAACAATATTATTATTATTATTATTATTATTATTATTATTATTATTATTATTATTATTATTATTATTATTATTATTATTATTATTACTACTACTAGTGGTGATCTCACAATTCCTGCAGCAGTAGTTAATGTCTAGAGATGAGCGAACAGTGTTCTATCGAACTCATGTTCGATCGGATATTAGGCTGTTCGGCATGTTCGAATCGAATCGAACACCGCGTGGTAAAGTGCACCATTACTCGATTCCCCTCCCACCTTCCCTGGCGCCTTTTTTGCTCCAATAACAGCGCAGGGTAGGTGGGACAGGAACTACGACACCGGTGACGTTGAGAAAAGTAGGCAAAACCCATTGGCTGCCGAAAACATGTGACCTCTAATTTAAAAGAACAGCGCCGCCCAGGTTCACGTCATTCTGAGCTTGCAATTCACCGGGGACGGAGGTTTCCGTCCAGCTAGCTAGGGCTTAGATTCTGGGTAGGCAGGGACAGGCTAGGATAGGAAGGAGAAGACAACCAACAGCTCTTATAAGAGCTAAATTCCAGGGAGAAGCTTGTCAGTGTAACGTGGCACTGACGGGCTCAATCGCCGCAACCCAGCTTTCCCAGAATCCTGAATGGAATACACTGACAGTGTATTCCCGTATACCCGATATATACCCCGATACCCGTTCCAACGGTGTGCCCCCCCACCTTCACCCCAGAAATACCCTGCAAGTCCCCTAGCAATAGAATTGGGGCTATATACACCCACTATTTTTGCTACTGCCATATAGTGCCATTGTCTCACTGGGAATTCAAAGAATATATTGGGCTTACATATAACTTCAATTCCAGGGAGAAGCTTGTCAGTGTAACGTGGCACTGACGGGCTCAATCGCCGCAACCCAGCTTTCCCAGGATCCTGAATGGAACACACTGACAGTGTATTCCCGTATACCCCATATATACACCCCAAATCACCGTTCCAACGGTGTGCCCCCCCACCTTCACCTCAGAAATACCCTGCAAGTCCCCTAGCAATAGAATTGGGGCTATATACACCCACAATTCTTGCTACTGGTATATAGTGCCATTGTCTGACTGGGAATTCAAAGAATATATTGGGGTTACGTGCACCCACAATTTTTACTACTGGTATACAGTGCCATTGTCTGACTGGGAATTCAAAGAATATATTGGGGTTATAAATACCCTCATTTCTTGCTACTGGTATATAGTGCCATTGTCTGACTGGGAATTCAAAGAATATATTGGGGTTACGTGCACCCACAATTTTTACTACTGGTATATAGTGCCATTGTCTGACTGGGAATTCAAAGAATATATTGGGGTTACGTGCACCCACAATTTTTACTACTGGTATACAGTGCCAGTTTCTGACTGGGAATTCAAAGAATATATTGGGGTTACAAATACCCTCATTTCTTGCTACTGCCATATAGTGCCAGTTTCTGACTGGTAATTCAAAGAATATATTGGGGTTACGTGCACCCACAATTTTTACTACTGGTATATAGTGCCATTGTCTGACTGGGAATTCAAAGAATATATTGGGGTTACGTGCACCCACAATTTTTGCTACTGGTATACAGTGCCATTGTCTGACTGGGAATTCAAAGAATATATTGGGGTTACGTGCACCCACAATTTTTACTACTGGTATATAGTGCAAATTTCTAACTGGGAATTCAAAATGCGCAAGGCTCCCGGAAAGGGACGTGGACGAGGCCGTGGGCGAGGTCGGGGGAATGGTTCTGGGGAGCAAGGTAGCAGTGAAGCCACAGGGCGTCCCGTGCCTACTCCTGTGGGGCAGCAAGCATTGCGCCACTCCACAGTGCCAGGGTTGCTTGCCACATTAACTAAACTGCAGGGTACAAACCTTAGTAGGCCCGAGAACCAGGAACAGGTCTTGCAATGGCTGTCAGAGAACGCTTACAGCACATTGTCCAGCAGCCAGTCAGACTCTGCCTCCTCTCCTCCTATTACCCAACAGTCTTGTCCTCCTTCCTCCCAAAATTCCCAAGCTTCACAGAACAATAACCCCAACTGTCCCTGCTCCCCAGAGCTGTTCTCCGCTCCTTTCATTGTCCCTCAACCTGCCTCTCCACGTCACGATTCCACGAACCTAACAGAGGAGCATCTGTGTCCAGATGCTCAAACACTAGAGTCTCCTCCATCTCCGTTCGATTTGGTGGTGGATGACCAGCAACCCACCCTCATCGACGATGATGTGACGCAGTTGCCGTCAGGGCATCCAGTTGACCGGCGCATTGTGCGGGAGGAGGAGATGAGACAGGAGTTGGAAGAGGAAGTGGTGGATGATGAGGACACTGACCCGACCTGGACAGGGGGGATGTCAAGCGGGGAAAGTAGTGTGGATGTTGAGGCAGGTGCAGCACCAAAAAGGGTAGCTAGAGGCAGAGGCAGAGGTCAGCAGCTTAGGTGAAGCCAGGCCACACCCGGAATCTCCCAAGATGTTCCAGTTCGTACCCAGCCCCGAAAAACTCCCACCTCGAGGGCACGTTTCTCGAAGGTGTGGAGTTTTTTCAAGGAATGCGCCGAGGACAGATATAGTGTTGTCTGCACAATTTGCCTCTCAAAATTGATTAGGGGCTCTGAGAAGAGCAACCTGTCCACCACTTCAATGCGCCGTCATTTGGAATCCAAGCACTGGAATCAGTGGCAGGCAGCAACGGCAGGACAAAGGCCGCCTGCCGTTCACGCCACTGCCACTGCCTCTGCCACTGCCTCTGCCTCTGCCACTGCTGACTGTGCTGGCGATGCACTCCAGAGGACGAGCCAGGACACCACTTCATCTGCCTCTGCCACTGCTGACTGTGCTGGCGATGCACTCCAGAGGACGAGCCAGGACACCACTTCATCTGCCTCCGCCACTTTGTTGACTTCTCCCTCATCCTCCCCTGTTCCTGTCTTATCTCCTTCTCCTGCACCATCAAAGGCACCATCAGGCGCTTCTTTACAAAAACCCACCATCTCTCAGACATTGGAGCGGCGGCAGAAATACACTGCTAACCACCCACATGCGCAAGCCTTGAACGCCAACATCGCTAAACTGCTGGCCCAGGAGATGTTGGCGTTCCGGCTTGTTGAAACTCCCGCCTTCCTGGACCTGATGGCAACTGCGGCACCTCGCTATGCCGTCCCTAGCCGTCACTACTTCTCCCGGTGTGCCGTCCCCGCCTTGCACCAGCACGTGTCACTCAACATCAGGCGGGCCCTTAGTTCCGCGCTTTGCACAAAGGTCCACTTGACCACCGACGCGTGGACAAGTGCATGCGGACAGGGACGCTACATTTCACTGACGGCACACTGGGTGAATGTAGTTGAGGCTGGGACTGCTTCCCAAACAGGCCCGGTGTACCTCGTCTCCCCGCCTAACATTCCTGGCAGGGACACGAGAAGAACACCCCCCTCCTCCTCCTCCTCTACCGCCTCCTCCTCCGCCACCGCCTCCTCCTCCGCCACCGCCTCCTCCTCCGCTGTTAGATTGACCCCAGCTACGAGTTGGAAACGTTGCAGCACTGGCGTTGGTAGACGTCAGCAGGCCGTGCTGAAGCAGATCAGCTTGGGGGACAGACAGCACACTGCCTCCGAGGTGAGGGATGCCCTCCTCGATGAGACGGCAATATGGTTTGAGCCGCTGCACCTGGGCCCAGGCATGGTCGTTTGTGATAACGGCCGGAACCTGGTAGCAGCTCTGGAGCTTGCCGGACTCCAACATGTTCCATGCCTGGCCCACGTCTTCAACCTAGTGGTGCAACGTTTCCTAAAGAGCTACCCCAATGTTCCAGAGCTACTGGTGAAAGTGCGGCGCATGTGCGCCCACTTTCGCAAGTCGACAGTAGCCGCTGCTAGCTTAAAATCTCTCCAGCAACGCCTGCATGTGCCACAACACCGGCTTTTGTGCGACGTCCCCACACGCTGGAACTCAACGTTTCAGATGTTGAATAGAGTGGTTGAGCAGCAGAGACCTTTGATGGAATACCAGCTACAAAACCCTAGGGTGCCACAAAGTCAGCTGCCTCAGTTTCACATCCATGAGTGGCCATGGATGAGAGACCTTTGTGACATCCTACGGGTCTTTGAGGAGTCCACAAGGAGGGTGAGCTCTGAGGATGCGATGGTGAGCCTTACAATCCCGCTCTTGTGTGTTCTGAGAGAATCCCTGATTGACATCAGGGATAACTCAGATCACACAGAGGAGTTAGGGATAGCATCCGATCCGTCACAGCTGGAGAGTAGGTCCACACATCTGTCCGCTTCACTGCGTTTAATGGAGGAGGAGGAGGAGGAGGAGGAGGAGGAGGAAGAAGAGTTGTCCGATGATGTGATGGTGATACAGGAGGCTTCCGGGCAACTTCGAATCGTCCCATTGTTGCAGCGCGAATGGGTAGACATGGAGGATGAGGAGGAAATGGAGATTGAACTTTCCGGTGGGGCCAGAGGAGTCATGCCAACTAACACTGTGGCAGACATGGCTGAGTTCATGTTGGGGTGCTTTACAACCGACAAGCGTATTGTCAAAATCATGGAGGACAACCAGTACTGGATCTTTGCTATCCTTGACCCCCGGTATAAAAACAACATCTCGTCTTTTATTCCGGTAGAGGGGAGGGCCAATCGCATCAATGCTTGCCACAGGCAATTGGTGCAGAATATGATGGAGATGTTTCCAGCATGTGATGTTGGCGGCAGGGAGGGCAGTTCCTCCAGTAGGCAACCAAGTTCTCACCGGTCCACACAAACGAGGGGCACACTGTCTAAGGTCTGGGACACCTTGATGGCACCCCCTCGCCAAAGTGCCGCCACGGAGGGTCCTAGTGTCACCAGGCGTGAGAAGTATAGGCGCATGTTGCGGGAATACCTTTCCGACCACAGCCCTGTCCTCTCCGACCCCTCTGCGCCCTACACGTATTGGGTGTCGAAGTTGGACCTGTGGCTTGAACTTGCCCTATATGCCTTGGAGGTGCTGTCCTGTCCTGCCGCCAGCGTCCTATCTGAGAGGGTGTTCAGTGCAGCCGGTGGCATCATCACTGACAAGCGCACCCGTCTGTCAGCTGAGAGTGCCGACCGGCTCACTTTGATAAAAATGAACCACCACTGGATAGAGCCTTCATTTTTGGGCCCACCTGTGTAAAGCACCCCAACATGAAACTCCATGTCTGTACTCAACCTCTCCAATTCCTCCACATCCTCATACTCATCCACCATAAGCGTTGCACAATTCTGCTAATACTAGGCTCCCTCCACCCTGATTTCCCCCAACTCTGCTGGTTAGAGGCTCCCTCCACCCTGCTTTCCCACAACTCTGCTGGTTAGAGGCTCCCTCCACCCTGATTTCCACCAACTCTGCTGGTTAGAGGCTCCCTCCACCATGAATTGGTCCAAACTGGGCTGTTTAGCGGCTCCCTCCACCATGAATTGGTCCAAACTGGGGTTTTTAGAGGCTCCCTCCACCATGAATTGGTCCAAACTGGGCTGTTTAGAGGCTCCCTCCACCATGAATTGGTCCAAACTGGGGTTTTTAGAGGCTCTCTCCACCATGAATTGGTCCAAACTGGGCTGTTTAGAGGCTCCCTCCATCATGAATTGGTCCAAACTGGGGTTTTTAGAGGCTCCCTCCACCATGAATTGGTCCAAACTGGGGTTTTTAGAGGCTCCCTCCATCATGAATTGGTCCAAACTGGGCTGTTTAGAGGCTCCCTCCACCATGAATTGGTCCAAACTGGGGTTTTTAGAGGCTCCCTCCATCATGAATTGGTCCAAACTGGGCTGTTTAGAGGCTCCCTCCACCATGAATTGGTCCAAACTGGGCTGTTTAGAGGCTCCCTCCACCATGAATTTGCCCAAACTGGGCTGTTTAGAGGCTCCCTCCATCATGAATTGGTCCAAACTGGGGTTTTTAGAGGCTCCCTCCACCATGAATTGGTCCAAACTGGGGTTTTTAGAGGATCCCTCCACCATGAATTGGTCCAAACTGGGGTTTTTAGAGGCTCCCTCTACCATGAATTGGTCCAAACTGGGCTGTTTAGAGGCTCCCTCCACCATGAATTGGTCCAAACTGGGGTTTTTAGAGGCTCCCTCCACCATGAATTGGTCCAAACTGGGCTGTTTAGAGGCTCCCTCCACCATGAATTTGCCCAAACTGGGCTGTTTAGAGGCTCCCTCCATCATGAATTGGTCCAAACTTTGGTTTTTAGAGGCTCCCTCCACCATGAATTGGTCCAAACTGGGGTTTTTAGAGGCTCCCTCCACCATGAATTGGTCCAAACTGGGGTTTTTAGAGGCTCCCTCCACCATGAATTTGCCCAAACTGGGCTGTTTAGAGGCTCCCTCCACCATGAATTTGCCCAAACTGGGCTGTTTAGAGGCTCCCTCCACCATGAATTGGTCCAAACTGGGGTTTTTAGAGGCTCCCTCCACCATGAATTGGTCCAAACTGGGCTGGTTAGAGGCTCCCTTCACCATGAATTTGCCCAAACTGGGCTGTTTAGAGGCTCCCTCCATCATGAATTGGTCCAAACTGGGGTTTTTAGAGGCTCCCTCCACCATGAATTGGTCCAAACTGGGGTTTTTAGAGGATCCCTCCACCATGAATTGGTCCAAACTGGGGTTTTTAGAGGCTCCCTCCACCATGAATTGGTCCAAACTGGGCTGTTTAGAGGCTCCCTCCACCATGAATTGGTCCAAACTGGGGTTTTTAGAGGCTCCCTCCACCATGAATTGGTCCAAACTGGGCTGTTTAGAGGCTCCCTCCACCATGAATTTGCCCAAACTGGGCTGTTTAGAGGCTCCCTCCATCATGAATTGGTCCAAACTTTGGTTTTTAGAGGCTCCCTCCACCATGAATTGGTCCAAACTGGGGTTTTTAGAGGCTCCCTCCACCATGAATTGGTCCAAACTGGGGTTTTTAGAGGCTCCCTCCACCATGAATTTGCCCAAACTGGGCTGTTTAGAGGCTCCCTCCACCATGAATTTGCCCAAACTGGGCTGTTTAGAGGCTCCCTCCACCATGAATTGGTCCAAACTGGGGTTTTTAGAGGCTCCCTCCACCATGAATTGGTCCAAACTGGGGTTTTTAGAGGCTCCCTCCACCATGAATTGGTCCAAACTGGGGTTTTTAGAGGCTCCCTCCACCATGAATTTGCCCAAACTGGGCTGGTTAGAGGCTCCCTCCACCATGAATTGGTCCAAACTGGGGTTTTTAGAGGCTCCCTCCACCATGAATTGGTCCAAACTGGGCTGGTTAGAGGCTCCCTCCACCATGAATTTGCCCAAACTGGGCTGTTTAGAGGCTCCCTCCACCATGAATTTGCCCAAACTGGGCTGTTTAGAGGCTCCCTCCACCATGAATTGGTCCAAACTGGGGTTTTTAGAGGCTCCCTCCACCATGAATTGGTCCAAACTGGGCTGGTTAGAGGCTCCCTCCACCATGAATTTGCCCAAACTGGGCTGTTTAGAGGCTCCCTCCATCATGAATTGGTCCAAACTGGGGTTTTTAGAGGCTCCCTCCACCATGAATTGGTCCAAACTGGGGTTTTTAGAGGATCCCTCCACCATGAATTGGTCCAAACTGGGGTTTTTAGAGGCTCCCTCCACCATGAATTGGTCCAAACTGGGCTGTTTAGAGGCTCACTCCACCATGAATTGGTCCAAACTGGGGTTTTTAGAGGCTCCCTCCACCATGAATTGGTCCAAACTGGGCTGTTTAGAGGCTCCCTCCACCATGAATTTGCCCAAACTGGGCTGTTTAGAGGCTCCCTCCATCATGAATTGGTCCAAACTTTGGTTTTTAGAGGCTCCCTCCACCATGAATTGGTCCAAACTGGGGTTTTTAGAGGCTCCCTCCACCATGAATTGGTCCAAACTGGGGTTTTTAGAGGCTCCCTCCACCATGAATTTGCCCAAACTGGGCTGTTTAGAGGCTCCCTCCACCATGAATTTGCCCAAACTGGGCTGTTTAGAGGCTCCCTCCACCATGAATTGGTCCAAACTGGGGTTTTTAGAGGCTCCCTCCACCATGAATTGGTCCAAACTGGGGTTTTTAGAGGCTCCCTCCACCATGAATTGGTCCAAACTGGGGTTTTTAGAGGCTCCCTCCACCATGAATTTGCCCAAACTGGGCTGGTTAGAGGCTCCCTCCACCATGAATTGGTCCAAACTGGGGTTTTTAGAGGCTCCCTCCACCATGAATTGGTCCAAACTGGGCTGTTTAGAGGCTCCCTCCACCATGAATTTGCCCAAACTGGGCTGTTTAGAGGCTCCCTCCATCATGAATTGGTCCAAACTTTGGTTTTTAGAGGCTCCCTCCACCATGAATTGGTCCAAACTGGGGTTTTTAGAGGCTCCCTCCACCATGAATTGGTCCAAACTGGGGTTTTTAGAGGCTCCCTCCACCATGAATTTGCCCAAACTGGGCTGTTTAGAGGCTCCCTCCACCATGAATTTGCCCAAACTGGGCTGTTTAGAGGCTCCCTCCACCATGAATTGGTCCAAACTGGGGTTTTTAGAGGCTCCCTCCACCATGAATTGGTCCAAACTGGGGTTTTTAGAGGCTCCCTCCACCATGAATTGGTCCAAACGGGGGTTTTTAGAGGCTCCCTCCACCATGAATTTGCCCAAACTGGGCTGTTTAGAGGCTCCCTCCACCATGAATTTGCCCAAACTGGGCTGTTTAGAGGCTCCCTCCACCATGAATTGGTCCAAACTGGGCTGTTTAGAGGCTCCCTCCACCATGAATTGGTCCAAACTGGGTTTTTTAAAGGCTCCCTCCACCATGAATTGGTCCAAACTGGGGTTTTTAGAGGCTCCCTCCACCATGAATTGGTCCAAACTGGGCTGTTTAGAGGCTCCCTCCACCATGAATTGGTCCAAACTGGGGTTTTTAGAGGCTCCCTCCACCATGAATTGGTCCAAACTGGGGTTTTTAGAGGCTCCCTCCACCATGAATTGGTCCAAACTGGGCTGTTTAGAGGCTCCCTCCACCATGAATTGGTCCAAACTGGGGTTTTTAGAGGCTCCCTCCACCATGAATTGGTCCAAACTGGGCTGTTTAGAGGCTCCCTCCACCATGAATTGGTCCAAACTGGGGTTTTTAGAGGCTCCCTCCACCATGAATTGGTCCAAACTGGGCTGTTTAGAGGCTCCCTCCACCATGAATTTGCCCAAACTGGGCTGTTTAGAGGCTCCCTCCATCATGAATTGGTCCAAACTGGGGTTTTTAGAGGCTCCCTCCACCATGAATTTGCCCAAACTGGGCTGTTTAGAGGCTCCCTCTACCATGAATTGGTCCAAACTGGGGTTTTTAGAGGCTCCCTCCACCATGAATTGGTCCAAACTGGGCTGGTTAGAGGCTCCCTCCACCATGAATTTGCCCAAACTGGGCTGTTTAGAGGCTCCCTCCACCATGAATTGGTCCAAACGGGGGTTTTTAGAGGCTCCCTCCACCATGAATTTGCCCAAACTGGGCTGTTTAGAGGCTCCCTCCACCATGAATTGGTCCAAACTGGGCTGTTTAGAGGCTCCCTCCACCATGAATTGGTCCAAACTGGGTTTTTTAGAGGCTCCCTCCACCATGAATTGGTCCAAACTGGGGTTTTTAGAGGCTCCCTCCACCATGAATTTGCCCAAACTCTGCTGGTTAGAGGCTCCCTCCACCATGAATTTGCCCAAACTGGGCTGTTTAGAGGCTCCCTCCATCATGAATTGGTCCAAACTGGGGTTTTTAGAGGCTCCCTCCACCATGAATTTGCCCAAACTGGGCTGTTTAGAGGCTCCCTCCACCATGAATTGGTCCAAACTGGGGTTTTTAGAGGCTCCCTCCACCATGAATTGGTCCAAACTGGGCTGGTTAGAGGCTCCCTCCACCATGAATTTGCCCAAACTGGGCTGTTTAGAGGCTCCCTCCACCATGAATTGGTCCAAACGGGGGGTTTTAGAGGCTCCCTCCACCATGAATTGGTCCAAACTGGGCTGGTTAGAGGCTCCCTCCACCATGAATTGGTCCAAACTGGGCTGTTTAGAGGCTCCCTCCACCATGAATTGGTCCAAACTGGGTTTTTTAGAGGCTCCCTCCACCATGAATTTGCCCAAACTGGGGTGTTTAGAGGCTCCCTCCACCATGAATTTGCCCAAACTCTGCTGGTTAGAGGCTCAATCCACCCTGATTTTCAAAACAAATGTTGGTGCCAACCTCAACTTACTACAAGGGCCAAATTCACTGCTGGTGACAAGCTCTCCTCACTGCAAGTGCCAAATACACATGTTTCAAGGTGTTTTCCTACTGTCAGAGAGGTGGTATTGAGTGTGTAAAGTGTGTAGTTGTTAGGCTGTGATGTTGGGGTAATAGAGGGTCTTTGGTGTGTTAGATGCCCCCAGACATGCTTCCCCTGCTGTCCCAGTGTCATTCCAGAGGTGTTGGCATCATTTCCTGGGGTGTCATAGTGGACTTGGTGACCCTCCAGACACGGATTTGGGTTTCCCCCTTAACGAGTATCTGTTCCCCATAGACTATAATGGGGTTCGAAACCCGTTCGAACACACAAACATTGAGCGGCTGTTCGAATCGAATTTCGAACCTCGAACATTTTAGTGTTCGCTCATCTCTATTAATGTCGTATTAGTAAATGTATCCTATTATTTTCAGAATTTATTTTCTGTGATTTTGTGATTTTCTCATGAACATAACCATATTTTTTTGGCAACTAAAAGTTAACACATAAACAGGTACTCCTGGACCAAAAATGTACTAAAACATAACTTTTAATAGTCCGACTAAAAATAGGAACTCGTTCCCTTTAGACATACAATAAAAACCAAACAAAGGGTAGGGGTAGGGATAGACACTCTCCCATGCTCCCACCCTAAATCACAGATAAGTTATTAAATAGGAGGGGATGATACGGGTTTCTTTAATTGGTCCTATGTTATTGCCACACTAGCGATCTCTGAACATTAGAACTCATAGAGAACCCTCACTCCATTACCCCACTGACACTCGGTTCTGCCCCACCCAAAGCTGCAATCCTAGCTTATGTTAATTGGTCGGTCAATATGAGGTGATGCTAACAGGAATAGTTTTTAGCCCTGGCATTGTTTCTTGGGCTGTAACAATGTATCCCATCAAACCTCATATACTAAGCCCCTGAGAGCTCTCTGATAAACACCCCTACACTAGTAGGTGCTCTCTCTTTGGGGGGAATCGCTGGTTG
Source organism: Leptodactylus fuscus (assembly GCF_031893055.1). Taxonomy (NCBI): domain Eukaryota; kingdom Metazoa; phylum Chordata; class Amphibia; order Anura; family Leptodactylidae; genus Leptodactylus; species Leptodactylus fuscus. The sequence continues at coordinate 2,352,302 of NC_134269.1, forward strand.
ATTGCATGGGTAGGGGAGCCCCCTGGCACTACACACCACTAGGGGTTAACTAAATATAACAATGTATCCCTCTCTACGCGTTTCGTTTTGTACTCCTCAGGAGAGTAATATCAAAATAATAAATAGAGCGTCAAAGAAAAATAATAAACTGCGGTTAAAACCACATTTCCTGCAGCCCCGATGGTGGGCTGCTGTATAGAAGCAAGTCCGAACGAGTCCGAACGAGTCCACCATCGGGGCTGCAGGAAATGTGGTTTTAACCGCAGTTTATTATTTTTCTTTGACGCTCTATTTATTATTTTGATATTACTCTCCTGAGGAGTACAAAACGAAACGCGTAGAGAGGGATACATTGTTATATTTAGTTAACCCCTAGTGGTGTGTAGTGCCAGGGGGCTCCCCTACCCATGCAATCAACCAGCGATTCCCCCCAAAGAGAGAGCACCTACTAGTGTAGGGGTGTTTATCAGAGAGCTCTCAGGGGCTTAGTATATGAGGTTTGATGGGATACATTGTTACAGCCCAAGAAACAATGCCAGGGCTAAAAACTATTCCTGTTAGCATCACCTCATATTGACCGACCAATTAACATAAGCTAGGATTGCAGCTTTGGGTGGGGCAGAACCGAGTGTCAGTGGGGTAATGGAGTGAGGGTTCTCTATGAGTTCTAATGTTCAGAGATCGCTAGTGTGGCAATAACATAGGACCAAATAAAGAAACCCGTATCATCCCCTCCTATTTAATAACTTATCTGTGATTTAGGGTGGGAGCATGGGAGAGTGTCTATCCCTACCCCTACCCTTTGTTTGGTTTTTATTGTATGTCTAAAGGGAACGAGTTCCTATTTTTAGTCGGACTATTAAAAGCTATGTTTTAGTACATTTTTGGTCCAGGAGTACCTGTTTATGTGTTACAAATCAATTTAGTTTGGTGCTACCAACCCAGTGTGTTCAGCAACTAAAAGTTAAACATATTTGTGAGTTTGAGTTTTCTTTAATCATCTTAGTGGTGATAGGCTATTATCTTGGCTGATTGTCAATGGATACAACCAAGACTCTTTCCAGTTCGGGACTCATCAAAAACCCAGACACAATTTTGTTATTGTGGACAGGTTATCAGAAGAGATGACGGAAACTCTCAAGATTTGTTTCTGGATCAGTTTGCTTATTGATGGGTGAATAACTCATTTTGGGTTGAACAAGTTTGGTATAAACCACATCATAAATTGGCTTAATCATAGTGTAGGACACTGTCAGGGCTCCCAGGAACCTATCTATAAAATATAGTGTAGAATACTCTTAGGACTCCTAGGAACCTATCTATAATACATAGTGTAGAATACTCTTAGGGCTCCTAGGAACCTATCTATAATACATAGTGTAGAATACTCTTAGGACTCCTAGGAACCTATCTATAAACATAGTGTAGAATACTCTTAGGGCTCCTAGGAACCTATCTATAATACATAGTGTAGAATACTCTTAGGACTCCTAGGAACCTATCTATAATACATAGTGTAGAATACTCTTAGGACTCCTAGGAACCTATCTATAATACATAGTGTAGAATACTCTTAGGACTCCTAGGAACCTATCTATAATACATAGTGTAGAATACTCTTAGGGCTCCTAGGAACCTATCTATAATACATAGTGTAGAATACTCTTAGGACTCCTAGGAACCTATCTATAAACATAGTGTAGAATACTCTTAGGGCTCCTAGGAACCTATCTATAATACATAGTGTAGAATACTCTTAGGACTCCTAGGAACCTATCTATAATACATAGTGTAGAATACTCTTAGGACTCCTAGGAACCTATCTATAATACATAGTGTAGAATACTCTTAGGGCTCCTAGGAACCTATCTATAAAACATAGTGTAGAATACTCTTAGGGCTACTAGGAACCTATCTATAATACATAGTGTAGAATACTCTTAGGACTCCTAGGAACCTATCTATAAACATAGTGTAGAATACTCTTAGGGCTCCTAGGAACCTATCTATAAAACATAGTGTAGAATACTGTTAGGACTCCTAGGAACCTATCTATAAAACATAGTGTAGAATACTCTTAGGACTCCTAGGAACCTATCTATAAACATAGTGTAGAATACTCTTAGGGCTCCTAGGAACCTATCTATAAAACATAGTGCAGAATACTGTCAGGGCTCCCAGGAACCTATCTATAAAACATAGTGTAGAACACTCTTAGGACTCCTAGGAACCTATCTATAAAACATAGTGTAGAATAATCTTAGGGCTCTTAGGAACCTATCTATAAACATAGTGTAGAATACTCTTAGGGCTCCTAGGAACCTATCTATAATACATAGTGTAGAATACTCTTATTGCTCCTAGGAACCTATCTATAATACATAGTGTAGAATACTCTAAGGGCTCCTAGGAACCTATCTATAATACATAGTGTAGAATACTCTTAGGACTCCTAGGAACCTATCTATAATACATAGTGTAGAATACTCTAAGGGCTCCTAGGAACCTATCTATAATACATAGTGTAGAATACTCTTAGGACTCCTAGGAACCTATCTATAATACATAGTGTAGAATACTCTTAGGGCTCCTAGGAACCTATCTATAAAACATAGTGTAGAATACTCTTAGGGCTCCTAGGAACCTATCTATAATACATAGTGTAGAATACTCTAAGGGCTCCTAGGAACCTATCTATAATACATAGTGTAGAATACTCTTAGGACTCCTAGGAACCTATCTATAATACATAGTGTAGAATACTCTTAGGGCTCTTAGGAACCTATGTATAAAACATAGTGTAGAATACTCTTAGGGCTCCTAGGAACCTATGTATAATACATAGTGTAGAATACTCTAAGGGCTCCTAGGAACCTATCTATAATACATAGTGTAGAATACTCTAAGGGCTCCTAGGAACCTATCTATAATACATAGTGTAGAATACTCTTAGGACTCCTAGGAACCTATCTATAATACATAGTGTAGAATACTCTTAGGACTCCTAGGAACCTATCTATAATTAGAGATGAGCGAACACTAAAATGTTCGAGGTTCGAAATTCGAATCGAACAGCCGCTCACTGTTCGTGTGTTCGAACGGGTTTCGAACCCCATTATAGTCTATGGGGAACAGATACTCGTTAAGGGGGAAACCCAAATCCGTGTCTGGAGGGTCACCAAGTCCACTATGACACCACAGGAAATGATGCCAACACCTCTGGAATGACACTGGGACAGCAGGGGAAGCATGTCTGGGGGCATCTAACACACCAAAGACCCTCTATTACCCCAACATCACAGCCTAACAACTACACACTTTACACACTCAATACCACCTCTCTGACAGTAGGAAAACACCTTGAAACATGTAAATTTGGCACTTGCAGTGAGGAGAGCTTGTCACCAGCAGTGAATTTGGCCCTTGTAGTAAGTTGAGGTTGGCACCAACATTTGTTTTGAAAATCAGGGTGGATTGAGCCTCTAACCAGCAGAGTTTGGGCAAATTCATGGTGGAGGGAGCCTCTAAAAACCCCAGTTTGGACCAATTCATGGTGGAGGGAGCCTCTAAAAACCCCAGTTTGGACCAATTCATGGTGGAGGGAGCCTCTAAAAAACCCAGTTTGGACCAATTCATGGTGGAGGGAGCCTCTAAACAGCCCAGTTTGGACCAATTCATGGTGGAGGGAGCCTCTAAACAGCCCAGTTTGGGCAAATTCATGGTGGAGGGAGCCTCTAACCAGCCCAGTTTGGGCAAATTCATGGTGGAGGGAGCCTCTAAAAACCCCCGTTTGGACCAATTCATGGTGGAGGGAGCCTCTAAACAGCCCAGTTTGGGCAAATTCATGGTGGAGGGAGCCTCTAAAAACCCCAGTTTGGACCAATTCATGGTGGAGGGAGCCTCTAAAAACCCCAGTTTGGACCAATTCATGGTGGAGGGAGCCTCTAAACAGCCCAGTTTGGACCAATTCATGGTGGAGGGAGCCTCTAAACAGCCCAGTTTGGACCAATTCATGGTGGAGGGAGCCTCTAAAAACCCCAGTTTGGACAAATTCATGGTGGAGGGAGCCTCTAACCAGCCCAGTTTGGGCAAATTCATGGTGGAGGGAGCCTCTAAAAACCCCAATTTGGACAAATTCATGGTGGAGGGAGCCTCTAAACAGCCCAGTTTGGGCAAATTCATGGTGGAGGGAGCCTCTAAAAACCCCAGTTTGGACCAATTCATGGTGGAGGGAGCATCTAAAAACCCCAGTTTGGACCAATTCATGGTGGAGGGAGCCTCTAAAAAACCCAGTTTGGACCAATTCATGGTGGAGGGAGCTTCTAATCAGCCTAGTTTGGACCAATTCATGGTGGAGGGAGCCTCTAAACAGCCCAGTTTGGGCAAATTCATGGTGGAGGGATCCTCTAACCAGCCCAGTTTGGACCAATTCATGGTGGAGGGAGCCTCTAAAAACCCCAGTTTGGACCAATTCATGGTGGAGGGAGCCTCTAAAAACCCCAGTTTGGACCAATTCATGGTGGAGGGAGCCTCTAAAAACCCCAGTTTGGACCAATTCATGCTGGAGGGAGCCTCTAAACAGCCCAGTTTGGGCAAATTCATGGTGGAGGGAGCCTCTAAACAGCCCAGTTTGGGCAAATTCATGGTGGAGGGAGCCTCTAAAAACCCCAGTTTGGACCAATTCATGGTGGAGGGAGCCTCTAAACAGCCCAGTTTGGACCAATTCATGGTGGAGGGAGCCTCTAAAAAACCCAGTTTGGACCAATTCATGGTGGAGGGAGCCTCTAAACAGTCCAGTTTGGGCAAATTCATGGTGGAGGGAGCCTCTAAAAAACCCAGTTTGGACCAATTCATGGTGGAGGGAGCCTCTAAAAACCCCAGTTTGGACCAATTCATGGTGGAGGGAGCCTCTAACCAGCCCAGTTTGGACCAATTCATGGTGGAGGGAGCCTCTAACCAGCCCAGTTTGGACCAATTCATGGTGGAGGGAGCCTCTAAAAACCCCAGTTTGGACCAATTCATGGTGGAGGGAGCCTCTAAACAGCCCAGTTTGGACCAATTCATGGTGGAGGGAGCCTCTAAAAACCCCAATTTGGACCAATTCATGGTGGAGGGAGCCTCTAACCAGCCCAGTTTGGACCAATTCATGGTGGAGGGAGCCTCTAACCAGCCCAGTTTGGGCAAATTCATGGTGGAGGGAGCCTCTAAACAGCCCAGTTTGGACCAATTCATGGTGGAGGGAGCCTCTAAAAACCCCAATTTGGACCAATTCATGGTGGAGGGAGCCTCTAAACAGCCCAGTTTTGGCAAATTCATGGTGGAGGGAGCCTCTAAAAACCCCAGTTTGGACCAATTCATGGTGGAGGGAGCCTCTAACCAGCCCAGTTTGGGCAAATTCATGGTGGAGGGAGCCTCTAACCAGCAGAGTTGTGGGAAAGCAGGGTGGAGGGAGCCTCTAACCAGCAGAGTTGGTGGAAATCAGGGTGGAGGGAGCCTCTAACCAGCAGAGTTGGGGGAAATCATGTTGGAGGGAGCCTAGTTTTAGCAGAATTGTGCAACGCTTATGGTGGATGAGTATGAGGATGCGGAGGAATTGGAGAGGTTGAGTACAGACATGGAGTTTCATGTTGGGGTGCTTTACACAGGTGGGCACAAAAATGAAGGCTCTATCCAGTGGTGGTTCATTTTTATCAAAGTGAGCCGGTCGGCACTCTCAGCTGACAGACGGGTGCGCTTGTCAGTGATGATGCCACCGGCTGCACTGAACACCCTCTCAGATAGGACGCTGGCGGCAGGACAGGACAGCACCTCCAAGGCATATAGGGCAAGTTCAAGCCACAGGTCCAACTTCGACACCCAATACGTGTAGGGCGCAGAGGGGTCGGAGAGGACAGGGCTGTGGTCGGAAAGGTATTCCCGCAACATGCGCCTATACTTCTCACGCCTGGTGACACTAGGACCCTCCGTGGCGGCACTTTGGCGAGGGGGTGCCATCAAGGTGTCCCAGACCTTAGACAGTGTGCCCCTCGTTTGTGTGGACCGGTGAGAACTTGGTCGCCTACTGGAGGAACTGTCCTCCCTGCCGCCAACGTCACATGCTGGAAACATCTCCATCATATTCTGCACCAATTGCCTGTGGCAAGCATTGATGCGATTGGCCCTCCCCTCTACCGGAATAAAAGACGAGATGTTGTTTTTATACCGGGGGTCAAGGATAGCAAAGATCCAGTACTGGTTGTCCTCCATGATTTTGACAATACGCTTGTCGGTTGTAAAGCACCCCAACATGAACTCAGCCATGTCTGCCACAGTGTTAGTTGGCATGACTCCTCTGGCCCCACCGGAAAGTTCAATCTCCATTTCCTCCTCATCCTCCATGTCTACCCATCCGCGCTGCAACAATGGGACGATTCGAAGTTGCCCGGAAGCCTCCTGTATCACCATCACATCATCGGACAACTCTTCTTCCTCCTCCTCCTCCTCCTCCTCCTCCTCCTCCTCCATTAAACGCGATGAAGTGGACAGATGTGTGGACCTACTCTCCAGCTGTGACGGATCGGATGCTATCCCTGACTCCTCTGTGTGATCTGAGTTATCCCTGATGTCAATCAGGGATTCTCTCAGAACACACAAGAGCGGGATTGTATGGCTCACCATCGCATCCTCAGAGCTCACCCTCCTTGTGGACTCCTCAAACACCCGTAGGATGTCACAAAGGTCTCTCATCCATGGCCACTCATGGATGTGAAACTGAGGCAGCTGACTTTGTGGCACCCTAGGGTTTTGTAGCTGGTATTCCATCAAAGGTCTCTGCTGCTCAACCACTCTATTCAACATCTGAAACGTTGAGTTCCAGCGTGTGGGGACGTCGCACAAAAGCCGGTGTTGTGGCACATGCAGGCGTTGCTGGAGAGATTTTAAGCTAGCAGCGGCTACTGTCGACTTGCGAAAGTGGGCGCACATGCGCCACACTTTCACCAGTAGCTCTGGAACATTGGGGTAGCTCTTTAGGAAACGTTGCACCACTAGGTTGAAGACGTGGGCCAGGCATGGAACATGTTGGAGTCCGGCAAGCTCCAGAGCTGCTACCAGGTTCCGGCCGTTATCACAAACGACCATGCCTGGGCCCAGGTGCAGCGGCTCAAACCATATTGCCGTCTCATCGAGGAGGGCATCCCTCACCTCGGAGGCAGTGTGCTGTATGTCCCCCAAGCTGATCAGCTTCAGCACAGCCTGCTGACGTCTACCAACGCCAGTGCTGCAACGTTTCCAACTCGTAGCTGGGGTCAATCTAACAGCGGAGGAGGAGGCGGTGGCGGAGGAGGAGGCGGTGGCGGAGGAGGAGGCAGTAGAGGAGGAGGAGGAGGGGGGTGTTCTTCTCGTGTCCCTGCCAGGAATGTTAGGCGGGGAGACGAGGTACACCGGGCCAGTTTGGGAAGCAGTCCCAGCCTCAACTACATTCACCCAGTGTGCCGTCAGTGAAATGTAGCGTCCCTGTCCGCATGCACTTGTCCACGCGTCGGTGGTCAAGTGGACCTTTGTGCAAAGCGCGGAACTAAGGGCCCGCCTGATATTGAGTGACACGTGCTGGTGCAAGGCGGGTACGGCACACCGGGAGAAGTAGTGACGGCTAGGGATGGCATAGCGAGGTGCCGCAGTTGCCATCAGGTCCAGGAAGGCGGGAGTTTCAACAAGCCGGAACGCCAACATCTCCTGGGCCAGCAGTTTAGCGATGTTGGCGTTCAAGGCTTGCGCGTGTGGGTGGTTAGCAGTGTATTTCTGCCACCGCTCCAATGTCTGAGAGATGGTGGGTTGTTGTAAAGAAGCGCCTGATGGTGCCTTTGATGGTGCAGGAGAAGGAGATAAGACAGGAACAGGGGAGGATGAGGGAGAAGTCAAGAAAGTGGCGGAGGCAGATGAAGTGGTGTCCTGGCTCGTCCTCTGGAGTGCATCGCCAGCACAGTCAGCAGTGGCAGTGGCAGAGGCAGAGGCAGTGGCAGAGGCAGTGGCAGTGGCGTGAACGGCAGGCGGCCTTTGTCCTGCCGTTGCTGCCTGCCACTGATTCCAGTGCTTGGATTCCAAATGACGGCGCATTGAAGTGGTGGACAGGTTGCTCTTCTCAGAGCCCCTAATCAATTTCGAGAGGCAAATTGTGCAGACAACACTATATCTGTCCTCGGCGCATTCCTTGAAAAAACTCCACACCTTCGAGAAACGTGCCCTCGAGGTGGGAGTTTTTCGGGGCTGGGTACGAACTGGAACATCTTGGGAGATTCCGGGTGTGGCCTGGCTTCGCCTAAGCTGCTGACCTCTGCCTCTGCCTCTAGCTACCCTTTTTGGTGCTGCACTTGCCTCAACATCCACACTACTTTCCCCGCTTGACATCCCCCCTGTCCAGGTCGGGTCAGTGTCCTCATCATCCACCACTTCCTCTTCCAACTCCTGTCTCATCTCCTCCTCCCGCACAATGCGCCGGTCAACTGGATGCCCTGACGGCAACTGCGTCACATCATCGTCGATGAGGGTGGGTTGCTGGTCATCCACCACCAAATCGAACGGAGATGGAGGAGACTCTAGTGTTTGAGCATCTGGACACAGATGCTCCTCTGTTAGGTTCTTGGAATCGTGACGTGGAGAGGCAGGTTGAGGGACAATGAAAGGAGCGGAGAACAGCTCTGGGGAGCAGGAACAGTTGGGGTTATTGTTCTGTGAAGCTTGGGAATTTTGGGAGGAAGGAGGACAAGACTGTTGGGTAATAGGAGGAGAGGAGGCAGAGTCTGACTGGCTGCTGGACAATGTGCTGTAAGCGTTCTCTGACAGCCATTGCAAGACCTGTTCCTGGTTCTCGGGCCTACTAAGGTTTGTACCCTGCAGTTTAGTTAATGTGGCAAGCAACCCTGGCACTGTGGAGTGGCGCAATGCTTGCTGCCCCACAGGAGTAGGCACGGGACGCCCTGTGGCTTCACTGCTACCTTGCTCCCCAGAACCATTTCCCCGACCTCGCCCACGGCCTCGTCCACGTCCCTTTCCGGGAGCCTTGCGCATTTTGAATTCCCAGTTAGAAATTGGCACTATATACCAGTAGCAAAAATTGTGGGTGCAGGTAACCCCAATATATTCTTTGAATTCCCAGTCAGACAATGGCACTATATACCAGTAGCAAGAAATGAGGGTATTTGTATTCCCAATATACTCTTTGAATTCCCAGTCAGACAATGGCACTGTATACCAGTAGTAAAAATTGTGGGTGCACGTAACCCCAATATATTCTTTGAATTACCAGTCAGAAACTGGCACTATATGGCAGTAGCAAGAAATGAGGGTATTTATAACCCCAATATATTCTTTGAATTCCCAGTCAGAAACTGGCACTATATGGCAGTAGCAAGAAATGAGGGTATTTATAACCCCAATATATTCTTTGAATTCCCAGTCAGACAATGGCACTGTATACCAGTAGTAAAAATTGTGGGTGCACGTAACCCCAATATATTCTTTGAATTCCCAGTCAGAAACTGGCACTATATGGCAGTAGCAAGAAATGAGGGTATTTATAACCCCAATATATTCTTTGAATTCCCAGTCAGACAATGGCACTGTATACCAGTAGTAAAAATTGTGGGTGCACGTAACCCTAATATATTCTTTGAATTACCAGTCAGAAACTGGCACTATATGGCAGTAGCAAGAAATGAGGGTATTTGTAACCCCAATATATTCTTTGAATTCCCAGTCAGAAACTGGCACTGTATACCAGTAGTAAAAATTGTGGGTGCACGTAACCCCAATATATTCTTTGAATTCCCAGTCAGACAATGGCACTATATACCAGTAGCAAGAAATGAGGGTATTTATAGCCCCAATATATTCTTTGAATTCCCAGTCAGACAATGGCACTGTATACCAGTAGTAAAAATTGTGGGTGCACGTAACCCCAATATATTCTTTGAATTCCCAGTCAGAAACTGGCACTATATGGCAGTAGCAAGAAATGAGGGTATTTGTAACCCCAATATATTCTTTGAATTCCCAGTCAGAAACTGGCACTGTATACCAGTAGTAAAAATTGTGGGTGCACGTAACCCCAATATATTCTTTGAATTCCCAGTCAGACAATGGCACTATATACCAGTAGCAAGAAATGAGGGTATTTATAACCCCAATATATTCTTTGAATTCCCAGTCAGAAACTGGCACTGTATACCAGTAGTAAAAATTGTGGGTGCACGTAACCCCAATATATTCTTTGAATTCCCAGTCAGACAATGGCACTATATACCAGTAGCAAGAAATGAGGGTATTTATAACCCCAATATATTCTTTGAATTCCCAGTCAGACAATGGCACTGTATACCAGTAGTAAAAATTGTGGGTGCACGTAACCCCAATATATTCTTTGAATTCCCAGTCAGAAACTGGCACTATATGGCAGTAGCAAGAAATGAGGGTATTTGTAACCCCAATATATTCTTTGAATTCCCAGTCAGAAACTGGCACTATATGGCAGTAGCAAGAAATGAGGGTATTTATAACCCCAATATATTCTTTGAATTCCCAGTCAGACAATGGCACTGTATACCAGTAGTAAAAATTGTGGGTGCACGTAACCCCAATATATTCTTTGAATTCCCAGTCAGACAATGGCACTATATACCAGTAGCAAGAAATGAGGGTATTTATAACCCCAATATATTCTTTGAATTCCCAGTCAGAAACTGGCACTGTATACCAGTTGTAAAAATTGTGGGTGCACGTAACCCCAATATATTCTTTGAATTCCCAGTCAGACAATGGCACTATATACCAGTAGCAAGAAATGAGGGTATTTATAACCCCAATATATTCTTTGAATTCCCAGTCAGAAACTGGCACTATATAGCAGTAGCAAGAAATGAGGGTATTTGTATTCCCAATATATTCTTTGAATTCCCAGTCAGACAATGGCACTATATACCAGTAGTAAAAATTGTGGGTGCACGTAACCCCAATATATTCTTTGAATTCCCAGTCAGACAATGGCACTATATACCAGTAGCAAGAAATGAGGGTATTTATAACCCCAATATATTCTTTGAATTCCCAGTCAGACAATGGCACTATATACCAGTAGCAAGAAATGAGGGTATTTATAACCCCAATATATTCTTTGAATTCCCAGTCAGACAATGGCACTATATACCAGTAGCAAGAAATGAAAGTATTTATAACCCCAATATATTCTTTGAATTCCCAGTCAGACAATGGCACTATATGGCAGTAGCAAAAATAGTGGGTGTATATAGCCCCAATTCTATTGCTAGGGGACTTGCAGGGTATTTCTGGGGTGAAGGTGGGGGGGCACACCGTTGGAACGGGTATCGGGGGTATATATCGGGTATACGGGAATACACTGACAGTGTATTCCATTCAGGATCCTGGGAAAGCTGGGTTGCGGCGATTGAGCCCGTCAGTGCCACGTTACACTGACAAGCTTCTCCCTGGAATTTAGCTCTTACAAGAGCTGTTGTGGTTGTCTTCTCCTTCCTATCCTAGCCTGTCCCTGCCTACCCAGAATCTAAGCCTTAGCTAGCTGGACGGAAACCTCCGTCCCCGGTGAATTGCAAGCTCAGAATGACGCGAACCTGGGCGGCGCTGTTCTTTTAAATCAGAGGTCACATGTTTTCGGCAGCCAATGGGTTTTTCCTACTTTTTTCAACGTCACCGTTATTGGAGCAAAAAAGGCGCCAGGGAAGGTGGGAGGGGAATCGAGTAATGGCGCACTTTACCACGCGGTGTTCGATTCGATTCGAACATGCCGAACAGCCTAATATCCGATCGAACATGAGTTCGATAGAACACTGTTCGCTCATCTCTATCTATAATACATAGTGTAGAATACTCTTAGGACTCCTAGGAACCTATCTATAAAACATAGTGTAGAATACTCTTAGGGTTCCTAGGAACCCATCTATAATACATAGTGTAGAATACTCTTAGGACTCCTAGGAACCTATCTATAATACATAGTGTAGAATACTCTTAGGGCTCCTAGGAACCTATCTATAATACATAGTGTAGAATACTCTTAGTGTTAGGAGTATTTAGGTTCTTTACTTTCTATTTTTCTTACCTGGGGAGTTTTTGGCTGCGCAGTGTCTGGGGTGGCATCCTGGCGCTGCGGGGTTGTCCTGTCGTGAGTATTGGTGCACACCTTCTGACTTGCACGCGCGCACTGATGGTAGGCAGCTTTATTTCCTGGTTTATTAGTCTGTCCTCCCATTTGCACCTGGGAGGAGTGGTCTCTACTCTGTATTTAAACCCATGCCTCTCATGGTTCTGTGCTGAGTGTCGCTTTTACAGAGCTAGGCCTTAGCAGGAGGAGTAGGTGGTGTTCTGGGATAGAGGAAGTTCCGTGGTTGATTTTTGGAAGGTTTGGGTGAACGAGTTGGTTTGTGTGTTTTCCCTTCTGTGTTCACCAATCCTCCCTCTGTGTATAATTGACTGTGTGAGTGAATTGCCTTATCCTTTGATTTCTACTCAGTTTCCCTGTGTTTGTTTCCTAGTGTAAGGTTCCTTCCCATATTGGTTTGGGGGAATCCTTTCCCACATTTTTCCTGTGTGCTGCTTGTGTTGTTAGTCAGCGCACACCCTTGTCAGTCCCTGTCAGTAGCAGCTTCACTTGTTCGTTAGGGGTCACCCCCTTTAGTCTCCAGTCCCTAGAGGTCTTATAGGGCATTCCTTCTCCCACTTCCCTCTAGGCCTACGGAATCAGTGAGAGAGGAGCTGTCGGGGTCAGGCTTAGCCTGAGTACAGCCGACCCACACCCGTGAGGCAGGGACCGGGATAGCTAGTGGGAGTAGTGCAGGGCGAGATTCCCTACTGCAATCCCTTAGCCCCGTTGCAGCTACCTGGACTGACATAACAGTACACTCAGCCGGTAAAAAAAAAAAAAAAAAAGTTTGTTTGCATTATGACGGACCTGAAACAGTTGTACCAGGCGGTGCAGCAGATTTCCACTGAGATGGAGGGGATCAAGCTATGAATGGATGCCATCCAAGCTTCTGGCGTATCTCAGTTACAGCAGTTGGCTCAACACACAGCCTCTCAGGTGGAGGGCATACAGAGGCAGGTGAGTAGCGCCCCTGTGGGTCGGCCTCTGGAGCCAAAAGTCAGCTTACCTGAACCCTTCCGAGGTAAGAGGTCAGATTTTTTCCGATTTCAAAAGGACTGTCTTTTGTATTTCCGGTTACGGCCGTTTTCCTCCGGTTCTGAGGTACAGAGAGTTGGGATTATTATTACTTTATTGAGAGATGATCCCCTCAACTGGGCACATTCGTTACCAGCCGACTCAGCTTGCTTACTAACTGTAGAGGCGTTTTCTCCACAATGGGGTTACTGTATGACGACCCAGACAGGGTACGCACGGCTGAGTATAACCTACGACGTGTGGTGCAAGGGGATCACGCTATAGAGAAATATTGCACAGAGTTTCATAGGTGGGCAGCAGAAGTACACTGGAATGACCCCGCTCTACTTAGTCAGTTTGAGACAGGGCTCTCAGAACAGGTTAAAGACCATCTAGTTTCTCACCCTGTTCCGGGAGATCTAGATGAGGCCATGCAGCTGGCAATTAGAGTTGGACGGCGCCTCCGGGAGCGTGGAGACAAGAGTCCTGGGGGGCTTAGCCCTCCTCAATTCTCTGTTTTTAGAGAGGACCCGGGGGACCAACCCATGCAGATTGGGGCCACTGTGCGAAGTGCAAGACCCAAGAGTGAAGGGTCCCGCACAGTACGCTGTTTTGTGTGTGGAGGGATGGGACATTTAGCTAGGGTATGCCCCTCCAGAGAATGGTTCGCCAAGGAGAGTAATAACCCCAGGTCTATTGAGGGTAAAGGGAGAAAACCTACTAAGGAGGGAGGTGTGCATATTTCCTGTACTCAGACTGCCGGGTTGACCCGTGAAGGATGGGTAAATGGGCAGAAGTGCCGGATTTTGGTTGATTGTGGTTCGGCAGTCAACCTTATTGACTCAGAGTTTTGTGAGCAATTAAGGGTGAGTCCTTTGGTCTTGGAGTCTCAGATACCGGTGTGGGCTATTGATAAGACCCCTCTACAGCAAGCTGTCATCTCCAAACAGGTGGAGGGTTTAGAGTTTATTGTGGGTGGCCACAGGGAAGAGATTGACTTGTTCTTGTTGTCTAAGTTACCAGCACAAGTAGTTTTGGGGTGGCCCTGGCTGAAGCAGCATAACCCGATTATCAACTGGGAGACCGAGTCAGTAGTTTCTTGGGGGCAGGGGTGTAATGGTCGATGTCTGCCCATATCCGTTATGTCTTTGTCTATAGACAATTTGCCTCAAGAAATATGTGAGTTCAGGGAGGTCTTTGAGGAAAGGGCAGCCAAGACATTACCACCACATCGCACCTATGATTGCTCGATTAAATTTATACCAAATGCAGTGTTACCCAAGACAAGGTTGTACAATCTCACTATTCCAGAGAGGGAGGCGCTCAAAGAGTATATTGAGGGGAGTCTAGAGGTGGGGCATATTCGCCCATCTAAGTCCCCAGTAGCAGTGGGGTTTTTCTTTGTAAAGAAGAAAGATGGAGGGTTGCGCCCTTGTTTGGATTTTAGGGAGATTAACAAAATCACGGTGCGGAATCCCTATCCCATTCCGTTGATCTCGGATCTATTCAGCCAGATTACGGGAGCCCGCTGGTTTAGTAAAATAGATTTACGTGGGGCGTATAACTTGCTGAGAATCAAGAAGGGGGATGAGTGGAAAACAGCATTTAACACACCCCTAGGACACTTTGAGAATCTTGTGATGCCTTTCGGTCTAACCAATGCACCTGCGTTTTTTCAGAATTTTATTAATGATGTATTAAGTGCCGTCATAGGGAGGGGGGTTGTGGTCTATCTGGACGATATACTCATTTACACCCCGGATTTGGAGACTCATTGGGAGAGAGTGAGAGAGGTTTTAGATCTCCTGAGGGTTAACCAATTAAGTGCTAAGCTGGAGAAATGTGTGTTCGCGGTCAATAAATTATGTTTCCTTGGCTATATCCTATCGGACAAGGGGTTCGAGATGGACCCTGAGAAGGTCAGGGCAGTCTTGGAGTGGCCGCGACCCGAGAACCTAAAGGCGGTCCAACGGTTCTTGGGGTTCTCCAACTATTATCGCCAGTTTATCAAGGGATTTTCTGAGGTTGTGAAACCTATCTCGGACTTGACTAAGAAGGGGGCTGACTGTGCTAAGTGGTCGCCAGAGGCGCTAGCTGCGTTTGAAGAACTGAAGAAGCGATTCTCGTCCGCTCCCATTTTGAGACAGCCGGATGAGAGGTTGGCCTTCCGAGTGGAGGTGGATGCCTCCTCGGTGGGGGTGGGAGCAGTACTTTCTCAGGAGTTCGAGGAGGGTACGCATCCCTGTGCCTTCTTTTCTAAGAAATTCTCTGCCTCTGAACGGAATTATGACATCGGAGATAGGGAACTACTAGCAATAAAACTAGCGTTCGAACATTGGCGTCATTTCCTGGAGGGGGCCAGAAGGCCAGTCCAGGTATTTACTGACCACAAGAATTTGATTTATCTTGGGTCGGCGAAGAGATTAAATGCACGGCAGGCCAGATGGGCTCTATTTTTTGCGCGGTTCCATTTTAACGTGCCTTATGTGCCGGGTTCAAAGAATGTTAAGGCTGATGCTTTATCCCGGTATATGTCGACTGAGGAGGAACGAGAGGCGCCTGCCACTATTCTTGGGGATGGAGTGGTGGTAGCAGTATTGGGCGCGAAATTGGAGAAGGCCTTGATCGAAGCGCAACACGCTGCACCTTCCAAGATACCTAGAAACAAGCTTTTTGTCCCAACTACTCTCCGACAAAGTCTCCTGAGGGAATGTCACGAGTCGGTTCTTGCTGGTCACCCGGGGGTTTCAGAGACCATGAGATTGGTGTCTAGGAATTTTTGGTGGCCAGGGTGGAGTAAGGAGGTCTTGCAGTTTGTTCAAAATTGTTCGGTCTGTGCAAGAGCCAAGGCGTCGCATACCCGTCCCCACGGTCTTCTACATCCATTGGAACCTCCTAAGGCACCTTGGACTCATCTGTCTATGGATTTCATCACGGGCCTTCCGGTGTCTAAGGGTTTCACGGTCATTTGGGTAGTCGTTGACCGCTTCACGAAAATGTGCCATTTGATCCCGTTTTCCAGGCTGCCATGTGCCAAGACACTATCTGAGGCGTTTATTAAAGAAATTGTAAGGTTGTATGGTCTTCCTGAGGAGATCGTTTCGGACAGGGGACCGCAATTTGTGGCTAAATTCTGGCGGGCTTTTTGCAGCAGGTTGGGAGTTACACTGTCGTTTTCCTCCAGGTTTCACCCAGAGTCTAACGGACAAACAGAGAGGAAGAATCAGGATGTGGAACAGTTTTTGAGGTGTTTTGTTCGAGAGAACCAGAATAATTGGGCTGCCTTTCTCCCCCTGGCAGAATTTTCCCTAAACAACCATGATTCCAATGCCACAGGTACCACACCTTTTTTTTGCTCCGGTGGTAGACATCCTGTTTTCGGAGTATTTTCTTCCATTTCTTCCCCAGTTCCGGAGGAGGAGCTATTTTCTAAAAAGCTGCAAGGGGTATGGTCCCGTATCCGAGAGAATCTGGTGCGGGCGTCGCACCAGGCTAAGGTCCAGGCGGATCGGAAGAGAGGAGAGTTGCAGTTCTTCCCTGGTGAGATGGTTTGGTTGTCCACCAAGAATATCAGGTTGAAGGTTCCTAGCAAGAAGCTGGGTCCCAGATTTGTGGGTCCTTTTAAGATCATCAAGATGGTAAATGAAGTGGCGGCGCAGCTGCAACTACCTAAAAGGTGGAAGATAAACTGGGTCTTCCATGTCTCCTTGTTAAAGAAGGCCAAGAAGGGAACGTCTCCAGTTAAGGTTCCACCAGTTTCTGAGTCCGGGGAGTATGAGATATCCCGAGTTCTGGATAGCAAATATGTTCGGGGGAAGCTATGGTATCTGGTGGCATGGAAGGGATACGGTCCTGAGGATAATTCTTGGGTCCTGGAGTCGGATGTGTCAGCTCCCAGACTCGTGGAGAAATTCCACAAGGAGTTCCCGAAGAAGGATGCTCCTAGAGAATCCGGAGTCTTCTCCTTGAGGGGAGGATCCTGTTAGGAGTATTTAGGTTCTTTAATTTCTATTTTTCTTACCTGGGGAGTTTTTGGCTGCGCAGTGTCTGGGGTGGCATCCTGGAGCTGCGGCGTTGTCCTGTCGTGAGTATTGGTGCACACCTTCTGACTTGCACGTGCGCACTGATGGTAGGCAGCTTTATCTCCTGGTTGATTAGTCTGTCCTCCCATTTGCACCTGGGAGGAGTGGTCTCTACTCTGTATTTAAACCCATGCCTCCCATGGTTCTGTGCTGAGTGTCGCTTTTACAGAGCTAGGCCTTAGCAGGAGGAGTAGGTGGTGTTCTGGGATAGAGGAAGTTCCGTGGTTGATTTTTGGGAGGTTTGGGTGAACGAGTTGGTTTGTGTGTTTTCCCTTCTGTGTTCACCAATCCTCCCTCTGTGTATAATTGACTGTGTGAGTGAATTGCCTTATCCTTTGATTTCTACTCAGTTTCCCTGTGTTTGTTTCCTAGTGTAAGGTTCCTTCCCATATTGGTTTGGGGGAATCCTTTCCCACATTTTTCCTGTGTGCTGCTTGTGTTGTTAGTCAGCGCACACCCTTGTCAGTCCCTGTCAGTAGCAGCTTCACTTGTTCGTTAGGGGTGACCCCCTTTAGTCTCCAGTCCCTAGAGGTCTTATAGGGCATTCCTTCTCCCACTTCCCTCTAGGCCTACGGAATCAGTGAGAGAGGAGCTGTCGGGGTCAGGCTTAGCCTGAGTACAGCCGACCCACACCCGTGAGGCAGGGACCGGGATAGCTAGTGGGAGTAGTGCAGGGCGAGATTCCCTACTGCTATCCCTTAGCCCCGTTGCAGCTACCTGGACTGACATAACACTTAGGACTCCTAGGAACCTATCTATAATACATAGTGTAGAATACTCTTAGGACTCCTAGGAACCTATCTATAAAACATAGTGTAGAATACTCTTAGGACTCCTAGGAACCTATCAATAAAACATAGTGTAGAATACTCTTAGGGCTCCTCTAAAAAAGACATCAATTTGGAATATATAAATCGAAAACGTACTGTTAGAACTCGCCCATTTCTAGTTTTCAGTGAGAATACATGTATGGGGATATTATCTGGCACAATAAGGAAATCATGGTTTGGTTTCTGACAAGTCCCAGACCCAAAAAGGCCAGAAATTCATGACAATAGCCATTGACAACCAGTCAAGATGGAAAAAATGGTAAGAGAAAATCTTTAATACTCTACAAAAATTATTTTTTATATATATTTGAAAAATATTTTGTTTATCTGTAATTTGAAGTAGAGCTGAATGTGTTGTAAAATCCTTTTAATATTAAATATAGATGTAGAAGAGTTAAAACCTGAACTTCAGAAATGAGTTAAACTGTTGGAGCTGATATTGTATCACAGAAGACAACAGAAACAAGTTTATCCAGATTCCGCTTGAAGATTTCCATTGATGGAGCGCCCACCACCTCCCGTGGCAGCCTATTCCACTCTCTCACTCCCCTCACTGTCAGAAAGTTTTTCCTAATGTCTAATCTGTATCTCTTTTCCTTTAGTTTCATCCCATTGCTTCTTGTACTTCCTTGTGCTAATGAGAATAGGGGAGATCCCTCTGCACTGTGACTACCTTTCAGATATTTGTAGACTGCTATTAAATCTCCCCTCAGCCTTCTCTTCTGCAAACTAAACAATCCCAGTTTTTAGCCGCTCCTCATAGGACATGGTTTGCAGACCTTCCACCATTTTGGTTGCTCTTCTCTGGACTTGCTCCAATATATCGATGTCTTTCTTGAATTGAGGCGCCCAGAACTGTACCCAGTATTCCAGGTGTGGTCTGACCAGGGAAGAGTACAGCGGAATAATGACCTCTCTTCATCTAGATTCAATGCTTGTCTTAATACATCCCAGAATTTTATTCGCCTTTTTTGCAGCAGCACCGCACTGTTGGCTCATGTTGAATTTGTGATCTACTATTATGCCCA
Source organism: Leptodactylus fuscus (assembly GCF_031893055.1). NCBI lineage: Eukaryota > Metazoa > Chordata > Amphibia > Anura > Leptodactylidae > Leptodactylus > Leptodactylus fuscus. The sequence goes on from NC_134269.1 coordinate 2,371,407, forward strand.
AGTCCTTTTCCCCTATGCTATCACTTAGTTCTATTCCTCCCATACTATATATGTTTTTTACATTTCTGTTACCCAGATGTAGAACTTTGCATTTGTCCCTGTTAAATCCCATTTTGTTGGCCTCCGCCCATTGTTCCAGTGTGTCTAAGTCCTTTTGAATACACTCTCTCTCCTCTCTAGTGTTGGCTATTCCTCCTATCTTCGTATCATCTGCAAATTTTATGAGTTCCCCAATAATTCCATCGTCCAGATCATTTATAAAGATATTAAAAAGTACTGGGCCCAGAACAGAGCCCTGCGGCACCCCGCTTTTGACTTTCTTCCAGTTGGATGTGTAGCCATTTAGTATTACTCGTTGTGCCCGATCATTAAGCCAGTTGTGAATCCACCTAACTGATTTTTTGTCAAAGCCATACTTAATCATTTTTTCAATAAGAAGGTTATGTGATACTTTATCAAATGCCTTACTGAAGTCAAGATATACTATGTCCACGGCATTCCCTTGGTCCAACCATTCAGTGATTTTGTTGTAGAAGGAAATCAGTGAAACGTTACTGATTTTTTTTTTTTTTCCTATGGCTTGTCATTGGTTTCTGTTGTCTTCTGTGATAAGATATCGGCTGCAACAGTTTAACTCATTTCAGAAGTTCAGGTTATAACTCTGCTACATGTGTATGTTGCTCCTTTTACTTTTTTGTTAATCTCTTTGTGTATATGATACAGTATCTGGTTTTCTTTTTAATCTTTTTTTTTTTTTAATTGTATTTGATATATGTTTCCTCTTTCATGAGTGTGTTGGGTATTATGTGTCTTATGTATAATAATAATAATAATAATAATAATAATAATAATAATAATAATAATAATAATAATAATAATAATAATAATAATAATTAATAATTATGCAGGGAGAGTTCCCACAGAATAACTTGTACAGGTTCTCCCCATCAATAAAAATGAGGACAAAATCAACCTGGACTGGACGCTCAGGCAATGTAGACCGGATAGAAGCCTCACTGGCCACCGTTATTCTAGATGTACCCTTGGGGAAGAACAATACGACTGCAGTCACAAGGTTCATCCTCTTAGGATTTCAGGAAGGTTGGAATGTAAGAGTTGTCATTTTTTCTCTGCTTCTTGTGGTTTATTGGTTCACAATGTTCATGAACCTCCTGATCATCACCTTGGTGTCCACCAGTAAGATCCTCCAGACCCCAATGTACTTCTTCATCTCACAGCTCTCCACCACTGACATCTTATTAACCACAACTATTGTCCCCAAGATGCTCCATATTATGCTATATTACAGAGGATCCATTACTTTTATTGACTGTATGACGCAAATTTACTTCTTTGGTGGCTCAGAAGCTTCTGAATGTTTCCTCCTCACAGTGATGTCTTATGACAGATATGTGGCCATCTGTAACCCCCTCCGCTACACCACTATCATGACCGGTAGATATTGTGTTGTATTGGTCGCCTCCTGTTGGTTGTTTGCTCTCTGCATTTTATCACTTTTCATCTCAACTTTATTAAAACTGAACTTTTGTGGACCGAACATCATTGACCATTTCTTCTGTGACTTTTTTCCTATATTAGAACTTTCCTGTTCTGATACCTACATCATTCAGAAGGAAGTCTCTGTACTAGGCATCCCACTCATTATTATCCCTTCTGTAATAATTGTATTTTCATATGCCAAAATTATTGTCACCACCTTAAGGATCCCATCCAGTACTGGTAGACAGAAAGTCTTCTCCACCTGTAGCTCCCACCTCATTGTGGTCTCCATATTCTACTGGACTCTGTTTGGTGTTTATGTTTTCCCAATACAAAGACAATCATCGACCATCAGTAAAATAATATCCCTGCTATATACTGTGTTTACCCCACTAATTAACCCCATTATATACAGTCTGAAGAATAAGGATATTAAGAAGGCTTTATATGAACTTCTGTATAAACAGCTCAGACTCCCAAGTTATATGTGACATTATAGACTTGACTTGTATTCTCTACTGACACTGTATTGTTGTGATATCATCAGAGGATGCTACAAAGACACTTTGTAATTACTTTAAACACAAAGCCTACATGACCTATTACCTTCTGGATCGCCTTCAGCACTGCAGGATGTCTTGTCTTGTGTAGCAAAAGAAAATATAAACACTATGAAAAAGTTTCTTAAACTTGTTGGCCTGTCCTACCTTGACTTCTACCCTGATATGTCCACTTTAAAAAAAAGTAGCATTTGGTGTCCAGAACAGGAGACATGGACCATCTTTGATGCACAATTCCTAGCAAAAGAAGAAGAAACATTCTCCCAGTTGGGCATTATGTTCATAGCTAGAGATTGGAGGAACCGCTCAAGATCAATAGACATCCAGTGTTCCATTATTGGGCAGTTATAGAGAAGTTATAGTGAAGGTTGATTTGCCCTTCATCATGGATGCAATGGATTCAGATGGTGCTACAATGATGAAGCCAAACTGGAAGAGGTCCTGGACCAGAGACTGAGTGAAACTATAAGCCAATCGTGGACAGCAGTGAGCGGTTATTGCTAGAGATGGGTTAACCTTTCAACATTCGACCCAATGAATATTCTTGAGGTTCAGCTTATTGGCTAGGGTTGAGCCGATCTTGAGATTTCAGGACCGATTTTAAAATCCGATTTCCGATCATTTTCCAGCCGATCCCAATCCTGATCGTGATCGTGAAATTTTCTCGATCGCTGATCGGGATCCGATCTTTCCCGGTCCCGGTCGCTCAAACCTAGTCAATGCTTTTCTATGGGATAAGTCACTTTTAGGGTTGAGCTGATCTTGAAATTTCAAAATCCAATTTCCGATCATTTTCCAGCCGATCCCGATCGCGAAATTTGTTCGATCACCGATCGGGATCCGATATTTTCTGATCTCGATTGCTCAACCCTATTTCTGGTTTGTTTTGAGCTAACAGTGAAATTATTGTACTGTAGGGTTTCTTCAGACCAAAAGCTTTAAAAAGTGGAGGTCCAAGGCGGCAAGAGTGGCAACATCACAAACATTTGTATTCACCTTGCCTCACCTCTTGTGGGTATCCTCCTGGCATCTGGAGTTGTCCATCTGCCTCCGATAGTCTCCTGCCATCCTCTTACAGCTTTTAGATGACATAAGGCTCCCCCAGATTCATCATTTTCAGCAAAAGAGGGCACCAAGGGACTAATGGACACCATAAGAATGCCCAGAAATTTGAGGCAAGGTGGTTCTGTTTGCTATGTTGCTGCACCTATGTTGTTGTAGAATGAAAGCTTTTGAAAAACTTAATCATACAAACAAAGTTAAGCCTTAGAACTTACAGCCTACAAATATACAGATGAACAAAATTGTTACTCCGCCTCGTTTAGTGAAAGAAAACCCCACATTGATCACAGAAATAACTGGAATCTGACAAAAGTAATAATAAATAAAAATTCTATGAAAATGAACAAATGAAAGTCAGACTTTGCTTGTCCAGCCATGAGACTGAGTAACACAGGACACATATGGATGAAATGATACGAATAGTGAATATTTACTGTTTGCAAATCTGGATCATTGTATTTCTCTATGATCTTGTTCAAATCACCCGAGGGACCACCACTGAACTCCAGGGAGGACAACTGTCTCCAGAGTCTAATCTACCAGGTTATAAAAGACAGGATACATGACATGTTCTTGTATCTTACACACTTCATATAATTCCCTGCCTGCTTGATGTCGGACCAAGAATTGTGTAAGTATAAATCATTTATTACAATTTATCTCTTTCATCTTCCATTTCCTTCTCATCCGCTTTTCATCTTTCTTCTACTCAACTACAGCATTTTCATTGTCTTCCATTTCTTCAGATTTCTTCTTCTTCTTCCTTGTCTCCATCTTCCATCGCTTTGTTTGTCCATCAGCTCCTCAGTTCCATTGCCTCTCTTTTCATCTCTCTTCTAGACTCTTCTGCATCTTCGTTGTCTTCCATTTCTTCAGATTTCATCTTGTTCTTCATCTTCCATCGCTTTTCATTGTTTGTCCTTCAGCTCTTCAGTTCCATTGCCCCTCTCTTGCTCATCTTCCATCGCTTTTCATCATTTGTCCTTCAGCTCTTCAGTTCCATTGCCCCTCTCTTGCTCATCTTCCATCGCTTTTCATCATTTGTCCTTCAGCTCTTCAGTTCTGTTGCCTTTCTCTTGTTCATCTTCCATCGCTTTTCATTGTTTGTCCTTCATCTCTTCAGTTCTGTTGCCTTTCTCTTGTTCATCTTCCATCACTTTTCATTGTTTGTCCTTCAGATCTTCAGTTCCGTTATCTTTCTCTTGTTCATCTTCCATCACTTTTCATTGTTTGTCCTTCATCTCTTCAGTTCTGTTGCCTTTCTCTTGTTCATCTTCCATCGCTTTTCATTGTTTGTCCTTCACCTCTTCAGTTCTGTTGCCTTTCTCTTGTTCATCTTCCATCACTTTTCATTGTTTGTCCTTCATCTCTTCAGTTCTGTTGTCTTTCTCTTGTTCATCTTCCATCACTTTTCATTGTTTGTCCTTCAGCTCTTCAGTTCTGTTGCCTTTCTCTTGTTCATCTTCCATCACTTTTCATTGTTTGTCCTTCAGCTCTTCAGTTCCGTTATCTTTCTCTTGTTCATCTTCCATCACTTTCCATGTTTGTCCTTCATCTCTTCAGTTCTTTTGGCTTCGCTTGTTCATCTTCCATCCTTTTTCCTGTTCTTCCACTCTTCTCCATTCACTTCTTCCTCTTGTTCCTCAGTAGTAGGAGATGGTAACTGGGAGACTTGTACATTTTTAATTCTCTTTCCATCTTGAATAATAAAGTACATGTCTATTATTCTACAAAAAAATCTAAAAACTAAATTTGCTTAGAGTCACATCATCTCACACATATGTATATTATTCTTCAAGGCGATGGAGAAGACCAATATCACCACCATCATTCTCCTTGGATTTCCTGGCCTCCATAACTTTAGATTTTTGTTTTTCCTTCTCCTCTTAATGATTTACTGTATAACAATCTGTGGGAACATCATGGTCATCACCTTGGTGTCCTACAGCAAGACCCTCCACTGCCCCATGTACTTCTTCCTAACACAGCTCACCATGTTGGACCTCATACTAACCTCAGATATTGTCCCGAACATGCTCCACGTGGTTTGGCACAATGGTTCCTCCATGTCATTTTTAAGCTGTTTTACACAACTTTTTTTCTTTGGCACTTCAGAAACATCAGAATTTTTAATTTTGACAGTGATGTCTTATGACAGGTACCTGGCTATTTGTCAGCCCCTGCGTTACAGCTCCATTATGAATCCAGCACGCTGTCTGAAGTATACTTTGCTATCTTGGTTCACTGGTTTTTGGGTATCACTAATTCTAACAATAAACACCTCGCAGGTTCACATCTGTAGGTCCAATGTCATTGACCATTTTTTTTGCGAAATGTATCCCATAATAGAACTATCGTGCTCAAGTGTATCCAAAATTCAGCTACTTATTACAGCCACATGCTTCCTAGTCCTGGTGTGTCCGTTTCTGATCGTTGTGATGTCTTATGTTTATATTATCAATACAATTTTTAGGATGCAGTCGGTCAACCACAGGCACAAAGCCTTCTCCACCTGCGGCTCCCACCTGACAGTGATGTCGATATTCTATGGCACCTTAATTTTCATTTATTTAAGCCCAAAAAAAGGATAAATCAAATACTTTGATAAAATGTTTTTCCATTGTGTACACTGTGCTGACTCCATTAACCAACCCTGTGATATACTGTTTAAGAAATCAAGACATCAAGAAAGCCTTCAAGATGATCCATTTGTCATAAAGCAGCTTGAGAATGTAAATCCAGTCCTCATGGCCTGCATGCTATCTTTAGCTCCATAATGTGGGACAGTATCAGACTACTTCCACTGTTATTGATGATGTGACCTTCATTAGGTCTTCCACCCATTTAAGGTGACTCTCTTTGAGTAAAGAAATCTCGTAAACTCTTTCTAAATTCAGTCTTACTGTGTATGGGCCATCCCATATTTGTACTGTTGTCTCCGTTCTTTCACACCATTGCAGGAATAGAAGAACAGGAAAAGTTACTATCTCACAATGAATCCTGTTTATAGTCAATGTGGTCCATCAGGTGACATTTTTTTCACAGCCTGGACAGTAAAGTTGGGCTTGTAGGACTGTGCTGAAGGCTCCTGAGACTCCAACAAGAGGTGTGAATGTGACCTAAGCTGGGGCCATTGTCTGCTTCTCACAATCCCAATAACCTCAAGAACATTCAACTATGTTAAAATCTGGACTGTGGAATGGACAATCAATTGTCCTAACTTGTTTCTATACTTCACACACTGAGTTAAACTCTAGAACACCCCTTTGTCCAATTTATAGCGATCATGTTCTTAAGTTTGTATTTTTCTGTTACTTGACAACTATACATCCTTCCAGTCCCAAAGCTGTGACCTTTCTTCTCATACTATAAGAATGAACAGAGAAACACTTGTGTAAGATATAAAATTGCAGATGGATAGGCGTCTCAGCATGGAACCCTGCTGAAGTATAGAATTCATTGTCTGCATTTTATTAAACTCATGCGAGAAATCATTACCTAAAGAAACGTTGTTAAATATTTGTGTTATAGAAATGCCGCACACATTTTTGCCATTATCTTTTTTTTATAATAATAAGCCAGGTGCGTTATAAATTTTCCAAAAAATTTGGGTTACATTGATCTAAAATCCACCAAAGTTGATTATTATACTATGAAGTGTCTTGAGGTTCCAGAGTATAATAACCAGCAAGCTCAGAACACAGGAGGAAGCGTCATTGTAGTCCAGAAACAGTAAGTAAATGTTTGTTGATGAGACCACGTAGTAGGATTATCAACTTTGATGGATTTGAGCTCAATCAAACCCAAAATTGGTATGATTTTTTTTTTCTCTATAAACCTTTAATTTCCCATTGTGGCTTCTTTTCTCAGTTGTCCGTAACATTGACAATCCGTCCATTTTACAATGGCAATGCGATACAATCCTAATCCCTTTGAGTTGCGATTAGTAAAGGTGGCCGTACCAGAAGTCTTCTAACCTGGTATAATAATCTAATCGTTGGATTCTTCAAGATGAATTATGAGGAATGAGAAATCTTAATGTTTCTGCAGTTGATAGAGACAGAATAAGAGTGACCAACATGTGACTCTACCAAGTAGAATCAGACCCCATGAGGGAATGGTGGAGAAGGGAAACTTTTGTACAGACATCGGTATCAACTGAGCAAGAATCTTCTGGTCAAGAATGTTATAATTTTTGCTTCTTTGTACAATTTGCCACAAGTGTGAGCCTATAAGATTGTCAAGACAATGCTGATTCTTATTCAGAGTATAGATTGTAAATTGGAAAGAATAAGCAGAATTATAGGTTTACACCTGGAATTTGGATCAGATGTTTCTACAACTTTTTCCACTCCAATTCAACTAAATACCAAGAACTGGAAATTAGAATTAGTTTTTGCCTGTGAATTCAGTAGATATTCATTTATTTATGCAAATTAGGTTGAAAAGTAATTCCGATAATTTGGTAATGTTTTTCTCTAATAAAGAAGTTTCCATATTTTTCAAGACATTGGCAGATTTTATATTTTGGTGACTGCATACAGTAGCTATGATGTGGGATTGAAAAGACTTTGGGGCAGATTTACTAAAACTGTCTAATAATTAGATTATGTTTAGGGTTGAGAGATCAGGATCGGAAAAGATCAGATTACGATCGGCGATCGAGTCAATTTTACAATTGTGATCGGAACTCCGATCCCGATCTTTTTAGGTGGGATCGAGATCGGAGGTTATTTCCCAGAATGCTTTGTTACTGGCCAAGCATTGTGGGAAAAGCTAACAATGTTAGCAAGTCTAGAGATGAGCGAGTACTATTCGAAACTCCCATAGGAATGAATGGATGCAGCGTCCGGCCGCTTAACCCCCTGCATGCCGGTTGCGTCCATTCATTCCTATGGGAGCATGCTATTTGAAACGGCAGTTTCAATTAATACTCGCTCATCTCTATTTAGCTACTACTACTACAATGTACAGTCCTCCCTGCTGTGCCGTATACTGGACTCTGCTACATCTGCATTACTATACATTGACTTGTCTATCTACTCTTCTGCTTCGTACCTGCTTTACCATATACTCAGCTCTGCTACATTTGATATGTAGCAGAGCCGAGTATATGGTAAAGCAGGGACGAAGCAGAAGAGTAGACAGACAAGTCAATGTACAGTAATGCAGATGTAGCAGAGTCCAGTATACGGCATAGCAGAGAGGAAACAGAAGAGTAGATACGATCTACATACTTACCTGCACAGATCTACTTACCTGCACAACTTACCTGCACAGATCCGCTGCCTCTACCCATTCTTCCTGCTCCTCTTCTCTCTCATCCACATGCCTTCAGAGTGGCGAGCACACCCCCCGCCTCCCTAGGCTAGTGTTAGAGATGCTGGGAGAATGCGAGGTTTGTGGCTTAGGAGAGTGTGGGCGAGTACTGGGAGGGGAGACGTGAGTGATGTACCATCCTGTACCCACCAACACTCTTCTAAGCCACAACAAGCCCCGTCTACTCCCACCATCTATAACACTAGCCTAGGGAGGTGGGGGCGCGCATGGCGCTCTGAAGGCATGTGGATAAGAGAAAAGAGGAGTGAGAAGAACGGGGAGCGGCAGCGGATCTGTGCAAGTAAGTGGACACCAGGGGGACTAAGTAGCCAGGTTGTTATTTTTAATCACTACACAGCCTGGACTTCAAAAATTAAAGCGTTCAATTTTTGGACTCCATGCTGTGTAGTGAATAGAATCGTTTTTAAAATCCAATCTTTGGTCATTAAAAAAAAAATCCCATTGACTTGCATTAGGATTGGAACTGGGATCGGGTTCGAATGGAAAATGATCGGAAATCGGATTTTAAAAACGATCCTGAAATCTCAAGATCGTCTCAACCCTAATTATGTTAGATTAGGCAATCTTGTAATGGTGCCGACTATATCACAGTGGATTAGTTTATGCCAAAACAATGTAACAAAATGTAGTCTCTTCCTCTTTACTTCAAGCCACTCCCCCTTGTCAGACAATTTATTTTTAAACAATTGATACATTTTCAGTGCACCTTGCTCCAGAATTCTGGCACATTTTTATCATTAAATCTTCCCCATTGTGTTTTAAGAGGTAAAAAAGCAGAAAAAGTTGAATTTTCAAAAACACTTGGGTTTTCAAAAATCGCTGCATGTCAATTAGACCTAGAGAAAGGCTGATGGTTGTCACATAGAAGACACTTCCTCAGAGGTGGAACTAAAAACTTACGGACGCTGATGCCCCTGCACATCTTCTTACATCCATCAGCCACGTAACATTGTATTTTAGCATTTCCTTTCCCTTCTCTATCTTTGTCCACATCACCATGAAGACACCTCTGGACTCACAATCTTCTCCTCAATCCCTCCTCTTACTAGTGCCTGGTTTTTGTGCCATAATTTTCTCACTAGTGAAAAAGAAAGGCTCTACATCAAAGGTCTTCTTTTTCAGTCTTTCTTGTGCAGCAGGGCAGGTGTAATACTAAACATGGAAAGATTTGGTAAGTGTTCAGACTGAGAGATCCACTAGTTCATTTCGGTCAGATGTTTTTGAAATTATTATAAAAATATAGGGTCAGGGGATAATTATACACATTAGGGAGAGTGTGTGCCTACATAGGCATACAGAGACTTACAAATCATTCCTGCTCCGCTAGGGATTCTGGGTAAAAAATATGCAAATCTATTCTCCAGGATGTAGTTAGGAGAACAGTGCACTCTGAACGGCGCCCTCTAGAGGGCAGCCTCCTTAACATCATGCATGACTCAGTTATAAAGTCAATTTAATCATGATGTGGATTTAATTGCCAAATTAGTATTTCTATCCCAAAAGGAACAGATTCCCAGCTATGGACAGCGCTGTTTCGGTCTTTTAGACCTCCTCAGCATAGCGCAGGGATACTGATTTGGCAGAGTGAGAGACTATAGACCACGGTCAGGGGATAATCATACACATTAGGGAGAGTATGTGCCTACATAGGAGTATGCTGTGCTATGCTGAGGAGGTCCAAAAGACCGAAACAGTGCTGTCCATAGCTGGGAATCTGTTCCCTTTGGGATAGAAATACTAATTTGCCAATAAACTCCACGTCATGTTAGTAGGCTTATTAACTGAGTCATGCATGTTGTTAAGTGGGCTGCCCCTAGAGGGCGGCATACAGAGGCACTGTTCTCCTAATTACATCCTGGAGAATAGATTTGCATATTTTTTTTACCTATAAACATATATACTCTCCTTCTGTTACCTCTTTTGGGCCTCCTTACACCACTGGTCACCACTAAGGCCTGTGATTGGTCCAGAGTAGTGATCTGGTTATGCTGGACATCACGACATTCCATCCAAGAAAGGTAACAGAAGGAGAGTATACTGTACATGTTTTTTGTTTATTTTTTCAACTTTCCATAGCCCACCACCTATTATACCCTTGGGTCTGAACAGACCCCACAGTATAATAAGCTACTGCAATGCAAAGCCATTTTACTGTTTCTGAGACAAATTTGGAATATCTGAGTTGAATTGGATTAGTTACAAGCCAATATACCCATTTTTAGGTAATACATTTACAATGCACAGACTGTCCGCCAGCAAATGGAAATCATAAATGAGATCAAAGAAGTATAATCAGCCTTAGGAAGAGTGAGCTATAGGCCCCCCCCCATGGATTATGGGCCCGGTCACCGTTGCAATCACTGTTACCCCTATAGCTACCCCAGTGCAATGGCTGCTACTTTATGGATATGCAGTTTTGCAACCTTTCGAAACCTAGTAGTTAGAAAAGACGAGACTGTGGGATGTTTTTGAAGAGGTTCTTGAGAGCCTCCTTAATCTCCCTATTACTCAGACTGTATATCATTGGGTTCAGTAATGGAGTGACTACAGTGTAGAGCAGGGACAGGAATGTCTTTGCACTTTGCTGTCGTGGAAATACATAGATGGTAATAAGTGATCCATAAAATAGAGACACCACAGCCAAATGGGCGCTACAGGTGGAGAAGGTCTTCTGCCTCCCGGTCACAGAGGGGATCTTCAGTACGGTGAAGATAATATACACATAGGAGACTATAATAACAGTAACCGGGCAAATTGCAAGAACAACAACCAGAGAGAAGGTCTCCATCTTCATTATAAAAGTATCTGAGCAGGAAAGCTCCAGTAATGGCTCCAAGTCACAGAAGAAATGGTCAACGATGTTTGGTCCACAGAAATCCAAATGTCCAATTGTTAATGTGACCATCGCCTCCATAACAAAAATCACAACCCAGCACAAGAGAACTGATCTTATACAAAATGTGAGGTCCATGATGGAGGTGTAATGTAGGGGGTGACAGATGGCCTGATACCGGTCATAGGACATCACCGTCAGGAGAAGACATTCCAGTGCCTCAGAGGCTATAAACAGATAAAACTGTACCAAGCAGGCCATGAAAGACACAGAGGTTCCATCATACCACACAACGTGGAGCAGGAGGGGTACAATGGTGGTGGAGAGGAGAATATCTGAGAAGGAGAGCTGTGTGAGGAAGAAGTACATGGGAGAGTGGAGGGATCTGCTGGAGGACACCACCAGGATGATCAGGAGGTTTCCACATAGAGTCACACAGTAGATGAGCAACAGGAGAAGAAAGATCAGAGAGTTTATCCTTTGCAAATTCTGAAATCCCAAAAGCAGAATCTCAGTCACTTTACTAAAATTGTGATGTTCCATGTTCTCAGGGAAATTTTTACAAAGCTCTTAGGAGCTACGATAGAATAAAGCAAATAGAGTCAAATACAATGGTGAGCATACATATAGTGTGTACGCATTCTACATATACATATACTCTACATATACTGTGAATACATTATTTTGGCATCCTTGATACATAGTGAATCGACCCCTATGGATTTGTTCATGGATTTGCTTTGGTTTAGAAACTGTTGCAATCTATAATTGTAATTTTCATTGGCCTGAGCCAATATCTTGTGCCCCAAAGGTATGAAATATGGGTCAAGTAGGTGGTAGGGTTGAGCCGATCTTGAGATTTCAGGATGGATTTTAAAATCCGAGTTCCGATCATTTTCCAGCCGATCCCAATCATGAAATTTCCTTATCGCCTATCGTAATCTGATCTTTCCCAATCTTGATCGCTCAACCCTAGTAGGTGGTAGCGCATGCCCCCAGGGTGACACATATGTCTGCGGACGTGTGTGAACACAATACTAGATATAGATGTCATCTGAAGTGTATAGAAAGCCTGAGCTCTTAGTTGTTTTTGATGGTAAATATTCGAAAAATTATCCAAGACTAGAGATGAGTGATCTGTTACGTCATAAACCAGATTCATTATCAAAAATTTTCAAAGATTTTGGGCTCAACCAAAACCCACATTTCTGGGGTTCGCCACCCATGAACTATTATACTCTGGGGTCTCATCGCGAAACAAACCTTACAAAATCCAGATCCCGTGGAGAGGAGATGGCTCCTACTGGTCCTTATTGAGTTGTGGCTTCACTAGTAGACATGGCTCCATAGTCACATAGTGTCATACATAATTTCACATAATGAGTTGGAGAAGACCGAGGTCTGTCATTTTTAACCGTTTTCTATGGATTAACCCACTGTGCAGGTAGATCCCTGGATCAACACACATCAACACACGCCAAGCCATGATTATTTTTTTTAAAAAAAATTCAATCAATGTTAATCTATGAGGGGATGTTGTTTTTGTTTGATTTTTTGTGAACAAGTGTGTAATGGTGCTTTTTTGGGGGGCATTGGCACCTCGGTCAAAGCTAACCGAGGTGCCATCTTCCTGGCGGCACCTGGGTCCCGCCATTTTTCCTGTGATCGCCGGCACCTGGAGTAAGCTCCTTGGCTGGCGTCACATTGCTATAACAGCCGGGATCCTTGTGAAGACTCCCCAGCCTGTCATTCTATTGCTTCTATTGTAGACTATTCTAGGCAGCCTGTAATAGAAGTGCTGGTATTTTGCAATGCATTGCAATGTATTAGCATTGTAACGCATTGCGTTAGTGATTAGATCCCCTGGAGTTCAAGACCCCTTAGGGGGTCTAATAAATGCAAAAAAAAAAAAAAAAAGTTTTTAAAAAAGTACAAAAGAATTATAATTTTTTTAAAAAATATTTACAGTTCAAATCCCCCCCCCTTTCCCTAGAACACATATAAAAGTAGTTAAATACTGTGAAACACCTACACATTAGGTCTCCCTGAGTCTGAAACCGCCCGCTCTACAAATCTATATAAATATTTTTCCTGTACGGTAAACGCCATAGCGGGAAAAAATTTCAAAAGTGCCAAACCGCCGTTTTTTTAACTGTTTTGCTTCTGATAAAAATTTACATAAAAAGTGATTAAAGCAAAATCAATTCCTCAAAATGGTAGAACTGAAAATTACACCCGGCCCCACAAAAAAAGACGCCCTATGCATCCCTGTACACTGAAGTATAAAAAAGTTACGGCTGTCGGAATATGGCGACTTTAAAAAAAAAATAAAAAAAAAATTACAGTTTTGGATTTTTGTTAAGGGGTTAAAATGTAAATAAAACCATATGGATTTAGGTATCCATGGATTATCATTGTGGCTGCACAGTGAATGCCGTAAAACCGAAACCAGTAAGAAAGTCGCACAAATGCAGTTTTTCTTCAAATCCCCCCAATCTGAATTTTTTTCCCATCTTCCCAGTATGTTATATGGAATAATTAATGGTGGCATCATGAAGAAAAATGTGTCATGCAAAGATTAAGACCTCATATGGCTCTGGGAGCGGAGAAATAAAAAAGGTTATGTGGTTTAGAAGAGGGAAGTCAAAAACGAAAAACAAAAATCAAAATATGCCGTTGGTTGGAAGGGGTTAATATAAAATATAAAAACACTTATAATAATACATTCAAAGTACAAGCTAAGTGTGAAATGAGGTTATTTCTCCGCTAGAGGTGACCACGACTCAGAATAACATCTGGCGCTCCCCACTGTTGTAGATCTGGACTCTGTAGACCATGTGGCTGCCATAACATACGCTGATAGACTTTCCACTACACCACAATAGGCCTTCAATTCTGTTCTTAAAATCTACACAAATCTTACAGAAATATATCATGTCCTGCTGTATAAGTCTCAGTATGAAGGTATGAAGAAGTGAAACCACCCCCACCCCAGCATAGAGAGGTCATACAGCTCATACATAGGACATTTATGGCATCTTCTCACCGTCAGGAGAACCTCACATCTTCTCATCTGCTCCTTTCTTGGTTCATTCAGCCTCGGAGATTTTTGTGGTTGGTGGAAATTGTGGAAATGTTTTCTTAGCCCTTCCATTTCTTAAAGGAGCCAAATGACTTGTCGTCCCCATAACTGCAGACAATGCACTAATCCCTGGGTCTGTTTTATAGAACAGTCTTGTACACGGAGTCATCTCTGAGGATTCTTGTCGCTCCCTCTGAGAGATTCCAGTCTGGGGAGAAGTTTCTGAAGTTTTGCAGATCTCTGAAGCAAGTTTTACTTTCTTGTGCTATGGCTGTGAAGATTTCATTTATCCTAATAAAAGGCAGATGGTTCATAGGTGAGGGGCCAGATTTCTTTTTTGGCTTTTCAGTATATGCAGTCTAATGGTAGCTAGATGTTTATAAATTGAGGAGCCAATATACTTGGAACTGTCACGGGATGGTTAGAGTCTATACTATAGGCCATGTGTAATATATATTTCATGTGGAATGTATTCTCTAACCTGTTATATACATCAATGTGTAGTTGGCTGATTGGGGTCTAGTGTGTTAGCACATTGTATGCAAATACCTCTAACTGGTGAGGACCAGTGAGGACAATGGGTGGAGATAATCTGATCGGTGTCTCCAAGAAGATGTTGGATGGTGCATTGTCCATAGTAGACAGGGAGTCTGCTCTCCTTGGTATAGGTGAGGGGGGAAGGATCTGTGACTCAGCCCTTCCCCCCCCCCACAGATATAGGTGTAACAGTTTTAGTATATAGCTGTAGCTAGCAGTTAGTATGTGTTAGCCGGCCTGTGCACAGCTCTGCAGAGAGCCAGGATTTAGTTACAGGACCAAGGAGCCAAAGCTATCATTGGATTGTGACTTCTGTGGACTTATTGTTATTACGGTTGATATGACCGCCGCCGGCTACTAACTTTGTGGATTACAATAAATTGCTGTTGTCTCCCGACCTCTTGCGTCCGTGTTGATTCAAAAGACCATCCGGAGGAAGACGTATACCTTTGCTCTGTGACAGGAACCATTTTTTATTAGAGATGAGCGAACAGTGTTCTATCGAACACATGTTCGATCGGATATCAGGGTGTTCGCCATGTTCGAATCGAATCGAACACCACGTGGTAAAGTGCGCCAAAATTCGATTCCCCTCCCACCTTCCCTGGCGCCTTTTTTGCACCAATAACAGCGCAGGGGAGGTGGGACAGGAACTACGACACTGGGGGCATTGAAAAAAATTGGAAAAAGTCATTGGCTGCCGAAATCAGGTGACCTCCATTTTAGACGAATAGTGGATTTCAAATCCGGGTCATATGAGAATGTGAACTTTGTGACTATGAGACAGGGATAGCTGTACAGGCAGGGATAGCTAGGGATAACCTTTATTTAGGGGGGAATGTTATTAAAAATAACGTTTTGGGGCTCTATCGGGTGTGTAATTGTGATTTTTGTGAGATAAACTTTTTCCCATAGGGATGCATTGGCCAGCGCTGATTGGCCGAATTCCGTACTCTGGCCAATCAGTGCTGGCCAATGCATTCTATTAGCTTGATGAAGCAGAGTGTGCACAAGGGTTCAAGCGCACCCTCGGCTCTGATGTAGCAGAGCCGAGGCTGCACAAGGGTTCAAGCGCACCCTCGGCTCTGATGTAGGAGAGCCGAGGGTGCACTTGAACCCTTGTGCACCCTCAGCTCTGCTACATCAGAGCCGAGGGTGCGCTTGAACCCTTGTGCACACTCTGCTTCATCAAGCTAATAGAATGCATTGGCCAGCGCTGATTGGCCAATGTATTCTATTAGCCTGATGAAGTAGAGCTGAATGTGTGTGCTAAGCACACACATTCAGCTCTACTTCATCGGGCTAATAGAATGCATTGGCCAGCGCTGATTGGCCAGAGTACGGAACTCGACCAATCAGCGCTGGCTCTGCTGGAGGAGGCGGAGTCTAAGATCGCTCCACACCAGTCTCCATTCAGGTCCGACCTTAGACTCCGCCTCCTCCAGCAGAGCCAGCGCTGATTGGCCGAAGGCTGGCCAATGCATTCCTATGCGAATGCAGAGACTTAGCAGTGCTGAGTCAGTTTTGCTCAACTACACATCTGATGCACACTCGGCACTGCTACATCAGATGTAGCAATCTGATGTAGCAGAGCCGAGGGTGCACTAGAACCCCTGTGCAAACTCAGTTCACGCTAATAGAATGCATTGGCCAGCGCTGATTGGCCAATGCATTCTATTAGCCCGATGAAGTAGAGCTGAATGTGTGTGCTAAGCACACACATTCAGCACTGCTTCATCAAGCCAATACAATGCATTAGCCAGTGCTGATTGGCCAGAGTACGGAATTCGGCCAATCAGCGCTGGCTCTGCTGGAGGAGGCGGAGTCTAAGGTCGGACCTGAATGGAGACTGGTGTGGAGCGATCTTAGACTCCGCCTCCTCCAGCAGAGCCAGCGCTGATTGGTCGAGTTCCGTACTCTGGCCAATCAGCGCTGGCCAATGCATTCTATTAGCCCGATGAAGTAGAGCTGAATGTGTGTGCTTAGCACACACATTCAGCTCTACTTCATCAGGCTAATAGAATACATTGGCCAATCAGCGCTGGCCAATGCATTCTATTAGCTTGATGAAGCAGAGTGTGCACAAGGGTTCAAGCGCACCCTCGGCTCTGATGTAGCAGAGCTGAGGGTGCACAAGGGTTCAAGTGCACCCTCGGCTCTCCTACATCAGAGCCGAGGGTGCGCTTGAACCCTTGTGCACACTCTGCTTCATCAAGCTAATAGAATGCATTGGCCAGCACTGATTGGCCAGAGTACGGAATTCGGCCAATCAGCGCTGGCCAATGCATTCTATTAGCCCGATGAAGTAGAGCTGAATGTGTGTGCTAAGCACACACATTCAGCACTGCTTCATCACGCCAATACAATGCATTAGCCAGTGCTGATTGGCCAGAGTACGGAATTCGGCCAATCAGCGCTGGCTCTGCTGGAGGAGGCGGAGTCTAAGATCGCTCCACACCAGTCTCCATTCAGGTCCGACCTTAGACTCCGCCTCCTCCAGCAGAGCCAGCGCTGATTGGTCGAGTTCCGTACTCTGGCCAATCAGCGCTGGCCAATGCATTCTATTAGCCCGATGAAGTAGAGCTGAATGTGTGTGCTTAGCACACACATTCAGCTCTACTTCATCGGGCTAATAGAATGCATTGGCCAGCGCTGATTGGCCGAATTCCGTACTCTGGCCAATCAGCACTGGCTAATGCATTGTATTGGCTTGATGAAGCAGTGCTGAATGTGTGTGCTTAGCACACACATTCAGCTCTACTTCATCGGGCTAATAGAATGCATTGGCCAATCAGCGCTGGCCAATGCATTCTATTAGCGTGAACTGAGTTTGCACAGGGGTTCTAGTGCACCCTCGGCTCTGCTACATCAGATTGCTACATCTGATGTAGCAGTGCCGAGTGTGCATCAGATGTGTAGTTGAGCAAAACTGACTCAGCACTGCTAAGTCTCTGCATTCGCATAGGAATGCATTGGCCAGCCTTCGGCCAATCAGCGCTGGCTCTGCCGGAGGAGGCGGAGTCTAAGGTCGGACCTGAATGGAGACTGGTGTGGAGCGACCTTAGACTCCGCCTCCTCCAGCAGAGCCAGCGCTGATTGGCCGAATTCCGTACTCTGGCCAATCAGCACTGGCTAATGCATTGTATTGGCTTGATGAAGCAGTGCTGAATGTGTGTGCTTAGCACACACATTCAGCTCTACTTCATCGGGCTAATAGAATGCATTGGCCAATCAGCGCTGGCCAATGCATTCTATTAGCGTGAACTGAGTTTGCACAGGGGTTCTAGTGCACCCTCGGCTCTGCTACATCAGATTGCTACATCTGATGTAGCAGTGCCGAGTGTGCATCAGATGTGTAGTTGAGCAAAACTGACTCAGCACTGCTAAGTCTGCATTCGCATAGGAATGCATTGGCCAGCCTTCGGCCAATCAGCGCTGGCTCTGCCGGAGGAGGCGGAGTCTAAGGTCGGACCTGAATGGAGACTGGTGTGGAGCTATCTTAGACTCCGCCTCCTCCAGCAGAGCCAGCGCTGATTGGTCGAGTTCCGTACTCTGGCCAATCAGCACTGGCCAATGCATTTCTATGGGGAAAAGTTAGCTTGCGAAAATCGCAAACTGACAGGGATTTCCATGAAATAAAGTGACTTTTATGCCCCCAGACATGCTTCCCCTGCTGTCCCAGTGTCATTCCAGGGTGTTGGTATCATTTCCTGGGGTGTCATAGTGGACTTGGTGACCCTCCAGACACGAATTTGGGTTTCCCCCTTAACGAGTTTATGTTCCCCATAGACTATAATGGGGTTCGAAACCCATTCGAACACTCGAACAGTGAGCGGCTGTTCGAATCGAATTTCGAACCTCGAACATTTTAGTGTTCGCTCATCTCTATTTTTTATTAAAGGTTATTATAAAGGCTTTTATTATTTTATTTTTTTTTTCAATTTTACAGCAGAAACAAGGTGCAAACAGTAGGAAGGCATAAATCCATGCAGCAAATCAGCTTGTGAGTTGACATGGAGTAATCTACATAGGTAATACTATGGTATTGGACAGCTGTACGCTCCAAATCAGTCAATACAGGTATTATTACCAACAAAATGATCATACAACATAAATTAAATATAGATACAAAATCATCAGCTTTGTGAGGCTATGGTTCCAAGGCTCAATCAGATCCCCAACCCAGTTCGGGCCAAATTTACCCAGGGTCTTAGGCAAATAGTATAAGAGTTGGATGTAGAGTCAGGGAGATGGTAGAGAAGACAGAGTCCACGGGGACAAGATAAACAAAAGACCAACCCAAATAAAGGAATAATACGGGGTATAAGGAGGGGGAGGGGAGAGGGAGTGGAAGGAGGTACAATTGGTAAGGGAGAGAGAGAAAGGATGGGGGGAGGGAAGTAACCAGGTCGGGTGCGGGGTCGGCTCAAGAAAGCAAGAGACAAGCCCGGAAGGAAGAAAAATGGAAGAGAGGAAAAGATAAAGATAGAAAAAGAGACAGAAAAAGAGGGAGAAATAGGGGATACAGAAAGAAGAGATTAACAGGAAATAGAAGAGAAGAAAGAAATTTTCCAATAGGTCAAGGAGATCATTGTGGGCCTCTGGCAAAGGAAGGTAGAGGTGAGATGTCCATGACCAAGTCTACTCTACTTCATAAAACATATACCTTAGCAAATCAGTTAGAAGGCTATGATTCATCAGGGAGGTCGGCTAAGTATGAAGCCATGTGTTCTGGTCAACAAACTAATGAGTTCTTTAAATCGAGCTATTTCACGAACTTTCACCCACCATATGGAGACAGGAGGAGCCACTTTATGTAACCAAAATCTAGGAATCCGTAGTTTAGCTGCAGAAAAGCGATGTGTTGTTATCCTTGACTCACTGGAGAGGGGCAAAAGGTTTTGGGATAGGTAGGAATAGTCAATGCGATGGTATGAGCCACCAAAATGTGAGTCAAAGGTGTAGACCATGGTACTGGGGTGATGAGTCCACCAGATGTCCAAAATCTGTAAATCTTGCAGAGAGCTCATGAGTCTATGTGACAACTGTGAAAAGGGGTGAAAGAGGAAGAGGAATCCAAAAGATGGTTGAGAAACACATTAAGGTCTCCGCCTAGGATTAAATACAGTAGGCTCAAGGTCATGTGATCTGGCCCGTATTCGGGGTATATAAATTTGCAAACGTGTACTGAATCGAAGTTGTAGCGCCCTTCACAAAAAGCGCTCTACCATCAGCATCAGTTGTTGTGGCTTGCAGTGAATGTTGCGATGAAACAAGATAGAAACCCCCTTTAGAAGCTGCTTGTGGATTTGATACTATGAAACCATTGAGAAAAATCTCTAGTCGATAGTTTAGGAGTCTTTTTGTTCCTGAAATGTGTTTCTTGCAAAAAAAAAGCTATGTTTGTCTTCATTTTACGAAGTAAGAATAAGATGTGGTGGCGCTTTTGAGGTGAATTAAGTCCCTTGACATTGAAAGAGTTGCAAATGAAAGGGGCAGTTTCCCGTCTAGCCATCTGGTGGTAAATCTGTCAATGTATCACAAAGACTCAAAACCTCAGAATAGGATCCTCTGCAGCGACGCCTCCATCTTCTTCAGGAACCTGCCTCTCTGCGAGTCTTCTTCTGTCCTGGGTTTTCAATTATCTAGGCCTCGGGCAGAGCTGAGTGCGCATGCCCGGGCCACAAGAAAATAGCCGCTTACACAGCTCACAATGTAAGCAGGTTCCTGAAGAAGATGGAGGCGTCACTGAAGAGTTCTCTCACAGCATTGGAGACGCCCCCGAGGCTTTTTGAGTGCTGGGATCCACCCCCAGTGCTGCAAGAGATCTCATTTGCATACCAAAGAAAACCCGGTTTTCTACCGAACGGTGGTGTGGAGAAGACATCTAAAGGTAGGAGACGATTAGCCATTCTTAAGGCAATTTTGACATGTTATCGAGAGAAAAAGGGTATCCAATGATAGCATCCCTTTAAGGAGAGAGAGAGAGTTTGGAAAGGAAATGTTAATACAGGAAGGAGGGGACTTGGAAACATTTTTTGTGGTATCTGTCCCCATTATTCATATCATTAATGTATTGGAAATGTTTAGTGTAGGACAGTGTAGGGATTGAAGCTCCCGGGATAAAGGACAACTGGGTCAGAACATCAATGAAACAATAGGTTTTGCTTGCAGTGGTTAGCACCGGGTGGTCCAAGGATGGGCAGCAGGTGAACCAATGACCGTATGAAAGGCACTAGGCTTACTGATGCTCGTATAAAGTAAAGGATCCAATTCCCCCCACAAAAATACTACTTTTATTGCCATAGAATTTGGCTATGATGGAAATATACAATAACATGGTGGGCTGCGTCACTGTGTATGTGCACATCATATAGCATCATGTGAATCTTCAATCCTTCTCTCCTGTTGCCTACTGTTGTGTATTGTTTGTTCTTAGAGTAGGAGCCATCAAAATAGATTAAAGAGGCAAATTCAGCAATGTAGGGGGACCAGGGGAGCACTATTATTAAGAGCACAAAGGGGGACTTATTACCTTGTTAGGGGCCCCAGGGTACCCTATTACCTCCTTAGGGGCATACATGGAACAGTATTACCTTATTAGGGGCACAAAGAGGGAACTATTACTTAGCAGTGGACACAAAGAGGGCAGTATTAAATTGCAGTGGGGCCCAAAGGGACATTGTTTTCTTGTGGAAACTCAAAGGAGATGCTATTAACTTGCAGGAAGCTTAAAGTGGGGCACTATTAAGGGGAGGTGAGGGTTTACAGGCATTATTAACTTGCTTAGAGGTTCAAAGGGGGCACTATATCTTGAGTATGTCTATGGGTGAGCACTATACCTTGAAGATGTCTACATGGTGGCACTATTTCTTGAGGATGTCTATATGTGACACTCTACCTTGAGGATGTCTACATGGGGGCACTATACCTTGAGGATGTCTATATGGCACTATACCTTGAGGATGTCTACATGGAGGCACTATACCTTGAGGATGTCTACATGGGGGCACTATACCTTGAGGATGTCTACATGGGGGCACTATACCTTGAGGATGTCTACATGTGGGCACTATACCTTGAGGATGTCTACATGGAGGCACTATACCTTGAGGATGTCTACATGGGGGCACTATACCTTGAGGATGTCTACATGTGGGCACTATACCTTGAGGATGTCTACATGTGGGCACTATACCTTGAGGATGTCTACATGGGGCACTATACCTTGAGGATGTCTACATGTGGGCACTATACCTTGAGGATGTCTACATGTGGGCACTATACCTTGAGGATGTCTACATGGAGGCACTATACCTTGAGGATGTCTACATGGAGGCACTATACCTTGAGGATGTCTATATGTGGCACTATACCTTGAGGATGTCTACATGTGGGCACTATACCTTGAGGATGTCTACATGTGGGCACTATACCTTGAGGATGTCTATATGGGGGCAGTATACCTTGAGGATGTCTATATGTGGCACTATACCTTGAGGATGTCTACATGGGTGCACTATACCTTGAGGATGTCTACATGGGGGCACTATACCTTGAGGATGTCTACATGGGGGCACTATACCTTGAGGATGTCTACATGGGGGCACTATACCTTGAGGATGTCTACATGGGTGCACTATACCTTGAGGATGTCTACATGGGGCACTATACTTTGAGGATGTCTACATGGGGGCACTATACCTTGAGGATGTCTATATGTGGCACTATACCTTGAGGATGTCTACATGGGTGCACTATACCTTGAGGATGTCTACATGGGGGCACTATACCTTGAGGATGTCTACATGGGGCACTATAGCTTGAGGATGTCTACATGGGGGCACTATACTTTGAGGATGTCTACATGGGGGCACTATACCTTGAGGATGTCTACATGAGGGCACTAGTATGACCTGGGCTCAAAATAGAGGCCATTACTGTGCAGGGGGCTCTTGATGTGGCAGAATTCATTTTGTGGGGGTGGGGGGGGAGGGAGATTTTAATTGTGAAGAAACACAAAGTAGGCAGCAATCACTTTGTACAGGAGATGTGAAGAAAAGCAAAATTACTATGGGACACAAAGGAGGCATTATTATTTTGTGGTGGGCACAATGAGGGAATTATTACTGTTTGAGCAAACTATAACTTTGTGGGGTCCAAAAGAGGGCACTCATACTGTGTAGGGGCACTGAGATTAGAATTGTCATCATGAAAGTCCAACATAGATGTAGAGGATGAGAAGAGAGAACAATTCTAATCCAAGGTTGTCCCCTGTGAGGTACTAGATGTACCTACTGTATAGTGTTAAAAAGTTAGTGTGTGTGAGAGGAGTTTTTGGGGCATAAGTTGAACTTTAGCACCAGGGTACATGAGTATTTTTAGCTACACCCCTGATTTTACATTTACGTTTTCTATGACCATATTTTCCAGTTTTCTGCAAAGCGATAACTCGGCATCTAAGGATATTTTTTCTTTTTTCATGCTACATAATTCTTTTGTGTTTATGCTATTCTAGGTTCTATTCTATGTTCTATTCTATTCTATTCTGTTATTCTAGGTTCTATTCTATTCTATTCTAGGTTCTATTCTATTCTATTCTATTCTAGGTTCTATTCTATTCTAGGTTCTATTCTATTCTATTCTAGGTTCTATTCTAGGTTCTATTCTATTCTATTCTAGGTTCTATTCTGTTCTGTTCTGTTCTATTCTATTCTAGGTTCTATTCTATTCTATTCTAGGTTCTATTCTAGGTTCTATTCTATTCTATTCTATGTTCTATTCTCTTCTGTTCTGTTCTATTCTATTCTAGGTTCTATTCTATTCTAGGTTCTAGATAGTTCCCTATGAGGTTGACCCCTACTTAATAGGCTTATTACTACTGAGACCAAAAAACACATTTAGCCCTCTCACATGTTTTCCTTCTCTGTCTTCTTGGCAGATATCCATATCAACTTTTCCAGACACAATATGGTCTCCTGATAAGGGATATAACATAGGGAGGCTCTATTTGTGTCTATGTGTGACCACTCCATGGATGGCAGTGGGGAGAAGATGGGAATCAAAGCTTTCATTAGCATATTGTGATATTGAATTGTATATATACACTGTCTACTAATAAGTATTTGGACCCCTGCGGTAGAATAGAAAAACATCATTTCTTCCTATCCAATAGTTGGTAAACCCCAGCAGATGCTTACTTATAGATGGCATTGATCTACACAATACTCCCGGATGCCTGGTGACACTCCTGGTGTATGTGAGCCATTGGTTGGGTGCGGTTTCTCTGGCCAGCACTCGTCGGTCTCTATCTCCCAGTTTCGGGGGTCTGCTGACTCAGGGCACATTCCAACAATCACACTTCACCTACCACTTTGTAATCACATAGGCCACTGTTGATTTTGGGTAATTCAGTTTGCTTGCTATGTCCCTTAAGGATCGACCATTTCTGTGGTCCCCCACAATTACCCCTTTCTCAAAATCGGACACCTCTGCACTTCATGGCATCTTACATGAGACTAATGCCGATGCACTAATGCCAATGCCGACAGTGGAAGGCGTGACGTATATCACGACCGCTGATATCTTCATTTGCATGGGTGTCCAAATACTTATTGGTGCTCACCAATGGGAAAGGATCTGTCCCATTTAACATAACTCCAAAGAGCAGGCAACACACCAAAGAGTATGTGGTAAAAAAGTGAAGGAGGTTTATCACCTCATGCTGTGACGCATCAGCTCAAAGAGCCTGTTTCAAGCATTACACCAGTGATACTATGCACATATATAGTGTGAACAATATTTATCAATAATCAATTAATTAGCATAGCCATGTGTGATGACTAATATCAAAGTGAAAAACACAATATATAAAAATGATGTGACATAAGATATAAAAATATACAAAAATAAGTGACATATCTCCAAAGTGTACAAAGATACAATACGATATAATGTAATACAATACAATATAATATAATATAATATACTACAATACAGCTTAATGAGCCAATAAAGAGGGGGAGTAAAAGTGTCATTAGTTTAGATACCTGATAGAATCCAGATACAGACAAGAAAGGACAACAAGTCCATAATAGCGAGCAGTGATCACCACTAGGGGTGAGCGATCGGGATTGGAAAAGATCGGATTCCGATCAGCGATTGAGCAAATTTCATGATCGGGATCGGCTGGAAAATGATCGGAAATCGGATTTTAAAATCCTGAAATCTCAAGATCGGTTCAATCCCAATCACCACCGCACATGTGCAGAAATGAAATGAAATTAAGGCGGGGTTCAAACAGGTTTTTTTGGTCATGAACCTGAGGTGGAGGTTCCGGTCCAAAATACTGGGCAGCCGCGATCAGTGCAGTGCATCGGCATCCAGTCTCGGCACTGCGACCAAAAGGAACGGGCCTAGTCAGGAGTGTCTTCAGGTGGATTCATGAAGCACAATCTGCCTGAATGAGTATGTCCATTCTTTTTTCGGGGAGCTGGAACAAATGGTTCCCGGGAAAAAGAAACGACCAACTCCCATTGAAATCAATGGGAGCCGTCTTTTTGGTCAGGACTTTGAGGTGGATACGGCCTCAATATCCTGACCAAAATACCCCATGTGAACAGCAGCCTAATGTTAAAAGGCTCTCAGTTTATACACCTGGTTACCGAGTGTGATCACTAATACAATACACTGCAATGCTAATACATTGTAACATTGTATTGTAGAATCCCTACGCTTCTATTACAGACTTCCTAGTGCAGCCTGTAATAGAGGTGAGCTGAAAACAAGCTTTGGGTTCTTTAAACTGATCATCACCCCCTGGATTTCATTCTTGGGGGTGAAAATCACAGCTAAGACAGCAGTGTCCATTTACCCTCGGGAAGATGGTGGCCTGCTAAGATTTGTACAAGGTATCAGAGTGTCTGCAATCAGTGACGGCACCGATCAGTGTTTGTTTTTTGTGTGGTAGGAGACGGACCTTAATCTGTGGGGACAAAGGCAGGGCTATGAAGATGTCCATTGATTAATTTTGAAGAAGACAAACTCATCTTTAAAATGATATCAAGATCATCATGACAGTTCCTACAGATGCCGAGAAGTTCACTGGTGAAAACGCTATTTGGCGTTGAGAACCCAATGCAAATCTGAGTTTCCGACAGCATTTTCACCAGTGAATCTGTAAAGGCTATCATGGTGGTCTTGGGGCTCTAAGGTATCCCACCCCTCCTGCCTCAGGCAGCTTCTTAGAGCATGAAGGAGTAAGGTTAAGTTCACACTGGGTTTTTTGGACCGGAATCTGAGGTGGAGGCCGCCTCAGGTTACGGTCTAAAATAAGGGTAGCTTCGACTGAATGCCGGTGCACTGTTTTTCAGATCCCTAAACAAACCCAAAGAATGGAAATCCGAATGCTAATGTGAATCTAGCCATAGAGGGATAATGTAAAATCCCTATGAGACTAATCAGAGGGGCATTCTTCTGTAATACCCCTCTGAACATCACCTAACCAGGTAGTTTATTGGCACTGTGACCATGACGTTTACCATCGTGGAAGATGCAAAAGAGTTGCACCAAACACTAACTCAAGAACTCAAAGACATCAATAAAGTTTACATTTTTTCACTGTCCCTGTCCTGCCCATACCTGATCTTTATAGAATGCAATCCTCCGCTGCCTCTCTAGCGAAAGCCGTTACACACTAAAATAATAGCAATAATGGTTATTACTAGAGATGAGCGTATAAAACATTTCTGACAGTCAGATAACACATTGTAATCCACTCAATGTCTTCATATAAAATCCCAGTTTTTGGCATCTTCCAGATGGAGGTATTATCACGGGTGGTGATTGGGGGGCAGACACATATGACACCTTTGTACTGGGCCCACCAAAGTGGTAAAACACCCCTTGTCTCTATTATATACTTCAATTGACCCCTGGGGGCTATGGTGGCCGCTCTGCTCTTGAGTGTCTCCCATATTTAAAATTGCGACATCTATAAGTAAACAGTTACTAATCGCTTTACTCAGTTTTTTAGCTTTTGTTGTAGCTCTACGATACCGTGAGTTCGAGATGAAGACGGCTCCAAGTGTATGTCAGACAATTCCTTTTACAGTCTTATTTCTGTAAGGAATATAAGGATTGAACTGCCATGGCTCTATAGCTTTCCAGCCTGACGAGTCCGAGAAATGCGAGTCCGATTTTAGAAAAGAATAGACGGTGGGATGTTTTTGAAGAGATTCTTGAGAGCCTGTTTAATCTCTCTATTACTCAGACTGTATATCATGGGGTTAAGAAGTGGAGTGACAACAGTGTAAAACAGCGATAGAAGTGTCTTTGCACTTTCCTGCCGTGGAAATACATAGATGCTAATAAGTGATCCATAAAATAGAGACACCACAGCCAAATGGGCTCTACAGGTGGAGAAGGTCTTCTGCCTCCTGGTCACAGAGGGGATCTTCAGTATGGTGAATATAATATACACATAGGAGACTATTATCACAGTAACCGGGCAAATTGCAAGAAAAATAACCAAAAACAAAGTTTCCATCTTCATTATAAAAGTGTCCGAGCAGGAAAGCGCCAGTATAGGTTCCAAGTCACAGAAGAAATGGTCAATGATGTTTGGTCCACAAAAATCCAAATGTCCAATTGTTAATGTGACCATCAACTCCTCAACAAAAATCACAACCCAGCAAAGGACAACAAGTTTTATACAAAATGTGAGGTCCATGATGGAGGTGTAATGTAGAGGGTGACAGATGGCCTGATACCGGTCATAGGACATCACCGTCAGGAGAAGACATTCCAACGACTCCGTGGCTACAAAACAATAAAACTGAGTCAAACAGCCAATGAGTGGCAAATGGCTCCCATTATACAACACAACATTGAGCATATTGGGTACTACGGTGGTAGAGAGGAGGAGATCTGAGAAGGAGAGCTGTGTGAGGAAGAAGTACATGGGAGAGTGGAGGGATCTGCTGTAGGACACCACCAGGATGATCAGGAGGTTTCCACATAGAGTCACACAGAAGATGAGCAGCAGTAAGAGAAAGAACGGAAAATTTAGTCTTTGTAAATTCTGAAATCCCAAAAGTAGAATCTCCGTCACTTTACTTACATTGTGATGTCCCATGTTACCAGACAACGTTTTCCAAAGTTGCGGTGAACTTTTGTAGAACAAAGTAAATGAAGTCAAAAATTGTGTTAAGATGAAAATACAAATATACAGGACTTGATCTTTGGTGAATGGAGACCTTTCCTTAAGAACATGAGGTACTTTTTGGAAATTAAAAATGTTTGGGTGTGGACAGTGTCGTAACCTTCTGTGATATTATTGTTTCAAAGTCTTGTTGGCTTGGCTTAATATCTTGAGTATCTACATTTTCCTCACCTTTTTGATATCAGGTAGGTAGTCCTGTGTGTCTCAGGGTTGGCACTCGAACCAACCAGGTAGAATCTACCAGACTTATGAATTATTACACCAGATGTAAGGGCTTCCGAAACACATCGAAGACTCAAGCCCTCAGTACTTTTTTAAGGTAAATATTTTTAAAAAAATATCAAGGACAAGAGATGAGAGAACCGGTTTATAATTAACTGGCCTTGTTAGCAATTTTTCCCAAAAATTTGCTATTTGCTGAATCCAAAATTTCTGAGGTTTGAAGTTTTTGTTTAATGTTCATTCGCTAACAAAAACTTGCAAAACGCACATATAAATTTTTCGAGCTTTCTATGAACGTCAGGTGCTACTTACAACTTGTGTAGATGTTCACACATTTGGAAGACACTTTGAGGCCACTGACTTGGCTCAGCATCATCCCTCGGGCACATACTGCTTACATTCCTGGACCACCTACCTGACTCAAATTTCCAAACTTTCAGGTGAGTGTATGGAGGAACAAGATATTGAGCAAGGACAGCAAAACTTTGAGACCAGATTGCCACATAGGAGTGTCAAATTCTTCATGTGCAATTTCAATTTTCAAGAAGAATCTTTTACCTCCACCCTTATGTTCAGCCTGGAACTTTACAAGCCTTGAATATAGACCCTTAGGCCGGGTTCACACAGGTTTTTTTAGGCCAAATTTTGATGCGGATTCCACATCAAAATCCAGCTCAAGAAACCGCCTCCCAATGAAATCAATGCGAGCCGGTCATCGACACAGATGTGATTGAGGCCTAACACATTTATGGAATCTACTCACCGGCTGGAAACCCTCAAGTCCTCTCAGCTTTTTTGGTTCTCTCACTCTCAGAGATTTTTGTGGTTTCCGGATATTGTAGATTTTTTTTTCGTAATTCTTTTATTTTTTTAAAAGGAACAGCATTATTTCTCCTCACCGATAGATGAAGACATCGCATTATCCCTCAGCCTCTTTTATAGATTTATCTTGTACTAGATACATTGTGTCATCTCTGAGGATTTGCCGTTCCCTCTGGGAGATTCCACTCTGAGAAGTTTCTGAACTTTTACAGAGTTTATACAAGTAAACTTTTCTATAGATATTTTATAAATCTAAAGTTGGATGAAGGAACAAACTTTGTAATACTTCACTAAGCAAGAACATCTGTGTCTTCAAATATTTCTCCTTATCTGAGTGATTTCAGTTCTCACTCCATAGACAAGGTATACACTTCTGAACACCGAACACTAAAGATCTGATGAAGGGGTGGTGCCTGTGGAGTACTAAAGGACCCCGGAACGCGTTATCTAAATAAATCACGTTGTTACATCAGCGTACCAGCATTTCATTCCACTGAAAGGAACGTGCAACCGATTCCTCCATTTTGAGGGTATATCCCTCAGAATAAGTTGCATTTATATCGTTTGACCCAAGAGTGTAAGATAAGGTAACTAACTGTGAAATCTACAAAGTCTCATATGCCTAATTAGTGCGGCCACGCTTGGTATGTTATATTTCTTTTGGTTCATAAAATATAGTGTAGAATACTCAGACCTCCAAGGAACATATCTATAAAACATAGTGCTATTGAACCCACCTCTGCTTGCTGTCTGAATTCTCCCTTCGATCATCTGCTATAATATTCAATGGTATATAATCTGCTATTGAACCCACCTCTGCTTGCTGTCTGAATTCTCCCTTCGATCATCTGCTGTAATATTCAATGGTATATAATCCTGTATTTCACCTCTGCATGATTACTGAACTATATCCTAGCATTTCATCCAGGCTGTATATTTTTTGCACTTCCATGTCTTCTTATCTGCACTAGTGTCAGTCTTTTGATCTTCACTGATTTTATTGGTGTTTCTGGCCAAGTGTTTACTTGGATCCACACTGCCAGTCTCCTCATGTGTCACAGTTTGTAGATTAATTAGTTAACGACTTAAATTAGTGCTAGTCTGAAGCTGTGCTTTCCTATATAAGTAGATATAGCTTATGGGGTGCATCTCATATGCGGGGGCATCTCATCTGCAGCATGCATCTTAACCAAATTGCATCTTAACCAAAGTGCAGATTAACCAAAGTGCACTTATACATGGCAGATTAACCAAAGTGCACTTATACATGGCAGATTAACCAAAGTGCACTTATACATGGCAGATTAACCAAAGTGCACTTATACATGGCAGATTAACAAAGTGCACTTATACATGGCAGATTAACCAAAGTGCACTTATACATGGCAGATTAACCAAAGTGCACTTATACATGGCAGATTAACCAAAGTGCACTTATACATGGCAGATTAACCAAAGTGCACTTATACATGGCAGATTAACCAAAGTGCACTTATACATGGCACTTAAACAGGGCACGAAACAGGCTAACCATGGCAGAACACCAGGTAAATGTCAACCTAAAACAACAAGTTTTACCTCATGGTATCCTGTAGCTGCACTGTCTCTTACTATCTTAGCCATTGTCTTCCTGCAGACCTCTCCTCCACCTCTACCACCAGTACACACCATCCATATCAGTCCCTCTCTTCTTCCTTCTCCCATGTACAGCTCTCACACACTTTTCACACTCTGTAATCTCCCCTTTACAGCTTTTAGCAGTGACACCAAACAGAAGCGCCCACATAAATCCCTGAACCCCCTTCTGTCTCTGTCCATGTTACTCCTCCTCGCTGCTGGGGACATCTCTCCTAACCCCGGCCCTCCTTCCTTCACTAACTCTTCTTCCTGCACACATAGAAGGCCTACAAACCTCATCAATATTTACCGTGTTCCTTCCCCTCATCTCTCCCCTGTCTCTTTTAACTGCTCTCTCTGGAACGCCCGCTCAGTGTGTAACAAACTAGAATACATTAATGACTTATTCCTTAGCAAATCCCTTGGCCTGCTCGCCCTTACTGAGACTTGGATCCAGCAGTCAGATACGGCCTCCCCTGCTGCTCTGTCTCATAGTGGCCTACAATTCGCTCACACCTCTAGGCCTGATAATAGGCAGGGTGGTGGGGTAGGATTACTTCTGTCACCGCAGTGCATTTTTCAGTCCATTCCCCCGGTCCCCTCACTCACATTCTCCTCATTTGAAGTCCATGCTATCAGACTTTTCCGGCCACTCTCCTTACGTGTAGCTGTTATCTACCGCCCACCTGGCTCACCCTACCAATTTTTGGACCACTTTGCTTCTTGGCTTCTCCACTTTTTATCCAGTGACATTCCTACCCTCATCATGGGTGACTTTAACATCTCTATTGCCCCCCCTCACTCCCCGGCTGCCTCACAGTTTCTCTCATTAACCATTTCTCTTGGTCTCTCACAATGTTCTTCTTCCGCCACACATATACACGGTAACACGATTGATCTAGTCTTCCATCGACTCCTCACAGTCTCTAAATTTTCTAACTCTTCTCTGCCGCTTTCTGACCACAATCTTCTATCTCTCACCATCAGTGCTCTCTCCCCTTCACAAGATACCCCTACCCATCACACATATAGGAACTTGCGTGCTATTGACACCCAGCACCTCTCAGATACTCTACAGTCCTCCCTGTCCCCCATCTCTTCAATCTCCTGTCCCAATCTGGCCACCAGTCACTATAATGAAACCCTCAAAAATGCATTGGATGAGGTTGCTCCCCCCTCCACTCGTAAAGTCCCACATAGGAGGCAGCAGCCCTGGCACACGCCACAGACACGATTTCTTCAGCGCTGCTCTAGGTGTGCCGAACGTCTCTGGAGAAAATCACGCTCACCTGCAGATTTCCTCCACTTCAAGTTTATGCTTAAAACATATAGCTCTGCCCTTTACCTCGCCAAACAAGACTATTTCACCGCCCTCATCTCTTCTCTCTCCAGCAACCCTAAAAGGCTTTTTGAAACCTTTCACTCCTTACTCACACCCAAGGTGCAGACGCCATTCACAGACCTTAGTGCTGATGACCTGGCCATGTATTTCCATGATAAAATTGATAAGATCCGTCAGGAAAGTACTGCCCAAGCCCCAGGTGGCATTGACTCCCACACCTACGATAGTACTGATCCCCTCACCAGCCGCACTTTAGACTGTCCATTCTCATCTTTTGAACCTGTCACAGAAGAGGAAGTCTTCCAGCTACTTTCTTCATCTCGCCCCACAACCTGCAGTAGTGACCCCTTCCCCTCACACCTTCTCCAATCTCTGTCCCCTGCTGTCACTACTTACCTTACTAAAATATTTAACCTCTCTCTCTCTTCTGGAATCTTTCCATCCTCCTTCAAGCATGCTGTTATAACCCCGCTACTGAAAAAACCCTCCCTGGACCCATCCTGTGCTGCTAACAATCGACTCGTCTCTAACCTCCCCTTCATCTCTAAACTTTTGGAACGCCTGGTTTATTCTCGGTTAATCCGTTATCTCTCTGCTAACTCTCTGCTTGACCCCTTACAATCTGGTTTCCGCGCTCTGCACTCTACTGAAACAGCTCTCACAAAAGTCTCTAATGATCTACTAAAGGCTAAATCCAATGGTGACTTCTCTCTTCTTATTCTTCTGGACCTCTCTGCAGCTTTTGACACTGTTGACCATCAACTTCTCCTCACTATGCTCCGCTCAGTCGGCCTCAATGACACTGCGCTCTCCTGGTTCTCCTCTTATCTCTCAGACCGCACTTTCAGTGTATCATTTGCGGGCTCTGTTTCCTCCCCTCTTTCCCTTGCTGTTGGGGTTCCTCAGGGCTCGGTCCTCGGCCCCCTGCTCTTTTCTCTCTACACAGCCCCCATTGGACAAACCATCGCCAGATTTGGCTTCAGGTACCATCTTTATGCTGATGACACCCAATTATACACATCTTCCCGTGACATCACCCCTGCACTCATACAGAACACCAGTGACTGTCTCTCTGCTGTCTCTAATATCATGTCCTCGCTCTAGCTGAAACTAAATCTCTCTAAGACTGAACTACTACTGTTTCCACCATCTAACAGATCTGTCCCTGATATATCCATTGCAGTCTCAGGCCTTACTATAACTCCTAGGCAGCAGGCCCGCTGCCTCGGGGTCATGTGTGACGCAGACCTTTCCTTCACCCCTCATATTGAATCACTCGCACGTTCATGTCACCTCCACCTCAAAAACATCTCCAGAATACGCCCTTTCCTTACCAGAGATACACTAAAGACACTTATTGTCTCTCTGATTCATTCTCGCCTTGACTACTGTAACTCCTTACTAATCCGTCTTCCCCTCACTAAACTCTCTCCTCTACAATCTATTCTGAATGCAGCGGCTCATCTATCAGTCTAGATGCTACAGCGAGGCCTCCGGTCTGTGCCAGTCACTACATTGGCTGCCTATTCATTATAGAATAAAATATAAAGTTATTACTCTCACCCACAAGGCTCTCCATAATGCCGCACCTCCCTACATTTCCTCCCTCATCTCTGTCTACCGCCCAACCCGTGCTCTCCATTCACTCAATGACCTATCACTTATATCCTCTATTATCAGAACCTCCCCCGCTCGTATACAAGACTTCTCCCGAGCTGCACCACTTCTCTGGAATGCTCTACCCCGAACAATCAGATGAACTCCCAATTTCTACAGTTTCAAACGCAAACTAAAGACGCATCTTATCAGACAAGCCTATCACAATTCCTAATGCACAAAATTGTCTGAACACTGTATAAGCAATGCCGCCCCTGCTACCTCTTGTGTCACCCCCTCTACCTCATAGATTGTAAGCTCTTTTGAGCAGGGCCCTCAGTCCCATTGTGTGAAATGACGTTCTTTGTTATGTATGTCTGTATCTGAACCCTGTAAATTGTACAGCGCTGCGGAATATGTTGGCACTATATAAATAAAATGTATTATTATTATATTATTATTAGGGCCCCTAGGAACCTATCTATAATACATAGTGTAGAATAGTCTTAGGACTCCTTGGAACTAGAGATGAGCGAACAGCGTTTGATCGAGTACATGTTCGATCGGATTTCAGGTTGTTTGAGATGTTCGATTCCAGTCGAACACCAGGTGGCAAACTCACTAAAAATTTGATTCCCCTCCCACTTTTCCTGGTGCTTTTACTGCACAGGGGAGGTGGGACAGGAACTACGACAACGGAGGTATTGAAAAAAAATCGGAAAAAGTAATTGGGTGGCTAAATCAGGTGACCTCCAATTTATACGAATGGTGGATTTAATATCCAGTTCATATGAGACTGTGAACTATGTGACTGTGAGACAGGGACAGATGTACAGGCAGGGTTAGCTAGGGATTACCTTTATTTAGGGGGGAATGTTACTGACCCGGCTCTTTGGGGCTCTATCTGGATCTGGATCTCTGTCAGCTTGCGATGTGCACAAGCTGACTTTTTCCCATAGGAATACA
Source organism: Leptodactylus fuscus (assembly GCF_031893055.1). Classification (NCBI taxonomy): domain Eukaryota; kingdom Metazoa; phylum Chordata; class Amphibia; order Anura; family Leptodactylidae; genus Leptodactylus; species Leptodactylus fuscus. The sequence continues at coordinate 2,406,108 of NC_134269.1, forward strand.
TTAACCAGCGTTGATTGGCCGAATGCTATACAGAGTACAGCATTCGGCCAATCAACGCTGGTTCTGCTAGAGGCTCGTCTGTGAGGAGCGCATCTCTGATGCAGCAGAGCTGAGTGTGCAGCAGGGTTCACATCTCTGGTGTAGTAGTGCTGGCCATGCGCTCAGCTTGGCTCATCTCCGGAGTATTCGAGCTGAGCGCACGGCCAGTTCTGCTACATCTCGGCATAGGAATGCATTGACCAGCGTTGATTGGTCGAATGCCATACAGAGTACAGCATTTCGGCCAATCAACGCTGGTTCTGCCGGAGGAGGCAGAGTCTAAGATCGGTCCACAGCAGTCTCCATTGTGGTCCGATCTTAGACTCTACCTCCTCACTGACGAGCCTCCAGCAGAACCAGCGTTGATTGGCCAAATGCTGTACACTGTATGGCATTCGGCCAATCAACGCTGGACAATGCATTCTAGACGGTGATTTATTTCAGATACATATGGTTATATTGCAAAAGAAATAATTCTTCTGATTTCTGACACTCTGTCTGTTCTTGTTCATTTCTTCCAAAAACATTTTAAGAAAAACATCAAAGCATTAAAACACTAAAAAGGGTGGCCTGGTCAGTGAGTATTAGACTACAACTGCGTTTGTCAGCTTTTTTTTTTCTTCTTCTTTTTTTGCTGTTACAATGGTTGCAACTTGTATGCCTATTGGATGAACAAAAAAAAAAAATGACTAAAATTTTAATTATTATACTAGGGGTGTCTTCAGTCCCCAAGAGGCGCATGATATCATAGAAAGGCTCATGACTCTACCAGGAGGAATAGACAAAGTGCCGGACACCGGTCTGAAGAGAGTATACATATATCACAGAGTATAAGAATTTCCCTCCCTGTTTTATCCAAACAAGTTTGGTTCAAACCAGGGGATCATTTCTTCTGAACACAGGACAAAACAAATCTGGGGCTCAAAGATCATTGAATTTGGAATATTCAGATCAATACCATTGTTGTACCCATCTCTACTCATAATAGACCCTTAAGGGACAGTTTAACTTTTTATTTGTAGATTTTACCTGTCATGAACTGTACGTCACATGACCATGAACCGTATATCATATAGCCATGAACCGTATATCACATGACCATGAACCGTATATCACATGACCATGAATTGACTTTTATGCACTAGGAGTAATCAGAATGAATAACAATAAGCAGAGATCTAGAAACCTGTGAGGAACAGATAGGGACAGTATACTGGAGAATCGTAGAACTTTTTATTATACAAACAGTAACATTTATCTCTCAATATTGGTCGTAAGTGGCCGAGCTCTTTAAAGTCATTGTCTAACACAATTTATAGTAGAGGTAGGATTAGTATTAACATAACAGGCTCAAAAGTTTCTTAACTTTATTTTAAGCAAAAAGTTGTTGAAGAACTTATGGAGAAAGTTATGACTTAGAACTTCCAGGCTGAGAATAGACGTCTAATAACCTCCCAGGAGACAACGTGATAGAAATCTCCGCAGAGCTGGATATGAGGAGTCTGATCAGTCTATGGATATAAATATGGGCAGTGATGGATCTGTATAGCAGTATTGGGCATGTCCATGTGTCTGATACCACGTAGCGTCTCACATCTACAAGACTGACCCTGGAAGCTTCTTCTATTGGTGACCACCAGGATCCTCTGAACAGAACAGAAATTCTGAGGATACTAAGTAGGACCTACCAGATGTAAGTGTTATCTTTAGTGTCTAAGCCTTGTATTTGCTGTATGTGCTTCTATGTAACGAGTATACATGAATTCCAGTTCTATAGAGATATAGCTGTAGATCAGGATTGTGAAATAGAATTCTTTTTTTTTTTACATTTTTATATATTACAAATATTGTGTCAACAGAATCCAAGAAATCATCCAGAATTCTCTCATAGAGGGTCACTGATGTTAAACCTTCTGACCGAATTATCGTCATTTTGTCAATATGAAAATGAGCTTTTGGAGCAGTGAAGGTGAGGTGATCTCTACAGCACCCTCACTGCTCTGTGTAGCTTTCCACCATACATTGAAATGAGTGCAATGTTGACCTAGTCTGGACCTTCTCTCAGCAGAGACCCTATAACAGTTACACTGGTCACCTCTACTATAAGTGTGCCCATGGAGAAGAGAAATACGACACAAAGTTCTTCCTCTTAGGATTACAAGTCGGTAGTGCTGGTCTTTCTGCTTCTTGTGGTTTACTGCTTTACAATTTGTATGAATCTCCTGGTGTAGAAGTATCATAAGCTGGGAAGAACATCTCTGTACAAAGGCATCCTATGGAGAACATACTGGTCTGTACTATGGAGCCACAGGGACATCGTGTTAATCTATACAGTCCCCACAACGTTATGTTATTTACCCATCATATTTTCTAATATGTAATAAAAAAACACTAATAATGTGTTAGAACTTCAATAATTGTGTATATAAGATGGATACCCAATAGAAAAAGGGAACATTAAGTCACTTGTATTTGATGTTACAGTTTATACACCAGCTAACCACTAGAGGCAGAAGGTACAGGGGTTCCCATATTAGTTTTATGGTACATAATTCACTTTTTCTTGTTTCTTGACCTTATGGCACTTGCGTAGACCTCATCACTGTGCAGGTTCTCTTCTTGAGGACAAGATCAAGCTGGACTGAAGTCTCAATCTCCAGAGATCGTCAGTCACACGGGTCAACTTTACTGTAAGTATACCCTTGGGGATGACAAACAAGACTGTGGTCACAATGTTCATCCTCTTAGGATTTCAGGCCAGTCAACATATAAGAATCATGATTTTCATTCTACTATTTGTGGTTTACTGCTTTACAATTATTATGAACCTCCTGATCATCACCCTGGTGTCCACCAGTAAGATCCTCCAGACTCCAATGTACTTCTTCATCTCACAGCTCTCTATCAATGACATTATGTTGGCCACAGATATTGTCCCCAAGATGCTCCATATCATACTATATTATAGAGGATCCATTACTTTTATCGGCTGTATGACTCAACTTTACTTCTTCGGTGCCTCAGAAGGTTATGAGTGTCTTCTCCTCACTGTGATGTCTTATGACAGATATGTGGCCATCTGTAACCCCCTCCGTTACACCTCTATCATAACAGGTACATGTTGTGTGATATTGGCCGTCGCCTCTTGGTTCCTTGCTTTTTGCATGATATCACTTGTCGTCATATCAATGTCGATGCTACAATTTTGCGGCTCAAACATCATTGACCATTTCATCTGTGACTTTGTTCCTGTACTAGAACTTTCTTGTTCTAATGCCCAAAACATTCACGTGGAAATGAGTATATTGGGAGTTCCATTAGTTTTAATCCCCATAATAGTCATTATATTTTCATATACCAAAATTATTGCCACCACCTTGAAGATCCCATCCAGTACTGGTAGACAGAAAGCCTTCTCCACCTGTAGCTCCCACCTGATTGTGGTCTCCATATTCTATGGGACTATATTTGGTGTTTATGTTCTCCCAACAAAAGGGCAGTCATCGACCCTCAGTAAAATAATATCCCTGCTATATACTGTGTTCACCCCTCTGATCAACCCCATTATATACAGTCTAAAGAATAATGACATTAGGAAGGCTTTACATGGACTTGTTAGTAAGAAGCTTCGGTGCCCGAGTTGTATGTGAAAAGTAAGACTCGTATCCTCTACTGACATTGTAACGTTTTATTATCACAGTGGTCCATGTTATACTCGACTTTACAATTATTTAAAAAACATATTCTGTAGGATCTATCACTTTATTATTTTATTGGGATCCGTGTGGTCATTAGTGAAGCAGGCAACGTTTACATTCATAATATGCAGTATGTGACAACATAATAAATATAGATGAGCAAATCTCATGGGATTCGTTTCAAGACTTCATTCAATTTTCAATTAATTTGGGTAGAAATACATCTTTTTCGGAAATCCGGAAAAGCGGTCGAATCAAACTTTGCTTATCTCTTAGAATATCCAACTAAGGGAAGGGGCTACAAACCATTGTTTAGCTGGGCTAAGCCCCACTGCTGCAGCTTCTGGTCTTTCGGTTCCTCTTCGTTGGTACCGATCACTATCTTCATGATATACAACATCCTCCTGTTGTGGTCAATCACAAACCTCAGCCATTGACACCATGAAGAAGGTGGATAACACTGAGGAATACATTCAGAAGACCATGGTGGCTGCTTCTGTGAGCTTAGGACAGGTGAGTATGGTTTTATTTTATTTTAATTTTCAAACCCCTTCCAGGTCTAGAGAATGGCTGCCATTCATGTGATCCAATTCCAAAATTTTAGATTCAAATGGTATCCAAAAACTTTCTATCAATGATATCTTATTGACCACTGATATTGTCCCCTACATGCTCCATATCATACTACATTATAGAGGATCCATTACGTTTATTGGCTGTATGATTCAACTTTACTTGTTTTGTGGCTCAGAAGCTTCTGAATGTCTTCTGCTCACAATGATGTCCTATGACAGATATGTGGCCATCTGTAACCCCCTCCGCTACACAACTATCATGACTGGTACATATTGTGTGATATTAATCGTCTTTTCTAGAGATGAGCGAACACTAAAGTGTCCGAGGTTCGAAATCCGATTCGAACAGCCGCACACTGTTCGACTGTTCGAACAAATTTCAAACCCCATTATAGTTTATGGGGGAAATGCTTGTTTCAGGGGTAGTCAACATTCAATAAAATCATATTTACCAAGTCCACGAGTGACGGTCGGGCTGCATTCCCCTTGAAGTCTTCTCCCGGCGCAGGGTCCCCGCGTCCTCTTCCGGGTGGAATTCACTCTGCCTAGGCATCTGGCCTAGGCAGAGCCGACTGCGCATGTGCGTGCTGCTCTGCCCAGGCCCAACGCCTGAGCAGAGCCAACTGCGCATGCGCGTGTATGCGTGTGCATGCCCGCGCATGCGCAGTCGGCTCTGCCTAGGCCAGATGCCTAGGCAGAGTGAATTCCACCCGGAAGAAGACGCGGGGATGCAGTGCGAAGAAGACTTCGGAAAGGTTTTCAGCCGTTTCAGAGATTTTATTAACTTTAGGATGTGTAAATGAAAAATTACTGAAATGTCACTTTATCCCCAAAGTTTTCATTTTATACCCCATATGAGGTCATAATCTGCTGTATGGGAACATGGTGGGGCTCAGAAAGGAGAGAGCGCCATTTGGCTTTTGGAGGGCAGATTTTGCTGGAATAGTTTTCAGGTGCCATGTCACATTTTCAGAGCCCCTACAGTACCAATACAATGGAAACCCCCAAATGAGACCCATTTTAGAAACTACTTCCCTCAAGAAATTAATCCCTAATATTAATGTATAAAGGGAACTTAAAATTTTATAAGAAATATGTCATTTTGGTGCCCAGTATGTTGCACCTACTTTGTGGCATCAGAGATCTGCATTGATAAAACTATTAAGTGGGCTACCCTGGGTACAAAAAAGTTATATATGTGGGTGTAAAATGCTGCTTGGTCACAACATTGCTCAGAAGGGAAGGAGCACTGTGCTTTTTAGCTTTTGGGGTACAGATTTGAAGGGACTTTCTGGGCACCATATTGTTTTTGCAAATCCCTGGAGGTGACAGTAAAAAAGAATTCCCCAAGAAGTGACCCCATTTTGTAGGGGCAAAATATGGGCAAAATTAGGATCTCTGCAGATATGGATTGGTATCCAAAATCCAACAATCTAAATCTACGCTCCAAAATCCACATAGCACTACTTCATATCTGCGTACTCCAGTGAGCCCAAGCAGCAGTTTATGTCCACATGTATGACACTGGTGTACCCAGGATAACGTACTGAATGTCATATGTGGCATAAACTGCTGTTTGGGCACTACTGGGCATCCCCTTATCTCATCTCGGGGGGTGGGGGGGTGCTAGGGAGACCATTGGTATAGTGTAACCCATTGGATGCCATGGTCATGTTTGGCATGTCTGAAATGGTGGCCATAAATTATAAACTGTGTGGAAGTCAGAGATCCGGACCACCGGCCGTAAATTTACAGCTGTAGTCCTTATCTGGTTAAAATTACAGTGTCTCTAATCAAGCTGTATTTAGGGTGAACAGTAATGCACTTAGATCAAGCCCTGAGTTCTGCCTCTCCAAAACTGTAGGGGGGGGGGGGGGTAAACTGTCATTATATTAAGAGAATCAGATAATCCCAACTCCAAATGACACTTAGAAAATTTAATTGTATCTAATAAATTATTTCTAGACGTAAAGCCTCTCAAACAGAAAGTGAACAGGATTGGGGGTTATCTGAGTATAATATATGGGCAGATGTCACACAATAAATAAAGTGCATAATCTCATCCTACGGGGTTGTGCATATCAGGACATATCATCTTACAATGCAGGTCACACACAAATTCAATGAAAGACACATGGGATCCGTAAGCTACACCAACAGAAGCCGGCTCTATCCATGAATAATCCTTGAAAATTCAATAGGAACAAAAGTTTGATGCCTGAGCACCGATCCATACAAGACTTCATCCAACATGAACCATAACACGGAAAACTAATTTTCTCCTCGAGCCAAAAAACTTTCCTCATATTCAGTTTAAAAAAATTAGAAAAAAAAAAAAATGGTACTACCATTACAATATCTCACATATGGTGGAGCTCCCCACTTATGGCCCCATATTGGTCTGATGTACAGAGACTTATACGGGTCACCCAAGCTATTTCTCCTGCCTTACTTTTTCTATAGTTTGACTCCCCCTCACCCAATAGGACTGACAATTATTAATTTGCCCACGTTGCAGATGTGGCTGAAGAAAATGAACCAACTATAGGCTGGAGGAATTGACTACATGGGGGTATCACCATCATGTCCTATTTGTTAATCTCTGGAATCCTGGGTAGCAGTTTATAACCTCTCAGAGCTCCACCCCATTCAGGCCTTCCCATACTAATTCTCATTTCCCGATTTCCTACCCTTACCTCCCTCTTGTTTTTCCCTTCCCACTAATCCCATTTGCCTCCCTCCAACAAACTCTAACTACTCCACATACATGACCACAACCCCAGGTCAGATTAGATTATGTTTTTGAAGGATTTCATCCCAACAGGATTTCGTTCCTTCTCTGCCATATTTGTTATTCACACTATCACATATTGTCATGTCTTGATATGTTGTTATATTACGTTCCTTTATGTTTTCCGTTATTCTCTATGTAGTATAATACATGTCTCATTGCCCATGATAATATCTCCCATAAATCTTCTGCTTCAGTAATATGTTATTGCGTTGTATATTTGTCATTGATACTTTTGTTTCTCATTAATAGAAAGAGATTTAACAAAAAAAGAAACGGTCCAGAGAGGAGGATCCAGAGGAGGTGGATGGGCCCTGCAAGGTGTCGGATCTGTGTCCGCACAAAAGGGGGGACACTAACTACTGGCCTTGTTACGTTTCTAGGCATGTAATGTCCTTGTCCATAATTGTTGCTCCATGTGTCGGCGGTGGCGTGCACCTTTGTCCAGAATGACCTATCCAAGGATTGGCCCACATTGTCCAACACTTGGTGATATGAAGCAGAGACATTTTTTCTCGAGAAAGCTACCATCAGTTGTTGAAACGCAGTGGAATTCACTAAGTGGTTCAGCAGCAGCTTGGCCAGTTGTGAGTTGTTACACAACCACCTGATGACTGGGCCATACTGGTGTCTCCTGTCCCCACATTCCATTATGAATGACTGACATTGTCGTGGAAGAGGAAGAAGAGAAGCAGTTGGTGATGATGATGACAATGACAACCATGTGCTCGGTGTAGATGTGGCCTACCTGGAAGATCGCGGGTAGAATGAGTGGACCAGTTTTGCTCACTTTCGCTGCCATTGCTCCTGCTAAGTCTATTTTCCCAAACGAGCCGGTGAGGGCTTGTCATGTTAGTACATACAGATGTTGTTCCTACTTTTGACCCTACATGACCACAGATAAGTTTCTGCTTTTAGATCTTGCACATTGCAATGGAAATATTGTTTGACAGTGCAGAAAAAAATTCCTAAATTAGAGATTACCACATGTTGTTTTAAATGTCAACTAGAAATGCATGAACTGACTTGTACCAAATTGAGATTTGTCTCAGACAAACAAAAATGGCGGTTGTGTTATACTCTGGGGTCCCTACAGTTAAAGGGGACTAAAGAAACAGCAGCACGGGAACAACTCAGTTACTTTATTACTATGGGAGCTGGCTCTGTACACTTATCTATGTCAGCTTGTAGCTGTCGGCCTCGGGTGTCAGATCCCCACCAATCACCAACTACTGATCTGTCCTAAAGACCGGACATTCATTGTTACTCTAGGAGAACCCCTTTAAGGCTATGGCCCCACGTTCAATAGAAAAATGTGTTGTTGCTGCTTTTTGCTACTTGAGGCCTTATCCTAAGACTCCAGGATTGCTGAGGTCTTGTAAGTAATAGAGCTCAGGCGCAGCACTCTGCACACCACCCACTGAACTGCTTGAGCCAACATTTGGGGACTCGCTGTTACTTTTGCCCAGGGCCCCATTTGTCTGACCAGCCCTGGCCACAATCTCCCCCCTCTACGCCTGGTAAAACTACTGCAGACTGATAAATCTCCCCCAATGGTCACCACAATGTATAACCAAAGTAAAAGCTTCATTTTCTACACATCAAGCTCCAAAGTTTCTCAAGTTTGTTATAAAGAAGTAGTTGAAGAAGTTGAACTTATGGAGAAAGTTATGACTTAGAACTTCCAGGCTGAGAATAGACGTCTAATAACCTCCCAGGAGACAACGTGATAGAAATCTCCGCAGAGCTGGATATGAGGAGTCTGATCAGTCTATGGATATAAATATGGGCAGTGATGGATCTGTATAGCAGTATTGGGCACGTCCATGTGTCTGATACCACGTAGGGTCTCACATCTACAAGACTGACCCTGGAAGCTTCTTCTATTGGTGACCACCAGGATCCTCTGAACAGGACGGAGATTCTGAGAAGGAAGTGATGGACTAGTAAGAGCCACATCCTCAGCAGTAGGAGCGAGCAGATGTGAGTGTTATATGTCATTATTGTATGGACTGGATCTAATCCTTATATGTTCTATAGGTGTTTATACAGGAGGAGCGAGGTTCCTTTATTGTTCTGTGACATATCAGTTTCCTTTATCTCTATGTAATGTATAATTTATTCTTCTTCATTAGATGTTATTACACGTCATATATGTTCTTATATACTTTCTTCTTTATTTAGTGATCTACAATAAGAGTTATTTACTCAAATACGTAGTAATAATAATAATAATAATAATAATAATACTATTTTTAATATAAATATAAAATTATTATTTTAATTTAAAATGTATTATTATTATTATTATTATTATTATTATTATAATTATTATTATTATTATTATTATTATTATTATTATTATTATTATTGAGAAATCGGTTATTTTGATTAAAACCAGGAATAAACAAGAGGGGAATCTTCCATGGAATCATTATTCAGGACAACCAGCAGAAAAGAGGATCTGCACTAACAAACTGGGAAGCTGAATTACAAATTTCATTGTCTGACACCAAAGTGTGTCACATATTACAGTATTCACATGGTCTGTCAACATGCATTAAGATACAAGAGAACCATTTCAAACTAGTAACGAGATGGTACCGCACACCAGAGTGGTTATTTAGCAGAAATTTAGCAACTAATAATCTGTGTTGGAGACGCAAACAAGAAGCTGGTACCCTAGGTCATATCTGGTGGTCTTGTCCAGTATTGTCCCCCTTTTGGACATATGTAGCACAACGTATTAAACAAATAACATCCCAGGACTTAGATCTCATTCTATTTTGAGGTTGATCTTCCCACAATGAACAATTTGGACTTTGTTGGATTATAATGAGCAACCGCTATATGGATATTCAACCATTATTTCTTTGGACCCTAAGTGATACCGTTACAACTATATTTACCTGATGTAATGTGTTACCATTTCCTTTGGTTCTACTTTCTCATACATTTGTTTGTTCATGTACATGTTACAAAAATCTCAATAAAATTTGTATTAACAAAAAAGGAAAAGAGGTTCCGCGCTCAAAGGTCATACAGGAAAACCAAGGGTCAATAGTGTAGATAAGGATGGCTTTACTGAAGTATAGACAGTACAACACAACACATTTCGGGCTATAAATAGACCTCTAGGTCGGCAGGACAGAACAGATCAGTAGCCGCCATAGAGGTATCGACAGCCATTTGGAAGCAATTTCTTTTTAACCCTTAAAATATTTCCAGTTCCTTGGATTTTATGAACCCTGGATTATAGCGAAGCTGCAGAACTGGTAGAAGATGGATGAGTATTTCATGGAGTGATTTTGCACTCACAGGTCTATTTATAGCCCGGAACATGTTGTGCTGTACTGTTTATACTTCAGTAAATCCATCCTTATCTACACTATTGACCCCTGGTTTTCCTGTACGACCTTTGAGCACGGATCCTCTTCTCCACTTGTTGTCCAGAATTGCCTCCCAGTTTTCCGGAGTCTGCAGATGGAACCGTTGCCACTCTCACCAGGACTACACACTTTGCATTTGTGATTTGGGGTGTTTTGATCCTCTCACAACCCCAACAGGTGAGAGGTCAACCGGTCATTTTTCAATAACTCTAGCTTTAACAAATCTCAGTGGTTTAATACTATACTTAATGCTCGGTGTCTCTTTCTCTTTTTGTACAGACTAATTATTAGGACTTCTTGACCATTCTATAAACCTTATACATTTTAGGCACTACTATATCTCCATGTCCAGGTGACAGAAGACAATGTTACACTACATCACATGTCATAATACTCTATTATTTTCTACTTTCATATTATAATGACTTGACTTTACTTCTCACTTTCCTGATCTGTAGACGTTCTAGCACTTGTGAAGATCTCATCCCTGGGCAGGTTCTCCCTATGAATCAGAATGAAGACAAGACCAACCTCTTATGGACCTTCTCTATCCCGGGACCCCATAACAACCACATGGGCGACCTCTATTATATTTACTCAGTTACAGAAGAACAATACGACTCCGATCACAAAGGTCTTCCTCTTAGGATTTCAAGTTGGTCGTAATATTAGATATGTGATATTCTTTCTACTTCTTGTGGTTTACTGGTTCACAAATTTCATGAACCTCCTGATCATCACCTTGGTGTCCACCAGCAAGATCCTCCAGACTCCAATGTACTTCTTCCTCACACAACTTTCTATCAATGATATCTTATTGACCACTGCCACTGTCCCCAAGATGCTCCATGTCATACTATATTATAGAGGATCCATTACTTTTATCGGCTGTATAACACAACTTTACTTCTTCTCTGTCTCAGAAGTTTTTGAATGTGTTCTGCTCACAATGATGTCCTATGACAGATATGTGGCCATCTGTAACCCCCTCCGCTACACCACTATCATGACCGGTACATATTGTGTGATATTGACCGTCATCTCTTGGTTGGTTGCTGTTTTTATTACATCATTGGTCATCATAACAGTTTTGATGCTAAACTTTTGTGGACCAAACACCATTGACCATTTCTTCTGTGATTTCCTCCCTATCCTAGAACTTTCCTGTTCTGAGACCAACATTTTTCATATGACAGTTTACATACTAGGATTTCCCCTAATTTTAATCCCAGTAACAATAATTGTATTTTCCTATACCAAGATTATTGTCACCACCTTAAGGATCCCATCCAGTACTGGTAGACAGAAAGCCTTCTCCACCTGTAGCTCCCACCTCATTGTGGTCTCCATATTCTATTGGACCTTATTCGGAGTTTATGTTCTCCCAACAAGAGGACAATCATCGACCTTTAGTAAAATTCTGTCTCTTCTATATACCGTATTTACCCCTCTGATCAACCCCATTATATACAGCTTAAAGAATAATGACATTAAGAAGGCTTTACATGGACTTCTCTATGGGCGTCTCAGGGTCTGTGATATGTAACATGATACATTGTATTGTCTGCTGAAATTGTAATGTAGATTAATTATCACAGGGAGCCATGTTATATATGTACAATATGTATCTGGAATTATTTTGCTATGACCTATTACCTTAAGAGAAAAAAATCTATTTTATTGTGGTCATTAAAGGAGTTACCCCTTGGACATAGCCATATAGACATTTGTAGACAATTGAAAGTTAAACATTTTTGCAAATTTTTAAAGATTTTCTCTAACCATCTCATACATGCGCTGTCCCTTGTGTTCCCACAGGAGAAGATAACCCAGCCACAGTAGGCGAATCATGGCCGGGTTTTATGAAGTCCCAGACCATAGAACGTTACTGCATTCATGGACGTATCGATTGGAAACCGATCAAGACAAAAGACTGTCAAATTATCTTAATGTTGACAGTCTTTAGTCTTTTTAACTAGTTGATGGATATGATCATGGATGGAAAAACTGTTTATGGTCTGAAACCCGATCAAGAGTTCCTTGTTGTGTTCGGGTTATCTCCTCCTGTGTGTGTTGTCCATTGTATTCCCGCAGGAGAAGATAACCCGGCCACAGTCTATATTTACTGTATATCCCAGACCATAGAACATTTCTGCATTTATGGGTGTATCTATTGGAAACCGATGAAGACAACAGACTGGAAAATTATTGATATTTTTTCATAAATCTTTACAATTCCTATTTGGTTATTTTCAAGGGAAACCCCTTTAATGAAGCTTCTGTGTTTATTGTGTTAATAATTTATAGGACATATTAAGAAATCCTTCTCGAGGTTCCGAGAAAAGTTTACTCTCGGCCTCACATCCTCTTGATGAAGCCACACACAGTTCAAGGAAATCAGTTTGAACCTAATGCGCCATAATGTGGTAAAAATGCACCAAATTGTGCCAAAAAAAAAAAAAAAAAAATCACCAATTTTTTGTGCATTGAACACCAATGTTGAGTTACAACTACTAGTAAATTAGTGTCATGTTCGATATACACTTTGAGGAGGAGGGGATGTTAAAGGCGTTGTCTAGGATTGTGATATTGATTGCTGTGGTTTGTTCACCAAGTTTTACCATGTACAGTACCATTCACTGTATAGTGGCTGTCCATGGTATTGCAGCTCAACCCCATTCATTTGAGTAGGACCGGGCTGCAGCATGGCCATGTGACATTATTATTATTATTATTATTATTATTATTATTATTATTATTATTATTATTTATATAGCGACCATTAATTCCATGGTGCTTTACATTTGAGGTTTTACATACAGTACACAAAATATTAAAACAAATTTAAACTAACAATGACCGCCTGGCACAGTGGGGTAGAGGGCCCTGCCCACGAGGGCTTACAATCTATGAGGGAAGGGGGTAGAGACAGAAGGAGAGGGGGAGACTGTACAGATGGTGGTGCGGTGATAGTGTTATTGGAGGTTGTAGGCCTTCCTGAATTGGGGAGTCTTCAGGGCCTTCTTGAATCTTGTGATTGTGGGGCTCAGTCTTATGTGTCTTGGGAAGGAGTTCCAGAGTATGGGAGATGCACGGGAGAAATCTTGGAGATGGTTGTGTGAGGAGCGGATGAGAGAAGAGCGGAGTAGGAGGTCATTGGAGGATCTGAGGTTACGTGTGGGCAGGTAGCAGGAGATGAGGTCAGAGATATATGGAGGGGACAGGTTGTGGATGAGGTCAGAGATATATAGAGGGGGCAGGTGAGGATGAGGTCAGAGATATATGGAGGGGCCAGGTTGTGGATGGCTTTGTATGATAGCGGTAATAACTTGCACTCTGTTCACTGGGAAAGGGGTAATCAGTTCAGGGATTGGCAGAGGGGGGCAAAATGGGAGAGAGTTGAATTAAGCGAGCAGCGTAGTTTAAGATGGACTGGAGGGGAGTGAGACTAGTCGCTGGGAGGCCTAAGAGAAGGGTGTTACAGTAGTCTAAGTGGGAGATTATGAGGGCATGTACTAGCATCTTTGTAGTTTCTGGGGTGATGAAGTAATGGATTTGATAGATGTTCTTGAGTTAGAGGCAGCAGGAGGTGTTGAGGGTTTGAATGTGTGACTTGAAGGATCGGTCAGGGTCCAGGGTTATCCCTAGGCAACAGACTCATGGGACGGGGTAAGCGTTGTTCCATTAACTTTGATAGATGGGTCTGGTATAGGGCCTGTGTGATGTGGAGCAAAGATTATGAATTCCGTTAATATTTAAGGATTCAGTAATGACTGGGTCTGTTCCACAGGATTGGCGCAGAGCAAATGTGGTGCCAATTTTCAAAAAGGGGTGTAAAATGAACCTGGAAACTATAGGCCAGTAAGTTTAACTTCTGTGGTGGGAAAGATATTTGAGGGCTTTCTAAGTGATGCCATACTGGAGTATCTCAATGTAAATAATCTCATAACACCAAATCAGCATGGGGTTATGAGGAATCGGTCCTGTCAGACTAATCTGATCAGCTTCTATGAGGAGGTCAGTTCAAGACTGGACATGGGTAATGCAGTAGACGTGGTGTATCTGGACATGGGTAATGCAGTAGACGTGGTGTATCTGGACATGGGTAATGCAGTGGAGGTGGTGTATCTGGACATGGGTAATGCGGTGGAGGTGGTGTATCTGGACATGGGTAATGCAGTGGACGGGGTGTATCTGGACATGGGTAATGCAGTGGAGGTGGTGTATCTGGACATGGGTGATGCAGTAGACGTGGTGTATCTGGACATGGGTAATGCAGTAGACGTGGTGTATCTGGACATGGGTAATGCAGTGGACGGGGTGTATCTGGACATGGGTAATGCAGTGGAGGTGGTGTATCTGGACATGGGTGATGCAGTAGACGTGGTGTGTCTGGACATGGGTAATGCAGTAGACGTGGTGTATCTGGACATGGGTAATGCAGTGGACGGGGTGTATCTGGACATGGGTAATGCAGTGGAGGTGGTGTATCTGGACATGGGTGATGCAGTAGACGTGGTGTATCTGGACATGGGTAATGCAGTGGACGGGGTGTATCTGGACATGGGTAATGCGGTGGAGGTGGTGTATCTGGACATGGGTGATGCAGTAGACGTGGTGTATCTGGACATGGGTAATGCAGTGGAGGTGGTGTATCTGGACATGAGTGATGCAGTAGACGTGGTGTATCTGGACATGGGTAATGCAGTGGATGTGGTTTATCTGGACATGGGTAATGCGGTGGAGGTGGTGTATCTGGACATGGGTAATGCAGTAGACGTGGTGTATCTGGACATGGGTGATGCAGTAGACGTGGTGTATCTGGACATGGGTAATGCAGTGGATGTGGTTTATCTGGACATGGGTAATGCGGTGGAGGTGGTGTATCTGGACATGGGTAATGCAGTAGATGTGGTGTATCTGGACATGGGTAATGCGGTGGAGGATGTGTATCTGGACATGGGTAATGCAGTGGACGTGGTGTATCTGGACATGGGTAATGCAGTAGACGTGGTGTATATGGACATGGGTAATGCAGTGGACGTGGTGTACCTGGACATGGGTAATGCAGTGAACGTGGTGTATCTGGACATGGGTAATGCAGTGGAGGTGGTGTATCTGGACCTGGGTAATGCAGTAGACGTGGTGTATCTGGACATGGGTAATGCAGTGGACGTGGTGTATCTGGACATGGGGAATGCAGTAGACGTGGTGTATCTGGACATGGGTAATGCAGTAGACGTGGTGTATCTGGACATGGGTAATGCGGTGGAGGTGGTGTATCTGGAACTGGGTAATGCAGTAGACGTGGTGTATCTGGACATGGGTAATGCGGTGGAGGTGGTGTATCTGGACCTGGGTAATGCAGTAGACGTGGTGTATCTGGACATGGGTAATGCGGTGGAGGTGGTGTATCTGGACCTGGGTAATGCAGTAGACGTGGCGTATCTGGACATGGGTGATGCAGTAGACGTGGTGTATCTGGACATGGGTAATGCAGTGGACGTGGTGTATCTGGACATGGGTAATGCAGCAGACGTGGTGTATCTGGACATGGGTAATGCAGCGGACGTGGTGTATCTGGACATGGGTAATGCGGTGGAGGTGGTGTATCTGGACATGTGGAATGCAGTAGACGTGGTGTATCTGGACATGGGTAATGTGGTAGACGTGGTGTATCTGGACATGGGTAATGCGATGGAGGTGGTGTATCTGGACATGGGTAATGCAGTAGACGTGGTGTATCTGGACATGGGGAATGCAGTAGACGTGGTGTATCTGGACATGGGTAATGCAGTAGACGTGGTGTATCTGGACATGGGTAATGCGGTGGAGGTGGTGTATCTGGACCTGGGTAATGCAGTAGACGTGGTGTATCTGGACATGGGTAATGCGGTGGAGGTGGTGTATCTGGACCTGGGTAATGCAGTAGACGTGGTGTATCTGGACATGGGTAATGCAGTGGAGGTGGTGTATCTGGACATGGGTAATGCAGTAGACGTGGTGTATCTGGAGATGGGTAATGCAGTGGACGTGGTGTATCTGGACATGGGTAATGCAGTGGACGTGGTGTATCTGGACATGGGTGATGCAGTAGACGTGGTGTATATGGACATGGGTAATGCAGTGGACGTGGTGTATCTGGACATGGGTAATGCAGTGGATGTGGTTTATCTGGACATGGGTAATGCAGCGGACGTGGTGTATCTGGACATGGGTAATGCGGTGGAGGTGGTGTATCTGGACATGGGGAATGCAGTAGACGTGGTGTATCTGGACATGGGTAATGCAGCGGACGTGGTGTATCTGGACATGGGTAATGCAGCGGACGTGGTGTATCTGGACATGGGTAATGCAGCGGACGTGGTGTATCTGGACATGGGTAATGCAGTGGACGTGGTGTATCTGGACATGGGTAATGCAGTAGACGTGGTGTATCTGGACATGGGTAATGCAGTGGACGTGGTGTATCTGGACATGGGTGATGCAGTAGACGTGGTGTATCTGGACATGGGTAATGCAGTGGACGTGGTGTATCTGGACATGGGTAATGCAGTGGATGTGGTGTATCTGGACATGGGTAATGCAGTAGACGTGGTGTATCTGGACATGGGTAATGCGGTGGAGGTGGTGTATCTGGACATGGGTAATGCAATGGACGTGGTGTATCTGGACATGGGTAATGCAGTAGACATGGTGTATCTGGGCCTGGGTAATGCAGTAGACGTGGTGTATCTGGACATGGGTAATGCGGTGGAGGTGGTGTATCTGGACATGGGTAATGCAGTGGACGTGGTGTATCTGGACATGGGTAATGCAGTGGAGGTGGTGTATCTGGACATGGGTAATGCAGCAGACGTGGTGTATCTGGCCATGGGTAATGCAGTGGATGTGGTTTATCTGGACATGGGTAATGCAGCGGACGTGGTGTATCTGGACATGGGTAATGTGGTGGAGGTGGTGTATCTGGACATGGGGAATGCAGTAGACATGGTGTATCTGGACCTGGGTAATGCAGTAGACGTGGTGTATCTGGACATGGGTAATGCGGTGGAGGTGGTGTATCTGGACATGGGTAATGCAGTGGACGTGGTGTATCTGGACATGGGTAATGCAGTGGAGGTGGTGTATCTGGACATAGGTGATGCAGTAGACGTGGTGTATCTGGACATGGGTAATGCAGTGGACGTGGTGTATCTGGACATGGGTAATGCAGTGGACGTGGTGTATCTGGACATGGGTAATGCAGCAGACGTGGTGTATCTGGACATGGGTAATGCAGTGGAGGTGGTGTATCTGGACATGGGTAATGCAGTGGATGTGGTGTATCTGGACATGGGTAATGCAGTGGACATGGTGTATCTGGACATGGGTAATGCAGTAGACGTGGTGTATCTGGACATGGGTAATGCAGTAGACGTGGTGTATCTGGACATGGGTAATGCAGTGGACGTGGTGTATCTGGACATGGGTGATGCAGTAGACGTGGTGTATCTGGACATGGGTAATGCAGTGGACGTGGTGTATCTGGACATGGGTAATGCAGCAGACGTGGTGTATCTGGACATGGGTAATGCAGTGGATGTGGTTTATCTGGAAATGGGTAATGCAGCGGACGTGGTGTATCTGGACATGGGTAATGCGGTGGAGGTGGTGTATCTGGACATGGGGAATGCAGTAGACATGGTGTATCTGGACTTGGGTAATGCAGTAGACGTGGTGTATCTGGACATGGGTAATGCGGTGGAGGTGGTGTATTTGGACATGGGTAATGCAGTGGACGTGGTGTATCTGGACATGGGTAATGCAGTGGACGTGGTGTATCTGGACATGGGTAATGCAGCAGACGTGGTGTATCTGGACATGGGAAATGCAGTGGACGGGGTGTATCTGGACATGGGTAATGCAGTAGACGTGGTGTATCTGGACATGGGTAATGCAGTGGAGGTGGTGTATCTGGACATGGGTGATGCAGTAGACGTGGTGTATCTGGACATGGGTAATGCGGTGGAGGTGGTGTATCTGGACATGGGTAATGCAGTGGAGGTGGTGTATCTGGACCTGGGTAATGCAGTAGACGTGGTGTATCTGGACATGGGGAATGCAGTAGACATGGTGTATCTGGACATGGGTAATGCAGTGGACGTGGTGTACCTGGACATGGGTAATGCAGCAGACGTGGTGTATCTGGACATGGGTAATGCAGTAGACGTGGTGTATCTGGACATGGGTAATGCAGTGGAGGTGGTGTATCTGGACATGGGTGATGCAGTAGACGTGGTGTATCTGGACATGGGTAATGCAGTAGACGTGGTGTATCTGGACATGGGTAATGCAGTGGAGATGGTGTATCTGGACATGGGTAATGCGGTGGAGGTGGTGTATCTGGACATGGGTAATGCAGTAGACGTGTTGTATCTGGACGTGGGTAATGCGGTGGAGGTGGTGTATCTGGACATGGAGAATGCAGTAGACGTGGTGTATCTGGACATGGGTAATGCAGTGGAGGTGGTGTATCTGGACCTGGGTAATGCAGTAGACGTGGTGTATCTGGACATGGGGAATGCAGTAGACGTGGTGTATCTGGACATGGGTAATGCAGTAGACGTGGTGTATCTGGACATGGGTGATGCAGTAGACGTGGTGTATCTGGACATGGGTAATGCAGTGGATGTGGTTTATCTGGACATGGGTAATGCGGTGGAGGTGGTGTATCTGGACATGGAGAATGCAGTAGACGTGGTGTATCTGGACATGGGTAATGCAGTGGAGGTGGTGTATCTGGACCTGGGTAATGCAGTAGACGTGGTGTATCTGGACATGGAGAATGCAGTAGACGTGGTGTATCTGGACATGGGTAATGCAGTGGAGGTGGTGTATCTGGACCTGGGTAATGCAGTAGACGTGGTGTATCTGGACATGGGGAATGCAGTAGACGTGGTGTATCTGGACATGGGTAATGCAGTAGACGTGGTGTATCTGGACATGGGTGATGCAGTAGACGTGGTGTATCTGGACATGGGTAATGCGGTGGAGGTGGTGTATCTGGACATGGGTAATGCAGTGGAGGTGGTGTATCTGGACCTGGGTAATGCAGTAGACGTGGTGTATCTGGACATGGGGAATGCAGTAGACATGGTGTATCTGGACATGGGTAATGCAGTGGACGTGGTGTATCTGGACATGGGTAATGCAGCAGACGTGGTGTATCTGGACATGGGTAATGCAGTAGACGTGGTGTATCTGGACATGGGTAATGCAGTGGAGGTGGTGTATCTGGACATGGGTGATGCAGTAGACGTGGTGTATCTGGACATGGGTAATGCAGTGGAGGTGGTGTATCTGGACCTGGGTAATGCAGTAGACGTGGTGTATCTGGACATGGGGAATGCAGTAGACGTGGTGTATCTGGACATGGGTAATGCAGTAGACGTGGTGTATCTGGACATGGGTGATGCAGTAGACGTGGTGTATCTGGACATGGGTAATGCAGTGGATGTGGTTTATCTGGACATGGGTAATGCGGTGGAGGTGGTGTATCTGGACATGGGTAATGCAGTAGATGTGGTGTATCTGGACATGGGTAATGCGGTGGAGGATGTGTATCTGGACATGGGTAATGCAGTGGACGTGGTGTATCTGGACATGGGTAATGCAGTAGACGTGGTGTATATGGACATGGTTAATGCGGTGGAGGTGGTGTATCTGGACCTGGGTAATGCAGTAGACGTGGTGTATCTGGACATGGGTAATGCGGTGGAGGTGGTGTATCTGGACCTGGGTAATGCAGTAGACGTGGTGTATCTGGACATGGGTAATGCAGTGGACGTGGTGTATCTGGACATGGGTGATGCAGTAGACGTGGTGTACCTGGACATGGGTAATGCAGTGGACGTGGTGTATCTGGACATGGGTAATGCAGCAGACGTGGTGTATCTGGACATGGGTAATGCAGTGGATGTGGTTTATCTGGACATGGGTAATGCAGCGGACGTGGTGTATCTGGACATGGGTAATGCAGTGGAGGTGGTGTATCTGGACCTGGGTAATGCAGTAGACGTGGTGTATCTGGACATGGGTAATGCGGTGGAGGTGGTGTATCTGGACATGGGTAATGCAGTGGACGTGGTGTATCTGGACATGGGTAATGCAGTGGAGGTGGTGTATCTGGACATGGGTAATGCAGTGGATGTGGTGTATCTGGACATGGGTAATGCAGTGGACGTGGTGTATCTGGACATGCGTAATGCAGTAGACGTGGTGTATCTGGACATGGGTAATGCAGTGGACGTTGTGTATCTGGACATGGGTAATGCAGTAGACGTGGTGTATCTGGACATGGGTAATGCAGTGGATGTGGTGTATCTGGACATGGGTAATGCAGTAGACGTGGTGTATCTGGACATGGGTAATACGGTGGAGGTGGTGTCTCTGGACGTGGGTAATGCAATGGACGTGGTGTATCTGGACATGGGTAATGCAGTAGACATGGTGTATCTGGGCCTGGGTAATGCAGTAGACGTGGTGTATCTGGACATGGGTAATGCGGTGGAGGTGGTGTATCTGGACATGGGTAATGCAGTGGATGTGGTGTATCTGGACATGGGTAATGCAGTGGAGGTGGTGTATCTGGACATGGGTAATGCAGTGGACGTGGTGTATCTGGACATGGGTAATGCAGTAGACGTGGTGTATCTGGACATGGGTAATGCGGTGGAGGTGGTGTATCTGGACATGGGTAATGCAGTAGACGTGGTGTATCTGGACATGGGTAATGCAGTAGATGTGGTGTATCTGGATTTGGGTAATGCAGTAGACGTGGTGTATCTAGACATGGGTAATGCAGTGGACGTGGTGTATCTGGACATGGGTGATGCAGTAGACGTGGTGTATCTGGACATGGGTAATGCAGTGGACGTGGTGTATCTGGACATGGGTAATGCAGCAGACGTGGTGTATCTGGACATGGGTAATGCAGTGGATGTGGTTTATCTGGACATGGGTAATGCAGCGGACGTGGTGTATCTGGACATGGGTAATGTGGTGGAGGTGGTGTATCTGGACATGGGGAATGCAGTAGACATGGTGTATCTGGACCTGGGTAATGCAGTAGACGTGGTGTATCTGGACATGGGTAATGCGGTGGAGGTGGTGTATCTGGACATGGGTAATGCAGTGGACGTGGTGTATCTGGACATGGGTAATGCAGTGGAGGTGGTGTATCTGGACATAGGTGATGCAGTAGACGTGGTGTATCTGGACATGGGTAATGCAGTAGACGTGGTGTATCTGGACATGGGTAATGCAGTGGACGTGGTGTATCTGGACATGGGTGATGCAGTAGACGTGGTGTATCTTGACATGGGTAATGCTGTGGACGTGGTGTATCTGGACATGGGTAATGCAGCAGACGTGGTGTATCTGGACATGGGTAATGCAGTGGACGTGGTGTATCTGGACATGGGTAATGCAGCGGACGTGGTGTATCTGGACATGGGTAATGCGGTGGAGGTGGTGTATCTGGACATGGGGAATGCAGTAGACGTGGTGTATCTGGACATGGGTAGTGCGGTGGAGGTGGTGTATCTGGACCTGGGTAATGCAGTGGATGTGGTGTATCTGGACATAGGTAATGCAGTGGATGTGGTGTATCTGGACATGGGTAATGCAGTGGAGGTGGTGTATCTGGACATGGGTAATGCAGTGGACGTGGTGTATCTGGACATGGGTAATGCGGTGGAGGTGGTGTATCTGGACATGGGTAATGCAGTAGACGTGGTGTATCTGGACATGGGTAATGCAGTAGATGTGGTGTATCTGGACTTGGTTAATGCAGTAGACGTGGTGTATCTAGACATGGGTAATGCAGTGGACGTGGTGTATCTGGACATGGGTGATGCAGTAGACGTGGTGTATCTGGACATGGGTAGTGCGGTGGAGGTGGTGTATCTGGACATGGGTAATGCAGTGGATGTGGTGTATCTGGACATAGGTAATGCAGTGGATGTGGTGTATCTGGACATGGGTAATGCAGTGGAGGTGGTGTATCTGGACATGGGTAATGCAGTGGACGTGGTGTATCTGGACATGGGTAATGCGGTGGAGGTGGTGTATCTGGACCTGGGTAATGCAGTAGACGTGGTGTATCTGGACATGGGTAGTGCGGTGGAGGTGGTGTATCTGGACCTGGGTAATGCAGTGGATGTGGTGTATCTGGACATAGGTAATGCAGTGGATGTGGTGTATCTGGACATGGGTAATGCAGTGGAGGTGGTGTATCTGGACATGGGTAATGCAGTGGACGTGGTGTATCTGGACATGGGTAATGCGGTGGAGGTGGTGTATCTGGACATGGGTAATGAAGTAGACGTGGTGTATCTGGACATGGGTAATGCAGTAGATGTGGTGTATCTGGACTTGGTTAATGCAGTAGACGTGGTGTATCTAGACATGGGTAATGCAGTGGACGTGGTGTATCTGGACATGGGTGATGCAGTAGACGTGGTGTATCTGGACATGGGTAATGCAGTGGACGTGGTGTATCTGGACATGGGTAATGCAGCAGACGTGGTGTATCTGGACATGGGTAATGCAGTGGATGTGGTTTATCTGGACATGGGTAATGCAGCGGACGTGGTGTATCTGGACATGGGTAATGTGGTGGAGGTGGTGTATCTGGACATGGGGAATGCAGTAGACATGGTGTATCTGGACCTGGGTAATGCAGTAGACGTGGTGTATCTGGACATGGGTAATGCGGTGGAGGTGGTGTATCTGGACATGGGTAATGCAGTGGACGTGGTGTATCTGGACATGGGTAATGCAGTGGAGGTGGTGTATCTGGACATAGGTGATGCAGTAGACGTGGTGTATCTGGACATGGGTAATGCAGTAGACGTGGTGTATCTGGACATGGGTAATGCAGTGGACGTGGTGTATCTGGACATGGGTGATGCAGAAGACGTGGTGTATCTTGACATGGGTAATGCTGTGGACGTGGTGTATCTGGACATGGGTAATGCAGCAGACGTGGTGTATCTGGACATGGGTAATGCAGTGGACGTGGTGTATCTGGACATGGGTAATGCAGTGGATGTGGTGTATCTGGACATAGGTAATGCAGTGGATGTGGTGTATCTGGACATGGGTAATGCAGTGGAGGTGGTGTATCTGGACATGGGTAATGCAGTGGACGTGGTGTATCTGGACATGGGTAATGCGGTGGAGGTGGTGTATCTGGACCTGGGTAATGCAGTAGACGTGGTGTATCTGGACATGGGTAGTGCGGTGGAGGTGGTGTATCTGGACATGGGTAATGCAGTGGACGTGGTGTATCTGGACATGGGTAATGCAGTGGACGTGGTGTATCTGGACATGGGTAATGCAGTGGACGTGGTGTATCTGGACATGGGTAATGCAGTAGACATGGTGTATCTGGACCTGGGTAATGCAGTAGACGTGGTGTATCTGGACATGGGTAGTGCGGTGGAGGTGGTGTATCTGGACATGGGTAATGCAGTGGATGTGGTGTATCTGGACATGGGTAATGCAGTGGACGTGGTGTATCTGGACATGGGTAATGCAGTGGACGTGGTGTATCTGGACATGGGTGATGCAGTAGACATGGTGTATCTGGACATGGGTAATGCAGTGGACGTGGTGTATCTGGACATGGGTAATGCAGAAGACGTGGTGTATCTGGACATGGGTAATGCAGTGGATGTGGTTTATCTGGACATGGGTAATGTGGTGGAGGTGGTGTATCTGGACATGGGGAATGCAGTAGACGTAGTGTATCTGGACATGGGTAATGCAGTAGACGTGGTGTATCTGGACATGGGTAATGCGGTGGAGGTGGTGTATCTGGACCTGGGTAATGAAGTAGACGTGGTGTATCTGGACATGGGGAATGCAGTGGACGTGGTTTATCTGGACATGGGTAATGCAGCAGACGTGGTGTATCTGGACATGGGTAATGCAGTAGACGTGGTGTATCTGGACATGGGTAATGCAGTGGATGTGGTTTATCTGGACATGGGTAATGCGGTGGAGGTGGTGTATCTGGACATGGGGAATGCAGTAGACGTAGTGTATCTGGACATGGGTAATGCAGTAGACGTGGTGTATCTGGACCTGGGTAATGCAGTAGACGTGGTGTATCTGGACATGGGTGATGCAGTAGACGTGGTGTATCTGGACATGGGTAATGCAGTGGACGTGGTGTATCTGGACATGGGTAATGCAGCAGACGTGGTGTATCTGGACATGGGTAATGCAGTGGATGTGGTTTATCTGGACATGGGTAATGCAGCGGACGTGGTGTATCTGGACATGGGTAATGCAGTGGATGTGGTGTATCTGGACATGGGTAATGCAGTAGACGTGGTGTATCTGGACATGGGTAATACGGTGGAGGTGGTATATCTGGACATGGGTAATGCAGTAGACGTGGTGTATCTGGACATGGGTGATGCAGTAGACGTGGTGTATCTGGACATGGGTAATGCAGTAGACATGGTGTATCTGGGCCTGGGTAATGCAGTAGACGTGGTGTATCTGGACATGGGTAATGCGGTGGAGGTGGTGTATCTGGACATGGGTAATGCAGTGGATGTGGTGTATTTGGACATGGGTAATGCAGTGGAGGTGGTGTATCTGGACATGGGTAATGCAGTAGAGGTGGTGTATCTGGACATGGGTAATGCAGTGGACGTGGTGTATCTGGACATGGGTAATGCAGTGGAGGTGGTGTATCTGGACATGGGTAATGCAGTGGACGTGGTGTATCTGGACATGGGTAATGCAGTGGAGGTGGTATATCTGGACATGGGTAATGCAGTGGACGTGGTGTATCTGGACATGGGTAATGCAGTAGACGTGGTGTATCTGGACATGGGTAATGCGGTGGCTGTGGTGTATCTGGACATGGGTAATGCAGTAGATGTGGTGTATCTGGACTTGGGTAATGCAGTAGACGTGGTGTATCTAGACATGGGTAATGCAGTGGACGTGGTGTATCTGGACATGGGTGATGCAGTAGACGTGGTGTATCTGGACATGGGTAATGCAGTGGACGTGGTGTATCTGGACATGGGTAATGCAGCAGACGTGGTGTATCTGGACATGGGTAATGCAGTGGATGTGGTTTATCTGGACATGGGTAATGCAGCGGACGTGGTGTATCTGGACCTGGGTAATGTGGTGGAGGTGGTGTATCTGGACATGGGGAATGCAGTAGACATGGTGTATCTGGACCTGGGTAATGCAGTAGACGTGGTGTATCTGGACATGGGTAATGCGGTGGAGGTGGTGTATCTGGACATGGGTAATGCAGTGGACGTGGTGTATCTGGACATGGGTAATGCAGTGGAGGTGGTGTATCTGGACATAGGTGATGCAGTAGACGTGGTGTATCTGGACATGGGTAATGCAGTAGACGTGGTGTATCTGGACATGGGTAATGCAGTGGACGTGGTGTATCTGGACATGGGTGATGCAGTAGACGTGGTGTATCTGGACATGGGTAATGCTGTGGACGTGGAGTATCTGGACATGGGTAATGCAGCAGACGTGGTGTATCTGGACATGGGTAATGCAGTGGATGTGGTTTATCTGAAAATGGGTAATGCAGCGGACGTGGTGTATCTGGACATGGGTAATGCGGTGGAGGTGGTGTATCTGGACATGGGGAATGCAGTAGACATGGTGTATCTGGACCTGGGTAATGCAGTAGACGTGGTGTATCTGGACATGGGTAGTGCGGTGGAGGTGGTGTATCTGGACATGGGTAATGCAGTGGACGTGGTGTATCTGGACATGGGTTATGCAGTAGACATGGTGTATCTGGACATGGGTAATCCAGTGGACGTGGTGTATCTGGCCATGGGTAATGCAGAAGACGTGGTGTATCTGGACATGGGTAATGCAGTGGATGTGGTTTATCTGGACATGGGTAATGTGGTGGAGGTGGTGTATCTGGACATGGGGAATGCAGTAGACGTAGTGTATCTGGACATGGGTAATGCAGTAGACGTGGTGTATCTGGACATGGGTAATGCGGTGGAGGTGGTGTATCTGGACCTGGGTAATGAAGTAGACGTGGTGTATCTGGACATGGGGAATGCAGTGGACGTGGTTTATCTGGACATGGGTAATGCAGCAGACGTGGTGTATCTGGACATGGGTAATGCAGTGGATGTGGTTTATCTGGACATGGGTAATGCGGTGGAGGTGGTGTATCTGGAAATGGGGAATGCAGTAGACGTAGTGTATCTGGACATGGGTAATGCAGTAGACGTGGTGTATCTGGACCTGGGTAATGCAGTAGACGTGGTGTATCTGGACATGGGTGATGCAGTAGACGTGGTGTATCTGGACATGGGTAATGCAGTGGACGTGGTGTATCTGGACATGGGTAATGCAGCAGACGTGGTGTATCTGGACATGGGTAATGCAGTGGATGTGGTTTATCTGGACATGGGTAATGCAGCGGACGTGGTGTATCTGGACATGGTAATGCGGTGGAGGTGGTGTATCTGGACATGGGGAATGCAGTAGACGTGGTGTATCTGGACATGGGGAATGCAGTAGACGTGGTGTATCTGGACATGGGTAATGCGGTGGAGGTGTTGTATCTGGACATGGGTAATGCAGTATACGTGGTGTATCTGGACATGGGTAATGGGGTGGAGGTGGTGTATCTGGACATGGGTAATGCAGTGGACGTGGTGTATCTGGACATGGGTAATGCCATGGAGGTGGTGTATCTGGACATGCGTAATGCAGTGGATGTGGTGTATCTGGACATGGGTAATGCAGTGGACGTGGTGTATCTGGACATGGGTAATGCAGTAGACGTGGTGTATCTAGACATGGGTAATGCAGTGGAAGTGGTGTATCTGGACATGGGTGATGCAGTAGACGTGGTGTATCTGGACATGGGTAATGCAGTGGACGTGGTGTATCTGGACATGGGTAATGCAGAGACGTGGTGTATCTGGACATGGGTAATGCGGTGGAGGTGGTGTATCTGGACATGGGTAATGCAGTGGACGTGGTGTATCTGGACATGGGTAATGCAGTGGACATGGTGTATCTGGACATGGGTGATGCAGTAGACGTGGTGTATCTGGACATGGAGAATGCAGTAGACATGGTGTATCTGGACCTGGGTAATGCAGTAGACGTGGTGTATCTGGACATAGGTAATGCGGTGGAGGTGGTGTATCTGGACATGGATAATGCAGTGGACGTGGTGTATCTGGACATGGGTAATGCAGTAGACGTGGTGTATCTGGACATGGGTAATGCGGTGGAGGTGGTGTATCTGGACATGGGTAATGCAGTAGACGTGGTGTATCTGGACATGGGTAATGCAGTAGACGTGGTGTATCTGGACATATGTAATGCAGTGGACGTGGTGTATCTGGACATGGGTGATGCAGTAGACGTGGTGTATCTGGACATGGGTAATGCAGTGGACGTGGTGTATCTGGACATGGGTAATGCAGCAGACGTGGTGTATCTGGACATGGGTAATGCAGTGGATGTGGTTTATCTGGACATGGGTAATGCAGCGGACGTGGTGTATCTGGACATGGGTAATGCGGTGCAGGTGGTGTATCTGGACATGGGTAATGCAGTGGACGTGGTGTATCTGGACATGGGTAATGCAGTGGAGGTGGTGTATCTGGACATGGGTAATGCAGCAGACGTGGTGTATCTGGACATGGGTAATGCAGTGGAGGTGGTGTATCTGGACATGGGTAATGCAGCGGACGTGGTGTATCTGGACATGGGTAATGCGGTGGAGGTGGTGTATCTGGACATGGGTAATGCGGTGGAGGTGGTGTATCTGGACATGGGTAATGCAGTAGACGTGGTGTATCTGGACATAGGTAATGCAGTGGACGTGGTGTATCTGGACATATGTAATGCAGTAGACGTGGTGTATCTGGACATGGGTAATGCGGTGGAGGTGGTGTATCTGGACACGGGTAATGCAGTAGACGTGGTGTATCTGGACATAGGTAATGCAGTGGACGTGGTGTATCTGGACATATGTAATGCAGTAGACGTGGTGTATCTGGACATGGGTAATGCGGTGGAGGTGGTGTATCTGGACCTGGGTAATGCTGTAGACGTGGTGTATCTGGACATGGGTAATGCAGTAGACGTGGTGTATCTGGACATGGGTAATGCAGTGGACGTGGTGTATCTGGACATGAGTAATGCAGTAGACGTGGTGTATCTGGACATGGGTAATGCGTTGGAGGTGGTGTATCTGGACATGGGGAATGCAGTAGACGTGGTGTATCTGGACATGGGTAATGCAGTGGACGTGGTGTATCTGGACATGGGTAATGCAGCGGACGTGGTGTATCTGGAAATGGGTAATGCGGTGGAGGTGGTGTATCTGGACATGGGGAATGCAGTAGACGTGGTGTATCTGGACATGGGTAATGCAGTAGACGTGGTGTATCTGGACATTGGTAATGCGGTGGAGGTGTTGTATCTGGACATGGGTAATGCAGTATACGTGGTGTATCTGGACATGGGTAATGCGGTGAAGGTGGTGTATCTGGACATGGGTAATGCAGTGGACGTGGTGTATCTGGACATGGGTAATGCCATGGAGGTGGTGTATCTGGACATGCGTAATGCAGTGGATGTGGTGTATCTGGACATGGGTAATGCAGTGGACGTGGTGTATCTGGACATGGGTAATGCAGTAGACGTGGTGTATCTGGACATGGGTAATGCAGTGGACGTGGTGTATCTGGACATGGGTGATGCAGTAGACGTGGTGTATCTGGACATGGGTAATGCAGTGGACGTGGTGTATCTGGACATGGGTAATGCAGAGACGTGGTGTATCTGGACATGGGTAATGCGGTGGAGGTGGTGTATCTGGACATGGGTAATGCAGTGGACGTGGTGTATCTGGACATGGGTAATGCAGTGGACGTGGTGTATCTGGACATGGGTGATGCAGTAGACGTGGTGTATCTGGACATGGAGAATGCAGTAGACATGGTGTATCTGGACCTGGGTAATGCAGTAGACGTGGTGTATCTGGACATAGGTAATGCGGTGGAGGTGGTGTATCTGGACATGGATAATGCAGTGGACGTGGTGTATCTGGACATGGGTAATGCAGTAGACGTGGTGTATCTGGACATGGGTAATGCGGTGGAGGTGGTGTATCTGGACATGGGTAATGCAGTAGACGTGGTGTATCTGGACATGGGTGATGCAGTAGACGTGGTGTATCTGGACATGGGTAATGCAGTGGACGTGGTGTATCTGGACATGGGTGATGCAGTAGACGTGGTGTATCTGGACATGGGTAATGCAGCAGACGTGGTGTATCTGGGCATGGGTAATGCAGTGGATGTGGTTTATCTGGACATGGGTAATGCAGCGGACGAGGTGTATCTGGACATGGGTAATGCGGTGGAGGTGGTGTATCTGGACATAGGTAATGCAGTGGACGTGGTGTATCTGGACATGGGTAATGCAGTGGAGGTGGTGTATCTGGACATGGTTGATGCAGTAGACGTGGTGTATCTGGACATGGGTAATGCAGTGGACGTGGTGTATCTGGACATGGGTAATGCAATGGACGTGGTGTATCTGGACATGGGTAATGCAGCAGACGTGGTGTATCTGGACATGGGTAATGCAGTGGAGGTGGTTTATCTGGACATGGGTAATGCAGCGGACGTGGTGTATCTGGACATGGGTAATGCGGTGGAGGTGGTGTATCTGGACATGGGTAATGCAGTAGACGTGGTGTATCTGGACATAGGTAATGCAGTGGACGTGGTGTATCTGGACATATGTAATGCAGTAGACGTGGTGTATCTGGACATGGGTAATGCGGTGGAGGTGGTGTATCTGGACATGGGTAATGCAGTAGACGTGGTGTATCTGGACATGGGTAATGCAGTGGACGTGGTGTATCTGGACATAGGTAATGCAGTGGACGTGGTGTATCTGGACATATGTAATGCAGTAGACGTGGTGTATCTGGACATGGGTAATGCGGTGGAGGTGGTGTATCTGGACCTGGGTAATGCAGTAGACGTGGTGTATCTGGACATGGGTAATGCAGTAGACGTGGTGTATCTGGACATGAGTAATGCAGTAGACGTGGTGTATCTGGACATGGGTAATGCGGTGGAGGTGGTGTATCTGGACATGGGGAATGCAGTAGACGTGGTGTATCTGGACATGGGTAATGCAGTGGACGTGGTGTATCTGGACATGGGTAATGCAGCAGACGTGGTGTATCGACATGGGTAATGCAGTGGATGTGGTTTATCTGGACATGGGTAATGCAGCGGACGTGGTGTATCTGGACATGGGTAATGCGGTGGAGGTGGTGTATCTGGACATGGGGAATGCAGTAGACATGGTGTATCTGGACCTGGGTAATGCAGTAGACGTGGTGTATCTGGACATGGGTAATGCGGTGGAGGTGGTGTATCTGGACATGGGTAATGCAGTGGACGTGGTGTATCTGGACAAGAGTAATGCAGTAGACGTGGTGTACCTGGACATGGGTAATGCGGTGGAGGTGGTGTATCTGGACATGGGTAATGCGTTGGAGGTGGTGTATCTGGACACGGGGAATGCAGTAGACGTGGTGTATCTGGACATGGGTAATGCAGTGGACGTGGTGTATCTGGACATGGGTAATGCAGCGGACGTGGTGTATCTGGACATGGGTAATGCGGTGGAGGTGGTGAATCTGGACATGGGGAATGCAGTAGACGTGGTGTATCTGGACATGGGTAATGCAGTAGACGTGGTGTATCTGGACATGGGTAATGCGGTGGAGGTGTTGTATCTGGACATGGGTAATGCAGTATACGTGGTGTATCTGGACATGGGTAATGCAGCGGACGTGGTGTATCTGGACATGGGTAATGCGGTGGAGGTGGTGTATCTGGACATGGGTAATGCAGTGGACGTGGTGTATCTGGACATGGGTAATGCCATGGAGGTGGTGTATCTGGACATGCGTAATGCAGTGGATGTGGTGTATCTGGACATGGGTAATGCAGTGGACGTGGTGTATCTGGACATGGGTAATGCGTTGGAGGTGGTGTATCTGGACATGGGGAATGCAGTAGACATGGTGTATCTGGACATGGGTAATGCAGAGACGTGGTGTATCTGGACATGGGTAATGCGTTGGAGGTGGTGTATCTGGACATGGGGAATGCAGTAGACGTGGTGTATCTGGACATGGGTAATGCAGAGACGTGGTGTATCTGGACATGGGTAATGCAGTGGATGTGGTTTATCTGGACATGGGTAATGCGGTGGAGGTGGTGTATCTGGAAATGGGGAATGCAGTAGACGTAGTGTATCTGGACATGGGTAATGCAGTAGACGTGGTGTATCTGGACCTGGGTAATGCAGTAGACGTGGTGTATCTGGACATGGGTGATGCAGTAGACGTGGTGTATCTGGACATGGGTAATGCAGTGGACGTGGTGTATCTGGACATGGGTAATGCAGCAGACGTGGTGTATCTGGACATGGGTAATGCAGTGGATGTGGTTTATCTGGACATGGGTAATGCAGCGGACGTGGTGTATCTGGACATGGTAATGCGGTGGAGGTGGTGTATCTGGACATGGGGAATGCAGTAGACGTGGTGTATCTGGACATGGGGAATGCAGTAGACGTGGTGTATCTGGACATGGGTAATGCGGTGGAGGTGTTGTATCTGGACATGGGTAATGCAGTATACGTGGTGTATCTGGACATGGGTAATGGGGTGGAGGTGGTGTATCTGGACATGGGTAATGCAGTGGACGTGGTGTATCTGGACATGGGTAATGCCATGGAGGTGGTGTATCTGGACATGCGTAATGCAGTGGATGTGGTGTATCTGGACATGGGTAATGCAGTGGACGTGGTGTATCTGGACATGGGTAATGCAGTAGACGTGGTGTATCTAGACATGGGTAATGCAGTGGAAGTGGTGTATCTGGACATGGGTGATGCAGTAGACGTGGTGTATCTGGACATGGGTAATGCAGTGGACGTGGTGTATCTGGACATGGGTAATGCAGAGACGTGGTGTATCTGGACATGGGTAATGCGGTGGAGGTGGTGTATCTGGACATGGGTAATGCAGTGGACGTGGTGTATCTGGACATGGGTAATGCAGTGGACATGGTGTATCTGGACATGGGTGATGCAGTAGACGTGGTGTATCTGGACATGGAGAATGCAGTAGACATGGTGTATCTGGACCTGGGTAATGCAGTAGACGTGGTGTATCTGGACATAGGTAATGCGGTGGAGGTGGTGTATCTGGACATGGATAATGCAGTGGACGTGGTGTATCTGGACATGGGTAATGCAGTAGACGTGGTGTATCTGGACATGGGTAATGCGGTGGAGGTGGTGTATCTGGACATGGGTAATGCAGTAGACGTGGTGTATCTGGACATGGGTAATGCAGTAGACGTGGTGTATCTGGACATGGGTAATGCAGTGGACGTGGTGTATCTGGACATGGGTGATGCAGTAGACGTGGTGTATCTGGACATGGGTAATGCAGTGGACGTGGTGTATCTGGACATGGGTAATGCAGCAGACGTGGTGTATCTGGACATGGGTAATGCAGTGGATGTGGTTTATCTGGACATGGGTAATGCAGCGGACGTGGTGTATCTGGACATGGGTAATGCGGTGCAGGTGGTGTATCTGGACATGGGTAATGCAGTGGACGTGGTGTATCTGGACATGGGTAATGCAGTGGAGGTGGTGTATCTGGACATGGGTAATGCAGCAGACGTGGTGTATCTGGACATGGGTAATGCAGTGGAGGTGGTGTATCTGGACATGGGTAATGCAGCGGACGTGGTGTATCTGGACATGGGTAATGCGGTGGAGGTGGTGTATCTGGACATGGGTAATGCGGTGGAGGTGGTGTATCTGGACATGGGTAATGCAGTAGACGTGGTGTATCTGGACATAGGTAATGCAGTGGACGTGGTGTATCTGGACATATGTAATGCAGTAGACGTGGTGTATCTGGACATGGGTAATGCGGTGGAGGTGGTGTATCTGGACACGGGTAATGCAGTAGACGTGGTGTATCTGGACATAGGTAATGCAGTGGACGTGGTGTATCTGGACATATGTAATGCAGTAGACGTGGTGTATCTGGACATGGGTAATGCGGTGGAGGTGGTGTATCTGGACCTGGGTAATGCTGTAGACGTGGTGTATCTGGACATGGGTAATGCAGTAGACGTGGTGTATCTGGACATGGGTAATGCAGTGGACGTGGTGTATCTGGACATGAGTAATGCAGTAGACGTGGTGTATCTGGACATGGGTAATGCGGTGGAGGTGGTGTATCTGGACATGGGTAATGCGTTGGAGGTGGTGTATCTGGACATGGGGAATGCAGTAGACGTGGTGTATCTGGACATGGGTAATGCAGTGGACGTGGTGTATCTGGACATGGGTAATGCAGCGGACGTGGTGTATCTGGAAATGGGTAATGCGGTGGAGGTGGTGTATCTGGACATGGGGAATGCAGTAGACGTGGTGTATCTGGACATGGGTAATGCAGTAGACGTGGTGTATCTGGACATTGGTAATGCGGTGGAGGTGTTGTATCTGGACATGGGTAATGCAGTATACGTGGTGTATCTGGACATGGGTAATGCGGTGAAGGTGGTGTATCTGGACATGGGTAATGCAGTGGACGTGGTGTATCTGGACATGGGTAATGCCATGGAGGTGGTGTATCTGGACATGCGTAATGCAGTGGATGTGGTGTATCTGGACATGGGTAATGCAGTGGACGTGGTGTATCTGGACATGGGTAATGCAGTAGACGTGGTGTATCTGGACATGGGTAATGCAGTGGACGTGGTGTATCTGGACATGGGTGATGCAGTAGACGTGGTGTATCTGGACATGGAGAATGCAGTAGACATGGTGTATCTGGACCTGGGTAATGCAGTAGACGTGGTGTATCTGGACATAGGTAATGCGGTGGAGGTGGTGTATCTGGACATGGATAATGCAGTGGACGTGGTGTATCTGGACATGGGTAATGCAGTAGACGTGGTGTATCTGGACATGGGTAATGCGGTGGAGGTGGTGTATCTGGACATGGGTAATGCAGTAGACGTGGTGTATCTGGACATGGGTGATGCAGTAGACGTGGTGTATCTGGACATGGGTAATGCAGTGGACGTGGTGTATCTGGACATGGGTGATGCAGTAGACGTGGTGTATCTGGACATGGGTAATGCAGCAGACGTGGTGTATCTGGGCATGGGTAATGCAGTGGATGTGGTTTATCTGGACATGGGTAATGCAGCGGACGAGGTGTATCTGGACATGGGTAATGCGGTGGAGGTGGTGTATCTGGACATAGGTAATGCAGTGGACGTGGTGTATCTGGACATGGGTAATGCAGTGGAGGTGGTGTATCTGGACATGGTTGATGCAGTAGACGTGGTGTATCTGGACATGGGTAATGCAGTGGACGTGGTGTATCTGGACATGGGTAATGCAATGGACGTGGTGTATCTGGACATGGGTAATGCAGCAGACGTGGTGTATCTGGACATGGGTAATGCAGTGGAGGTGGTTTATCTGGACATGGGTAATGCAGCGGACGTGGTGTATCTGGACATGGGTAATGCGGTGGAGGTGGTGTATCTGGACATGGGTAATGCAGTAGACGTGGTGTATCTGGACATAGGTAATGCAGTGGACGTGGTGTATCTGGACATATGTAATGCAGTAGACGTGGTGTATCTGGACATGGGTAATGCGGTGGAGGTGGTGTATCTGGACATGGGTAATGCAGTAGACGTGGTGTATCTGGACATGGGTAATGCAGTGGACGTGGTGTATCTGGACATAGGTAATGCAGTGGACGTGGTGTATCTGGACATATGTAATGCAGTAGACGTGGTGTATCTGGACCTGGGTAATGCAGTAGACGTGGTGTATCTGGACATGGGTAATGCAGTAGACGTGGTGTATCTGGACATGGGTAATGCAGTGGACGTGGTGTATCTGGACATGAGTAATGCAGTAGACGTGGTGTATCTGGACATGGGTAATGCGGTGGAGGTGGTGTATCTGGACATGGGTAATGCGTTGGAGGTGGTGTATCTGGACATGGGGAATGCAGTAGACGTGGTGTATCTGGACATGGGTAATGCAGTGGACGTGGTGTATCTGGACATGGGTAATGCAGCAGACGTGGTGTATCGACATGGGTAATGCAGTGGATGTGGTTTATCTGGACATGGGTAATGCAGCGGACGTGGTGTATCTGGACATGGGTAATGCGGTGGAGGTGGTGTATCTGGACATGGGGAATGCAGTAGACATGGTGTATCTGGACCTGGGTAATGCAGTAGACGTGGTGTATCTGGACATGGGTAATGCGGTGGAGGTGGTGTATCTGGACATGGGTAATGCAGTGGACGTGGTGTATCTGGACAAGAGTAATGCAGTAGACGTGGTGTACCTGGACATGGGTAATGCGGTGGAGGTGGTGTATCTGGACATGGGTAATGCGTTGGAGGTGGTGTATCTGGACACGGGGAATGCAGTAGACGTGGTGTATCTGGACATGGGTAATGCAGTGGACGTGGTGTATCTGGACATGGGTAATGCAGCGGACGTGGTGTATCTGGACATGGGTAATGCGGTGGAGGTGGTGAATCTGGACATGGGGAATGCAGTAGACGTGGTGTATCTGGACATGGGTAATGCAGTAGACGTGGTGTATCTGGACATGGGTAATGCGGTGGAGGTGTTGTATCTGGACATGGGTAATGCAGTATACGTGGTGTATCTGGACATGGGTAATGCAGCGGACGTGGTGTATCTGGACATGGGTAATGCGGTGGAGGTGGTGTATCTGGACATGGGTAATGCAGTGGACGTGGTGTATCTGGACATGGGTAATGCCATGGAGGTGGTGTATCTGGACATGCGTAATGCAGTGGATGTGGTGTATCTGGACATGGGTAATGCAGTGGACGTGGTGTATCTGGACATGGGTAATGCGTTGGAGGTGGTGTATCTGGACATGGGGAATGCAGTAGACATGGTGTATCTGGACATGGGTAATGCAGAGACGTGGTGTATCTGGACATGGGTAATGCGTTGGAGGTGGTGTATCTGGACATGGGGAATGCAGTAGACGTGGTGTATCTGGACATGGGTAATGCAGAGACGTGGTGTATCTGGACATGGGTAATGCAGTGGAGGTGGTGTATCTGGACATGGGTAATGCAGTGGACGTGGTGTATCTGGACATGGGTAATGCAGAGACGTGGTGTATCTGGACATGGGTAATGCGTTGGAGGTGGTGTATCTGGACATGGGGAATGCAGTAGACGTGGTGTATCTGGACATGGGTAATGCAGTGGACGTGGTGTATCTGGACATGGGTAATGCAGCAGACGTGGTGTATCGACATGGGTAATGCAGTGGATGTGGTTTATCTGGACATGGGTAATGCAGCGGACGTGGTGTATCTGGACATGGGTAATGCGGTGGAGGTGGTGTATCTGGACATGGGGAATGCAGTAGACATGGTGTATCTGGACCTGGGTAATGCAGTAGACGTGGTGCATCTGGACATGGGTAATGCGGTGGAGGTGGTGTATCTGGACATGGGTAATGCAGTGGACGTGGTGTATCTGGACATGAGTAATGCAGTAGACGTGGTGTATCTGGACATGGGTAATGCGTTGGAGGTGGTGTATCTGGACATGGGTAATGCGTTGGAGGTGGTGTATCTGGACACTGGGAATGCAGTAGACGTGGTGTATCTGGACATGGGTAATGCAGTGGACGTGGTGTATCTGGACATGGGTAATGCAGCGGACGTGGTGTATCTGGACATGGGTAATGCGGTGGAGGTGGTGTATCTGGACATGGGGAATGCAGTAGACGTGGTGTATCTGGACATGGGTAATGCAGTAGACGTGGTGTATCTGGACATGGGTAATGCGGTGGAGGTGCTGTATCTGGACATGGGTAATGCAGTATACGTGGTGTATCTGGACATGGGTAATGCGGTGGAGGTGGTGTATCTGGACATGGGGTAATGCAGTGGACGTGGTGTATCTGGACATGGGTAATGCCATGGAGGTGGTGTATCTGGACATGCGTAATGCAGTGGATGTGGTGTATCTGGACATGGGTAATGCAGTGGACGTGGTGTATCTGGACATGGGTAATGCAGTAGACGTGGTGTATCTGGACATGGGTAATGCAGTGGACGTGGTGTATCTGGACATGGGTGATGCAGTAGACGTGGTGTATCTGGACATGGGTAATGCAGTAGACGTGGTGTATCTGGACATAGGTAATGCGGTGGAGGTGGTGTATCTGGACATGGATAATGCAGTGGACGTGGTGTATCTGGACATGGGTAATGCAGTAGACGTGGTGTATCTGGACATGGGTAATGCGGTGGAGGTGGTGTATCTGGACATGGGTAATGCAGTAGACGTGGTGTATCTGGACATGGGTGATGCAGTAGACGTGGTGTATCTGGACATGGGTAATGCAGTGGACGTGATGTATCTGGACATGGGTGAAGCAGTAGACGTGGTGTATCTGGACATGGGTAATGCAGCAGACGTGGTGTATCTGGACATGGGTAATGCAGTGGATGTGGTTTATCTGGACATGGGTAATGCAGCGGACGAGGTGTATCTGGACATGGGTAATGCGGTGGAGGTGGTGTATCTGGACATGGGTAATGCAGTGGACGTGGTGTATCTGGACATGGGTAATGCAGTGGAGGTGGTGTATCTGGACATGGTTGATGCAGTAGACGTGGTGTATCTGGACATGGGTAATGCAGTGGACGTGGTGTATCTGGACATGGGTAATGCAATGGACGTGGTGTATCTGGACATGGGTAATGCAGCAGACGTGGTGTATCTGGACATAGGTAATGCGGTGGAGGTGGTGTATCTGGACATGGGTAATGCAGTGGAGGTGGTTTATCTGGACATGGGTAATGCAGCGGACGTGGTGTATCTGGACATGGGTAATGCGGTGGAGGTGGTGTATCTGGACATGGGTAATGCAGTAGACGTGGTGTATCTGGACATAGGTAATGCGGTGGAGGTGGTGTATCTGGACATGGGTAATGCAGTGGACGTGGTGTATCTGGACATGGGTAATGCAATGGACGTGGTGTATCTGGACATGGGTAATGCAGCAGACGTGGTGTATCTGGACATAGGTAATGCGGTGGAGGTGGTGTATCTGGACATGGGTAATGCAGTGGAGGTGGTTTATCTGGACATGGGTAATGCAGCGGACGTGGTGTATCTGGACATGGGTAATGCGGTGGAGGTGGTGTATCTGGACATGGGTAATGCAGTAGACGTGGTGTATCTGGACACAGGTAATGCAGTGGACGTGGTGTATCTGGACATATGTAATGCAGTAGACGTGGTGTATCTGGACATGGGTAATGCGGTGGAGGAGGTGTATCTGGACATGGGTAATGCAGTAGACGTGGTGTATCTGGACATGGGTAATGCAGTGGACGTGGTGTATCTGGACATAGGTAATGCAGTGGACGTGGTGTATCTGGACATATGTAATGCAGTAGACGTGGTGTATCTGGACATGGGTAATGCGGTGGAGGTGGTGTATCTGGACCTGGGTAATGCAGTAGACGTGGTGTATCTGGACATGGGTAATGCAGTAGACGTGGTGTATCTGGACATGGGTAATGCAGTGGACGTGGTGTATCTGGACATGAGTAATGCAGTAGACGTGGTGTATCTGGACATGGGTAATGCGGTGGAGGTGGTGTATCTGGACATGGGTAATGCGTTGGAGGTGGTGTATCTGGACATGGGGAATGCAGTAGACGTGGTGTATCTGGACATGGGTAATGCAGTGGACGTGGTGTATCTGGACATGGGTAATGCAGCAGACGTGGTGTATCGACATGGGTAATGCAGTGGATGTGGTTTATCTGGACATGGGTAATGCAGCGGACGTGGTGTATCTGGACATGGGTAATGCGGTGGAGGTGGTGTATCTGGACATGGGGAATGCAGTAGACATGGTGTATCTGGACATGGGTAATGCGGTGGAGGTGGTGTATCTGGACATGGGTAATGCAGTGGACGTGGTGTATCTGGACATGAGTAATGCAGTAGACGTGGTGTACCTGGACATGGGTAATGCGGTGGAGGTGGTGTATCTGGACATGGGTAATGCGTTGGAGGTGGTGTATCTGGACACGGGGAATGCAGTAGACGTGGTGTATCTGGACATGGGTAATGCAGTGGACGTGGTGTATCTGGACATGGGTAATGCAGCGGACGTGGTGTATCTGGACATGGGTAATGCGGTGGAGGTGGTGTATCTGGACATGGGGAATGCAGTAGACGTGGTGTATCTGGACATGGGTAATGCAGTAGACGTGGTGTATCTGGACATGGGTAATGCGGTGGAGGTGTTGTATCTGGACATGGGTAATGCAGTATACGTGGTGTATCTGGACATGGGTAATGCGGTGGAGGTGGTGTATCTGGACATGGGTAATGCAGTGGACGTGGTGTATCTGGACATGGGTAATGCCATGGAGGTGGTGTATCTGGACATGCGTAATGCAGTGGATGTGGTGTATCTGGACATGGGTAATGCAGTGGACGTGGTGTATCTGGACATGGGTAATGCAGTAGACGTGGTGTATCTGGACATGGGTAATGCAGTGGACGTGGTGTATCTGGACATGGGTGATGCAGTAGACGTGGTGTATCTGGACATGGGTAATGCAGTGGACGTGGTGTATCTGGACATGGGTAATGCAGAGACGTGGTGTATCTGGACATGGGTAATGCGGTGGAGGTGGTGTATCTGGACATGGGTAATGCAGTGGACGTGGTGTATCTGGACATGGGTAATGCAGTGGACGTGGTGTATCTGGACATGGGTGATGCAGTAGACGTGGTGTATCTGGACATGGAGAATGCAGTAGACATGGTGTATCTGGACCTGGGTAATGCAGTAGACGTGGTGTATCTGGACATAGGTAATGCGGTGGAGGTGGTGTATCTGGACATGGATAATGCAGTGGACGTGGTGTATCTGGACATGGGTAATGCAGTAGACGTGGTGTATCTGGACATGGGTAATGCGGTGGAGGTGGTGTATCTGGACATGGGTAATGCAGTAGACGTGGTGTATCTGGACATGGGTGATGCAGTAGACGTGGTGTATCTGGACATGGGTAATGCAGTGGACGTGGTGTATCTGGACATGGGTGATGCAGTAGACGTGGTGTATCTGGACATGGGTAATGCAGCAGACGTGGTGTATCTGGGCATGGGTAATGCAGTGGATGTGGTTTATCTGGACATGGGTAATGCAGCGGACGAGGTGTATCTGGACATGGGTAATGCGGTGGAGGTGGTGTATCTGGACATAGGTAATGCAGTGGACGTGGTGTATCTGGACATGGGTAATGCAGTGGAGGTGGTGTATCTGGACATGGTTGATGCAGTAGACGTGGTGTATCTGGACATGGGTAATGCAGTGGACGTGGTGTATCTGGACATGGGTAATGCAATGGACGTGGTGTATCTGGACATGGGTAATGCAGCAGACGTGGTGTATCTGGACATGGGTAATGCAGTGGAGGTGGTTTATCTGGACATGGGTAATGCAGCGGACGTGGTGTATCTGGACATGGGTAATGCGGTGGAGGTGGTGTATCTGGACATGGGTAATGCAGTAGACGTGGTGTATCTGGACATAGGTAATGCAGTGGACGTGGTGTATCTGGACATATGTAATGCAGTAGACGTGGTGTATCTGGACATGGGTAATGCGGTGGAGGTGGTGTATCTGGACATGGGTAATGCAGTAGACGTGGTGTATCTGGACATGGGTAATGCAGTGGACGTGGTGTATCTGGACATAGGTAATGCAGTGGACGTGGTGTATCTGGACATATGTAATGCAGTAGACGTGGTGTATCTGGACATGGGTAATGCGGTGGAGGTGGTGTATCTGGACCTGGGTAATGCAGTAGACGTGGTGTATCTGGACATGGGTAATGCAGTAGACGTGGTGTATCTGGACATGGGTAATGCAGTGGACGTGGTGTATCTGGACATGAGTAATGCAGTAGACGTGGTGTATCTGGACATGGGTAATGCGGTGGAGGTGGTGTATCTGGACATGGGTAATGCGTTGGAGGTGGTGTATCTGGACATGGGGAATGCAGTAGACGTGGTGTATCTGGACATGGGTAATGCAGTGGACGTGGTGTATCTGGACATGGGTAATGCAGCAGACGTGGTGTATCGACATGGGTAATGCAGTGGATGTGGTTTATCTGGACATGGGTAATGCAGCGGACGTGGTGTATCTGGACATGGGTAATGCGGTGGAGGTGGTGTATCTGGACATGGGTAATGCAGTGGACGTGGTGTATCTGGACAAGAGTAATGCAGTAGACGTGGTGTACCTGGACATGGGTAATGCGGTGGAGGTGGTGTATCTGGACATGGGTAATGCGTTGGAGGTGGTGTATCTGGACACGGGGAATGCAGTAGACGTGGTGTATCTGGACATGGGTAATGCAGTGGACGTGGTGTATCTGGACATGGGTAATGCAGCGGACGTGGTGTATCTGGACATGGGTAATGCGGTGGAGGTGGTGAATCTGGACATGGGGAATGCAGTAGACGTGGTGTATCTGGACATGGGTAATGCAGTAGACGTGGTGTATCTGGACATGGGTAATGCGGTGGAGGTGTTGTATCTGGACATGGGTAATGCAGTATACGTGGTGTATCTGGACATGGGTAATGCAGCGGACGTGGTGTATCTGGACATGGGTAATGCGGTGGAGGTGGTGTATCTGGACATGGGTAATGCAGTGGACGTGGTGTATCTGGACATGGGTAATGCCATGGAGGTGGTGTATCTGGACATGCGTAATGCAGTGGATGTGGTGTATCTGGACATGGGTAATGCAGTGGACGTGGTGTATCTGGACATGGGTAATGCGTTGGAGGTGGTGTATCTGGACATGGGGAATGCAGTAGACATGGTGTATCTGGACATGGGTAATGCAGAGACGTGGTGTATCTGGACATGGGTAATGCGTTGGAGGTGGTGTATCTGGACATGGGGAATGCAGTAGACGTGGTGTATCTGGACATGGGTAATGCAGAGACGTGGTGTATCTGGACATGGGTAATGCAGTGGAGGTGGTGTATCTGGACATGGGTAATGCAGTGGACGTGGTGTATCTGGACATGGGTAATGCAGAGACGTGGTGTATCTGGACATGGGTAATGCGTTGGAGGTGGTGTATCTGGACATGGGGAATGCAGTAGACGTGGTGTATCTGGACATGGGTAATGCAGTGGACGTGGTGTATCTGGACATGGGTAATGCAGCAGACGTGGTGTATCGACATGGGTAATGCAGTGGATGTGGTTTATCTGGACATGGGTAATGCAGCGGACGTGGTGTATCTGGACATGGGTAATGCGGTGGAGGTGGTGTATCTGGACATGGGGAATGCAGTAGACATGGTGTATCTGGACCTGGGTAATGCAGTAGACGTGGTGCATCTGGACATGGGTAATGCGGTGGAGGTGGTGTATCTGGACATGGGTAATGCAGTGGACGTGGTGTATCT
Source organism: Leptodactylus fuscus (assembly GCF_031893055.1). Lineage (NCBI taxonomy): Eukaryota > Metazoa > Chordata > Amphibia > Anura > Leptodactylidae > Leptodactylus > Leptodactylus fuscus. The sequence goes on from NC_134269.1 coordinate 2,449,316, forward strand.
GGACATGAGTAATGCAGTAGACGTGGTGTACCTGGACATGGGTAATGCGGTGGAGGTGGTGTATCTGGACATGGGTAATGCGTTGGAGGTGGTGTATCTGGACACTGGGAATGCAGTAGACGTGGTGTATCTGGACATGGGTAATGCAGTGGACGTGGTGTATCTGGACATGGGTAATGCAGCGGACGTGGTGTATCTGGACATGGGTAATGCGGTGGAGGTGGTGTATCTGGACATGGGGAATGCAGTAGACGTGGTGTATCTGGACATGGGTAATGCAGTAGACGTGGTGTATCTGGACATGGGTAATGCGGTGGAGGTGCTGTATCTGGACATGGGTAATGCAGTATACGTGGTGTATCTGGACATGGGTAATGCAGCGGACGTGGTGTATCTGGACATGGGTAATGCGGTGGAGGTGGTGTATCTGGACATGGGGAATGCAGTAGACGTGGTGTATCTGTACATGGGTAATGCAGTAGACGTGGTGTATCTGGACATTGGTAATGCGGTGGAGGTGTTTTATCTGGACATGGGTAATGCAGTATACGTGGTGTATCTGGACATGGGTAATGCGGTGGAGGTGGTGTATCTGGACATGGGTAATGCAGTGGACGTGGTGTATCTGGACATGGGTAATGCCATGGAGGTGGTGTATCTGGACATGCGTAATGCAGTGGATGTGGTGTATCTGGACATGGGTAATGCAGTGGACGTGGTGTATCTGGACATGGGTAATGCAGTAGACGTGGTGTATCTGGACATGGGTAATGCAGTGGACGTGGTGTATCTGGACATGGGTGATGCAGTAGACGTGGTGTATCTGGACATGGGTAATGCAGTGGACGTGGTGTATCTGGACATGGGTAATGCAGAGACGTGGTGTATCTGGACATGGGTAATGCGGTGGAGGTGGTGTATCTGTACATGGGTAATGCAGTGGACGTGGTGTATCTGGACATGGGTAATGCAGTGGACGTGGTGTATCTGGACATGGGTGATGCAGTAGACGTGGTGTATCTGGACATGGAGAATGCAGTAGACATGGTGTATCTGGACCTGGGTAATGCAGTAGACGTGGTGTATCTGGACATAGGTAATGCGGTGGAGGTGGTGTATCTGGACATGGATAATGCAGTGGACGTGGTGTATCTGGACATGGGTAATGCAGTAGACGTGGTGTATCTGGACATGGGTAATGCGGTGGAGGTGGTGTATCTGGACATGGGTAATGCAGTAGACGTGGTGTATCTGGACATGGGTGATGCAGTAGACGTGGTGTATCTGGACATGGGTAATGCAGTGGACGTGATGTATCTGGATATGGGTGATGCAGTAGACGTGGTGTATCTGGACATGGGTAATGCAGCAGACGTGGTGTATCTGGACATGGGTAATGCAGTGGATGTGGTTTATCTGGACATGGGTAATGCAGCGGACGAGGTGTATCTGGACATGGGTAATGCGGTGGAGGTGGTGTATCTGGACATGGGTAATGCAGTGGACGTGGTGTATCTGGACATGGGTAATGCAGTGGAGGTGGTGTATCTGGACATGGTTGATGCAGTAGACGTGGTGTATCTGGACATGGGTAATGCAGTGGACGTGGTGTATCTGGACATGGGTAATGCAATGGACGTGGTGTATCTGGACATGGGTAATGCAGCAGACGTGGTGTATCTGGACATGGGTAATGCAGTGGAGGTGGTTTATCTGGACATGGGTAATGCAGCGGACGTGGTGTATCTGGACATGGGTAATGCGGTGGAGGTGGTGTATCTGGACATGGGTAATGCAGTAGACGTGGTGTATCTGGACACAGGTAATGCAGTGGACGTGGTGTATCTGGACATATGTAATGCAGTAGACGTGGTGTATCTGGACATGGGTAATGCGGTGGAGGAGGTGTATCTGGACATGGGTAATGCAGTAGACGTGGTGTATCTGGACATGGGTAATGCAGTGGACGTGGTGTATCTGGACATAGGTAATGCAGTGGACGTGGTGTATCTGGACATATGTAATGCAGTAGACGTGGTGTATCTGGACATGGGTAATGCGGTGGAGGTGGTGTATCTGGACCTGGGTAATGCAGTAGACGTGGTGTATCTGGACATGGGTAATGCAGTAGACGTGGTGTATCTGGACATGGGTAATGCAGTGGACGTGGTGTATCTGGACATGAGTAATGCAGTAGACGTGGTGTATCTGGACATGGGTAATGCGGTGGAGGTGGTGTATCTGGACATGGGTAATGCGTTGGAGGTGGTGTATCTGGACATGGGGAATGCAGTAGACGTGGTGTATCTGGACATGGGTAATGCAGTGGACGTGGTGTATCTGGACATGGGTAATGCAGCAGACGTGGTGTATCGACATGGGTAATGCAGTGGATGTGGTTTATCTGGACATGGGTAATGCAGCGGACGTGGTGTATCTGGACATGGGTAATGCGGTGGAGGTGGTGTATCTGGACATGGGGAATGCAGTAGACATGGTGTATCTGGACCTGGGTAATGCAGTAGACGTGGTGTATCTGGACATGGGTAATGCGGTGGAGGTGGTGTATCTGGACATGGGTAATGCAGTGGACGTGGTGTATCTGGACATGAGTAATGCAGTAGACGTGGTGTACCTGGACATGGGTAATGCGGTGGAGGTGGTGTATCTGGACATGGGTAATGCGTTGGAGGTGGTGTATCTGGACACGGGGAATGCAGTAGACGTGGTGTATCTGGACATGGGTAATGCAGTGGACGTGGTGTATCTGGACATGGGTAATGCAGCGGACGTGGTGTATCTGGACATGGGTAATGCGGTGGAGGTGGTGTATCTGGACATGGGGAATGCAGTAGACGTGGTGTATCTGGACATGGGTAATGCAGTAGACGTGGTGTATCTGGACATGGGTAATGCGGTGGAGGTGTTGTATCTGGACATGGGTAATGCAGTATACGTGGTGTATCTGGACATGGGTAATGCGGTGGAGGTGGTGTATCTGGACATGGGTAATGCAGTGGACGTGGTGTATCTGGACATGGGTAATGCCATGGAGGTGGTGTATCTGGACATGCGTAATGCAGTGGATGTGGTGTATCTGGACATGGGTAATGCAGTGGACGTGGTGTATCTGGACATGGGTAATGCAGTAGACGTGGTGTATCTGGACATGGGTAATGCAGTGGACGTGGTGTATCTGGACATGGGTGATGCAGTAGACGTGGTGTATCTGGACATGGGTAATGCAGTGGACGTGGTGTATCTGGACATGGGTAATGCAGAGACGTGGTGTATCTGGACATGGGTAATGCGGTGGAGGTGGTGTATCTGGACATGGGTAATGCAGTGGACGTGGTGTATCTGGACATGGGTAATGCAGTGGACGTGGTGTATCTGGACATGGGTGATGCAGTAGACGTGGTGTATCTGGACATGGAGAATGCAGTAGACATGGTGTATCTGGACCTGGGTAATGCAGTAGACGTGGTGTATCTGAACATAGGTAATGCGGTGGAGGTGGTGTATCTGGACATGGATAATGCAGTGGACGTGGTGTATCTGGACATGGGTAATGCAGTAGACGTGGTGTATCTGGACATGGGTAATGCGGTGGAGGTGGTGTATCTGGACATGGGTAATGCAGTAGACGTGGTGTATCTGGACATGGGTAATGCAGTAGACGTGGTGTATCTGGACATGGGTAATGCAGTGGACGTGGTGTATCTGGACATGGGTGATGCAGTAGACGTGGTGTATCTGGACATGGGTAATGCAGTGGACGTGGTGTATCTGGACATGGGTAATGCAGCAGACGTGGTGTATCTGGACATGGGTAATGCAGTGGATGTGGTGTATCTGGACATGGGTAATGCGGTGGAGGTGGTGTATCTGGACATGGGTAATGCAGTGGACGTGGTGTATCTGGACATGGGTAATGCAGTGGAGGTGGTGTATCTGGACATGGTTGATGCAGTAGACGTGGTGTATCTGGACATGGGTAATGCAGTGGACGTGGTGTATCTGGACATGGGTAATGCAATGGACGTGGTGTATCTGGACATGGGTAATGCAGCAGACGTGGTGTATCTGGACATGGGTAATGCAGTGGATGTGGTTTATCTGGACATGGGTAATGCAGCGGACGTGGTGTATCTGGACATGGGTAATGCGGTGGAGGTGGTGTATCTGGACATGGGTAATGCAGTAGACGTGGTGTATCTGGACATAGGTAATGCAGTGGACGTGGTGTATCTGGACATATGTAATGCAGTAGACGTGGTGTATCTGGACATGGGTAATGCGGTGGAGGTGGTGTATCTGGACATGGGTAATGCAGTAGACGTGGTGTATCTGGACATGGGTAATGCAGTGGACGTGGTGTATCTGGACATAGGTAATGCAGTGGACGTGGTGTATCTGGACATATGTAATGCAGTAGACGTGGTGTATCTGGACATGGGTAATGCGGTGGAGGTGGTGTATCTGGACCTGGGTAATGCAGTAGACGTGGTGTATCTGGACATGGGTAATGCAGTAGACGTGGTGTATCTGGACATGGGTAATGCAGTGGACGTGGTGTATCTGGACATGTGTAATGCAGTAGACGTGGTGTATCTGGACATGGGTAATGCGGTGGAGGTGGTGTATCTGGACATGGGTAATGCGTTGGAGGTGGTGTATCTGGACATGGGGAATGCAGTAGACGTGGTGTATCTGGACATGGGTAATGCAGTGGACGTGGTGTATCTGGACATGGGTAATGCAGCAGACGTGGTGTATCGACATGGGTAATGCAGTGGATGTGGTTTATGTGGACATGGGTAATGCAGCGGACGTGGTGTATCTGGACATGGGTAATGCGGTGGAGGTGGTGTATCTGGACATGGGGAATGCAGTAGACATGGTGTATCTGGACCTGGGTAATGCAGTAGACGTGGTGTATCTGGACATGGGTAATGCGGTGGAGGTGGTGTATCTGGACATGGGTAATGCAGTGGACGTGGTGTATCTGGACATGGGTAATTCAGTAGACATGGTGTATCTGGACCTGGGTAATGCAGTAGACGTGGTGTATCTGGACATGGGTAATGCGGTGGAGGTGGTGTATCTGGACATGGGTAATGCAGTGGACGTGGTGTATCTGGACATGGGTAATGCAGTGGAGGTGGTGTATCTGGACATGGGTAATGCAGTGGATGTGGTGTATCTGGACATGGGTAATGCAGTGGACGGGGTGTATCTGGACATGGGTAATGCAGTGGATGTGGTTTATCTGGACATGGGTAATGCAGCAGACGTGGTGTATCTGGACATGGGTAATGCAGTGAATGTGGTTTATCTGGACATGGGTAATGCAGCGGACGTGGTGTATCTGGACATGGGTAATGCGGTGGAGGTGGTGTATCTGGACATGGGGAATGCAGTAGACATGGTGTATCTGGACCTGGGTAATGCAGTAGACATGGTGTATCTGGACCTGGATAATGCAGTAGACGTGGTGTATCTGGACATGGGTAATACGGTGGAGGTGGTGTATCTGGACATGGGTAATGCAGTGAACGTGGTGTATCTGGACATGGGTAATGCAGTAGACATGATGTATCTGGACCTGGGTATTGCAGCAGACGTGGTGTATCTGGACATGGGTAATGCAGTGGATGTGGTTTATCTGGACATGGGTAATGCAGCGGACGTGGTGTATCTGGACATGGGTAATGCGGTGGAGGTGGTGTATCTGGACATGGGGAATGCAGTAGACGTGGTGTATCTGGACATGGGAAATGCGGTAGACGTGGTGTATCTGGACATGGGTAATGCGATGGAGGTGGTGTATCTGGACCTGGGTAATGCAGTAGACGTGGTGTATCTGGACATGGGGAATGCAGTAGACGTGGTGTATCTGGACATGGGTAATGCAGTAGACGTGGTGTATCTGGACATGGGTAATGCGGTGGAGGTGGTGTATCTGGACCTGGGTAATGCAGTAGATGTGGTGTATCTGGACATGGGTAATGCGGTGGAGGTGGTGTATCTGGACCTGGGTAATGCAGCGGACGTGGTGTATCTGGACATGGGTAATGCGGTGGAGGTGGTGTATCTGGACATGGGTAATGCGGTGGAGGTGGTGTATCTGGACTTGGGTAATGCAGTAGACGTGGTGTATCTGGACATGGGTAATGCAGTGGATGTGGTTTATCTGGACATGGGTAATGCAGCGGACGTGGTGTATCTGGACATGGGTAATGCGGTGGAGGTGGTGTATCTGGACATGGGGAATGCAGTAGACGTGGTGTATCTGGATATGGGTAATGCGGTGGAGGTTGTGTATCTGGACATGGGTAATGCAGTGGACGTGGTGTATCTGGACATGGGTAATGCAGTGGATGTGGTGTATCTAGATATGGGTAATGCAGTGGACGTGGTGTATCTGGACATGGGTAATGCAGTAGACGTGGTGTATCTGGACATGGGTAATGCAGTGGACGTGGTGTATCTGGACATGGGTGATGCAGTAGACGTGGTGTATCTGGACATGGGTAATGCAGTGGAGGTGGTGTATCTGGACATGGGTAATGCAGTGGACGTGGTGTATCTGGACATGGGTAATGCAGTAGACGTGGTGTATCTGGACATGGGTAATGCGGTGGAGGTGGTGTATCTGGACATGGGTAATGCAGTAGACGTGGTGTATCTGGACATGGGTAATGCAGTAGATGTGGTGTATCTGGACTTGGGTAATGCAGTAGACGTGGTGTATCTGGACATGGGTGATGCAGTGGACGTGGTGTATCTGGACATGTGTGATGCAGTAGACGTGGTGTATCTGGACATGGGTAATGCAGTGGATGTGGTTTATCTGGACATGGGTAATGTGGTGGAGGTGGTGTATCTGGACATGGGGAATGCAGTAGACATGGTGTATCTGGACATGGGTAATGCAGCAGACGTGGTGTATCTGGACATGGGTAATGCAGTGGATGTGGTTTATCTGGACATGGGTAATGTGGTGGAGGTGGTGTATCTGGACATGGGGAATGCAGTAGACATGGTGTATCTGGACCTGGGTAATGCAGTAGACGTGGTGTATCTGGACATGGGTAATGCGGTGGAGGTGGTGTATCTGGACATGGGTAATGCAGTGGACGTGGTGTATCTGGACATGGGTGATGCAGTAGACGTGGTGTATCTGGACATGGGTAATGCAGTGGACGTGGTGTATCTGGACATGGGTAATGCAGTGGACGTGGTGTATCTGGACATGGGTAATGCAGCAGACGTGGTGTATCTGGACATGGGTAATGCAGTGGAGGTGGTGTATCTGGACATGGGTAATGCAGTGGATGTGGTGTATCTGGACATGGGTAATGCAGTGGACATGGTGTATCTGGACATGGGTAATGCAGTGGACGTGGAGTATCTGGACATGGGTGATGCAGTAGACGTGGTGCATCTGGACATGGGTAATGCAGTGGACGTGGTGTATCTGGACATGGGTAATGCAGCAGACGTGGTGTATCTGGACATGGGTAATGCAGTGGATGTGGTTTATCTGGAAATGGGTAATGCAGCGGACGTGGTGTATCTGGACATGGGTAATGCGGTGGAGGTGGTGTATCTGGACATGGGGAATGCAGTAGACATGGTGTATCTGGACCTGGGTAATGCAGTAGACGTGGTGTATCTGGACATGGGTAATGCGGTGGAGGTGGTGTATCTGGACATGAGTAATGCAGTGGACGTGGTGTATCTGGACATGGGTGATGCAGTAGACATGGTGTATCTGGACATGGGTAATGCAGTAGACGTGGTGTATCTGGACGTGGGTAATGCAGCAGACGTGGTGTATCTGGACATGGGTAATGCACTGGACGGGGTGTATCTGGACATGGGTAATGCAGTAGACGTGGTGTATCTGGACATGGGTAATGCAGTGGAGGTGGTGTATCTGGACATGGGTGATGCAGTAGACGTGGTGTATCTGGACATGGGTAATGCAGTAGACGTGGTGTATCTGGACATGGGTAATGCAGTGGAGGTGGTGTATCTGGACATGGGTAATGCGGTGGAGGTGGTGTATCTGGACATGGGTAATGCAGTAGACGTGGTGTATCTGGACATGGGTAATGCGGTGGAGGTGGTGTATCTGGACATGGGTAATGCAGTGGAGGTGGTGTATCTGGACCTGGGTAATGCAGTAGACGTGGTGTATCTGGACATGGGGAATGCAGTAGACATGGTGTATCTGGACATGGGTAATGCAGTGGACGTGGTGTATCTGGACATGGGTAATGCAGCAGACGTGGTGTATCTGGACATGGGTAATGCAGTGGACGGGGTGAATCTGGACATGGGTAATGCAGTAGACGTGGTGTATCTGGATATGGGTAATGCAGTGGAGGTGGTGTATCTGGACATGGGTGATGCAGTAGACGTGGTGTATCTGGATATGGGTAATGCAGTGGACGGGGTGAATCTGGACATGGGTAATGCAGTAGACGTGGTGTATCTGGATATGGGTAATGCAGTGGAGGTGGTGTATCTGGACATGGGTAATGCGGTGGAGGTGGTGTATCTGGACATGGGTAATGCAGTAGACGTGGTGTATCTGGACATGGGTAATGCGGTGGAGGTGGTGTATCTGGACATGGGTAATGCAGTGGAGGTGGTGTATCTGGACCTGGGTAATGCAGTAGACGTGGTGTATCTGGACATGGGTAATGCGGTGGATGTGGTTTATCTGGACATGGGTAATGCGGTGGAGGTGGTGTATCTGGACATGGGTAATGCAGTAGATGTGGTGTATCTGGACATGGGTAATGCGGTGGAGGATGTGTATCTGGACATGGGTAATGCAGTGGACGTGGTGTATCTGGACATGGGTAATGCAGTAGACGTGGTGTATATGGACATGGGTAATGCGGTGGAGGATGTGTATCTGGACATGAGTAATGCAGTGGACGTGGTGTATCTGGACCTGGATAATGCAGTAGACGTGGTGTATCTGGACATGGGTAATGCGGTGGAGGATGTGTATCTGGACATGAGTAATGCAGTGGACGTGGTGTATCTGGACATGGGGAATGCAGTAGACGTGGTGTATCTGGACATGGGTAATGCAGTAGACGTGGTGTATCTGGACATGGGTAATGCGGTGGAGGTGGTGTATCTGGACCTGGGTAATGCAGTAGACGTGGTGTATCTGGACATGGGTAATGCGGTGGAGGTGGTGTATCTGGACCTGGTAATGCAGTAGACGTGGTGTATCTGGACCTGGGTAATGCAGTAGACGTGGTGTATCTGGACATGGGTAATGCAGTGGACGTGTTGTATCTGGACATGGGTAATGCAGCAGACGTGGTGTATCTGGACATGGGTAATGCAGTGGATCTGGTTTATCTGGACATGGGTAATGCAGCGGACGTGGTGTATCTGGACATGGGTAATGCGGTGGAGGTGGTGTATCTGGACCTGGGTAATGCAGTAGACGTGGTGTATCTGGACATGGGTAATGCGGTGGAGGTGGTGCATCTGGACCTGTGTAATGCAGTAGACGTGGTGTATCTGGACATGGGTAATGCGGTGGAGGTGGTGTATCTGGACATGGGTAATGAAGTGGAGGTGGTGTATCTGGACATGGGTAATGCAGTGGATGTGGTGTATCTGGACATGGGTAATGCAGTGGACGTGGTGTATCTGGACATGCGTTATGCAGTGGAGGTGGTGTATCTGGACATGGGTAATGCGGTGGAGGTGGTGTATCTGGACATGGGTAATGAAGTGGAGGTGGTGTATCTGGACATGGGTAATGCAGTGGATGTGGTGTATCTGGACAAGGGTAATGCAGTGGACGTGGTGTATCTGGACATGCGTAATGCAATGGAGGTGGTGTATCTGGACATGGGTAATGCAGTGGATGTGGTGTATCTGGACATGGGTAATGCAGTGGACGTGGTGTATCTAGACATGGGTAATGCAGTGGATGTGGTGTATCTGGACATGGGTAATGCAGTAGACGTGGTGTATCTGGACATGGGTAATGCGGTGGAGGTGGTGTATCTGGACATGGGTAATGCAATGGACGTGGTGTATCTGGACATGGGTAATGCAGTAGACATGGTGTATCTGGGCCTGGATAATGCAGTAGACGTGGTGTATCTGGACATGGGTAATGCGGTGGAGGTGGTGTATCTGGACCTGGGTAATGCAGTAGACGTGGTGTATCTGGACATGGGGAATGCAGTAGACGTGGTGTATCTGGACATGGTTAATGCAGTGGACGTGGTGTATCTGGACATGGGTAATGCAGCAGACGTGGTGTATCTGGACATGGGTAATGCAGTGGACGTGGTGTATCTGGACATGGGTAATGCAGCAGACGTGGTGTATCTGGACATGGGTAATGCAGTGGATGTGGTTTATCTGGACATGGGTAATGCAGCGGACGTGGTGTATCTGGACATGGGTAATGCGGTGAAGGTGGTGTATCTGGACCTGGGTAATGCAGTAGACGTGGTGTATCTGGACATGGGTAATGCGGTGGAGGTGGTGTATCTGGACCTGGGTAATGCAGTAGACGTGGTGTATCTGGACATGGGTAATGCGGTGGAGGTGGTGTATCTGGACATGGGTAATGCAGTAGACGTGGTGTATCTGGACATGGGTAATGCAGTAGATGTGGTGTATCTGGACTTGGGTAATACAGTAGACGTGGTGTATCTGGACATGGGTAATGCAGTGGACGTGGTGTATCTGGACATGGGTGATGCAGTAGACGTGGTGTATCTGGACATGGGTAATGCAGTGGACGTGGTGTATCTGGACATGGGTAATGCAGCAGACGTGGTGTATCTGGACATGGGTAATGCAGTGGATGTGGTTTATCTGGACATGGGTAATGCAGCGGACGTGGTGTATCTGGACATGGGTAATGCAGTGGACGTGGTGTATCTGGACATGGGTGATGCAGTAGACATGGTGTATCTGGACATGGGTAATGCAGTGGACGTGGAGTATCTGGACATGGGTAATGCAGTGGACGTGGTGTATCTGGACATGGGTAATGCAGCAGACGTGGTGTATCTGGACATGGGTAATGCAGTGGATGTGGTTTATCTGGACATGGGTAATGCAGCGGACGTGGTGTATCTGGACATGGGTAATGCAGTAGACGTGGTCTATCTGGACATGGGTAATGCGGTGGAGGTGGTGTATCTGGACCTGGTAATGCAGTATACGTGGTGTATCTGGACATGGGTAATGCGGTGGAGGTGGTGTATCTGGACATGGGTAATGCAGTGGACGTGGTGTATCTGGACATGGGTGATGCAGTAGACGTGGTGTATCTGGACATGGGTAATGCAGTGGACGTGGTGTATCTGGACATGGGTAAAGCAGAGACGTGGTGTATCTGGACATGAGTAATGCGGTGGAGGTGGTGTATCTGGACATGGGTAATGCAGTGGACGTGGTGTATCTGGACATGGGTAATGCAGTGGACGTGGTGTATCTGGACATGGGTGATGCAGTAGACGTGGTGTATCTGGACATGGAGAATGCAGTAGACATGGTGTATCTGGCCCTGGGTAATGCAGTAGACGTGGTGTATCTGGACATAGGTAATGCGGTGGAGGTGGTGTATCTGGACATGGATAATGCAGTGGACGTGGTGTATCTGGACATGGGTAATGCAGTAGACGTGGTGTATCTGGACATGGGTAATGCGGTGGAGGTGGTGTATCTGGACATGGGTAATGCAGTGGACGTGGTGTATCTGGACATGGGTAATGCAGTAGACGTGGTGTATCTGGACATGGGTAATGCGGTGGAGGTGGTGTATCTGGACATGGGTAATGCAGTAGACGTGGTGTATCTGGACATGGGTAATGCAGTAGATGTGGTGTATCTGGACATGGGTAATGCAGTGGATGTGGTTTATCTGGACATGGGTAATGCAGCGGACGTGGTGTATCTGGACATGGGTAATGTGGTGGAGGTGGTGTATCTGGACATGGGGAATGCAGTAGACATGGTGTATCTGGACCTGGGTAATGCAGTAGACGTGGTGTATCTGGACATGGGTTATGCGGTGGAGGTGGTGTATCTGGACATGGGTAATGCAGTGGACGTGGTGTATCTGGACATGGGTAATGCAGTGGAAATGGTGTATCTGGACATAGGTGATGCAGTAGACGTGGTGTATCTGGACATGGGTAATGCAGTGGACGTGGTGTATCTGGACATGGGTAATGCAGTGGACGTGGTGTATCTGGACATAGGTAAAGCAGCAGACGTGGTGTATCTGGACATGGGTAATGCAGTGGAGGTGGTGTATCTGGACATGGGGAATGCAGTGGATGTGGTGTATCTGGACATGGGTAATGCAGTAGACGTGGTGTATCTGGACATGGGTAATGCAGTGGACGTGGAGTATCTGGACATGGGTGATGCAGTAGACGTGGTGTATCTGGACATGGGTAATGCAGTGGACGTGGTGTATCTGGACATGGGTAATGCAGCAGACGTGGTGTATCTGGACATGGGTAATGCAGTGGATGTGGTTTTTCTGGAAATGGGTAATGCAGCGGACGTGGTGTATCTGGACATGGGTAATGCGGTGGAGGTGGTGTATCTGGACATGGGGAATGCAGTAGACATGGTGTATCTGGACCTGGGTAATGCAGTAGACGTGGTGTATCTGGACATGGGTAATGCGGTGGAGGTGGTGTATCTGGACATGGGTAATGCAGTGGACGTGGTGTATCTGGACATGGGTAATGCAGCAGACGTGGTGTATCTGGACATGGGTAATGCAGTGGACGGGGTGTATCTGGACATGGGTAATGCAGTAGACGTGCTGTATCTGGACATGGGTAATGCAGTGGAGGTGGTGTATCTGGACATGGGTGATGCAGTAGACGTGGTGTATCTGGACCTGGGTAATGCAGTAGACGTGGTGTATCTGGACATGTGGAATGCAGTAGACATGGTGTATCTGGACATGGGTAATGCAGTGGACGTGCTGTATCTGGACATGGGTAATGCAGCAGACGTGGTGTATCTGGACATGGGTAATGCAGTGGACGGGGTGTATCTGGACATGGGTAATGCAGTAGACGTGGTGTATCTGGACATGGGTAATGCAGTGGAGGTGGTGTATCTGGACATGGGTGATGCAGTAGACGTGGTGTATCTGGACATGGGTAATGCAGTAGACGTGGTGTATCTGGACATGGGTAATGCAGTGGAGGTGGTGTATCTGGACATGGGTAATGCGGTGGAGGTGGTGTATCTGGACATGGGTAATGCAGTAGACGTGGTGTATCTGGACATGGGTAATGCGGTGGAGGTGGTGTATCTGGACATGGGTAATGCAGTGGAGGTGGTGTATCTGGACCTGGGTAATGCAGTAGACGTGGTGTATCTGGACATGGGTAATGCAGTGGATGTGGTTTATCTGGACATGGGTAATGCGGTGGAGGTGGTGTATCTGGACATGGGTAATGCAGTGGACGTGGTGTATCTGCACATGGGTAATGCGGTGGAGGATGTGTATCTGGACATGGGTAATGCAGTGGACGTGGTGTATCTGGACATGGGTAATGCAGTAGACGTGGTGTATATGGACATGGGTAATGCGGTGGAGGTGGTGTATCTGGACCTGGGTAATGCAGTAGACGTGGTGTATCTGGACATGGGCAATGCGGTGGAGGATGTGTATCTGGACATGAGTAATGCAGTGGACGTGGTGTATCTGGACATGGGGAATGCAGTAGACGTGGTGTATCTGGACATGGGTAATGCAGTGGAGCTGGTGTATCTGGACATGGGGAATGCGGTGAAGGTGGTGTATCTGGACATGGGGAATGCAGTAGACATGGTGTATCTGAACCTGGGTAATGCAGTAGACGTGGTGTATCTGGACATGGGTAATGCGGTGGAGGTGGTGTATCTGGACATGGGTTATGCAGTGGACGTGGTGTATCTGGACATGGGTGATGCGGTAGACATGGTGTATCTGGACATGGGTAATGCAGTGGACGTGGTGTATCTGGACATGGGTAATGCAGCAGACGTGGTGTATCTGGACATGGGTAATGTGGTGGACGTGGTGTATCTGGACATGGGTAATGCAGTAGACGTGGTGTATCTGGACATGGGTAATGCGGTGGAGGTGGTGTATCTGGACATGGGTAATGCAGTAGACGTGGTGTATCTGGACATGGGTAATGCAGTAGACGTGGTGTATCTGGACATAGGTAATGCGGTGGAGGTGGTGTATCTGGACATGGATAATGCAGTGGACGTGGTGTATCTAGACATGGGTAATGCATTGGAGGTGGTGTATCTGGACATGGGTAATGCAGTAGACATGGTGTATCTGGCCCTGGGTAATGCAGTAGACGTGGTGTATCTGGACATAGGTAATGCGGTGGAGGTGGTGTATCTGGACATGGATAATGCAGTGGACGTGGTGTATCTAGACATGGGTAATGCATTGGAGGTGGTGTATCTGGACATGGGTAATGCAGTGGACGTGGTGTATCTGGACATGGGTAATGCAGTAGACGTGGTGTATCTGGACATGGGTAATGCGGTGGAGGTGGTGTATCTGGACATGGGTAATGCAGTAGACGTGGTGTATCTGGACATGGGTAATGCAGTAGATGTGGTGTATCTGGACATGGGTAATGCAGTGGATGTGGTTTATCTGGACATGGGTAATGCAGCGGACGTGGTGTATCTGGACATGGGTAATGTGGTGGAGGTGGTGTATCTGGACATGGGGAATGCAGTAGACATGGTGTATCTGGACCTGGGTAATGCAGTAGACGTGGTGTATCTGGACATGGGTTATGCGGTGGAGGTGGTGTATCTGGACATGGGTAATGCAGTGGACGTGGTGTATCTGGACATGGGTAATGCAGTGGAAATGGTGTATCTGGACATAGGTGATGCAGTAGACGTGGTGTATCTGGACATGGGTAATGCAGTGGACGTGGTGTATCTGGACATAGGTAATGCAGTGGACGTGGTGTATCTGGACATGGGTAATGCAGCAGACGTGGTGTATCTGGACATGGGTAATGCAGTGGAGGTGGTGTATCTGGACATGGGGAATGCAGTGGATGTGGTGTATCTGGACATGGGTAATGCAGTGGACATGGTGTATCTGGACATGGGTAATGCAGTAGACGTGGTGTATCTGGACATGGGTAATGCGGTGGAGGTGGTGTATCTGGACCTGGGTAATGCAGTAGATGTGGTGTATCTGGACATGGGTAATGCGGTGGAGGTGGTGTATCTGGACCTGGGTAATGCAGCGGACGTGGTGTATCTGGACATGGGTAATGCGGTGGAGGTGGTGTATCTGGACATGGGTAATGCGGTGGAGGTGGTGTATCTGGACTTGGGTAATGCAGTAGACGTGGTGTATCTGGACATGGGTAATGCAGTGGATGTGGTTTATCTGGACATGGGTAATGCAGCGGACGTGGTGTATCTGGACATGGGTAATGCGGTGGAGGTGGTGTATCTGGACATGGGGAATGCAGTAGACGTGGTGTATCTGGATATGGGTAATGCGGTGGAGGTTGTGTATCTGGACATGGGTAATGCAGTGAACGTGGTGTATCTGGACATGGGTAATGCAGTGGATGTGGTGTATCTAGATATGGGTAATGCAGTGGACGTGGTGTATCTGGACATGGGTAATGCAGTAGACGTGGTGTATCTGGACATGGGTAATGCAGTGGACGTGGTGTATCTGGACATGGGTGATGCAGTAGACGTGGTGTATCTGGACATGGGTAATGCAGTGGACGTGGTGTATCTGGACATGGGTAATGCAGTGGAGGTGGTGTATCTGGACATGGGTAATGCAGTGGACGTGGTGTATCTGGACATGGGTAATGCAGTGGAAATGGTGTATCTGGACATGGGTAATGCAGTGGACGTGGTGTATCTGGACATGGGTAATGCGGTGGAGGTGGTGTATCTGGACATGGGTAATGCAGTGGATGTGGTGTATCTGGACATGGGTAATGCAGTGGAGGTGGTGTATCTGGACATGGGTAATGCAGTGGACGTGGTGTATCTGGACATGGGTAATGCAGTGGACGTGGTGTATCTGGACATGGGTAATGCGGTGGAGGTGGTGTATCTGGACATGGGTAATGCAGTAGACGTGGTGTATCTGGACATGGGTAATGCAGTAGATGTGGTGTATCTGGACTTGGGTAATGCAGTAGACGTGGTGTATCTGGACATGGGTGATGCAGTGGACGTGGTGTATCTGGACATGTGTGATGCAGTAGACGTGGTGTATCTGGACATGGGTAATGCAGTGGACGTGGTGTAACTGGACATGGGTAATGCAGCAGACGTGGTGTATCTGGACATGGGTAATGCAGTGGATGTGGTTTATCTGGACATGGGTAATGTGGTGGAGGTGGTGTATCTGGACCTGGGTAATGCAGTAGACGTGGTGTATCTGGACATGGGTAATGCGGTGGAGGTGGTGTATCTGGACATGGGTAATGCAGTGGACGTGGTGTATCTGGACATGGGTGATGCAGTAGACGTGGTGTATCTGGACATGGGTAATGCAGTGGACGTGGTGTATCTGGACATGGGTAATGCAGTGGACGTGGTGTATCTGGACATGGGTAATGCAGCAGACGTGGTGTATCTGGACATGGGTAATGCAGTGGAGGTGGTGTATCTGGACATGGGTAATGCAGTGGATGTGGTGTATCTGGACATGGGTAATGCAGTGGACATGGTGTATCTGGACATGGGTAATGCAGTGGACGTGGAGTATCTGGACATGGGTGATGCAGTAGACGTGGTGCATCTGGACATGGGTAATGCAGTGGACGTGGTGTATCTGGACATGGGTAATGCAGCAGACGTGGTGTATCTGGACATGGGTAATGCAGTGGATGTGGTTTATCTGGAAATGGGTAATGCAGCGGACGTGGTGTATCTGGACATGGGTAATGCGGTGGAGGTGGTGTATCTGGACATGGGGAATGCAGTAGACATGGTGTATCTGGACCTGGGTAATGCAGTAGACGTGGTGTATCTGGACATGGGTAATGCGGTGGAGGTGGTGTATCTGGACATGAGTAATGCAGTGGACGTGGTGTATCTGGACATGGGTGATGCAGTAGACATGGTGTATCTGGACATGGGTAATGCAGTAGACGTGGTGTATCTGGACGTGGGTAATGCAGCAGACGTGGTGTATCTGGACATGGGTAATGCACTGGACGGGGTGTATCTGGACATGGGTAATGCAGTAGACGTGGTGTATCTGGACATGGGTAATGCAGTGGAGGTGGTGTATCTGGACATGGGTGATGCAGTAGACGTGGTGTATCTGGACATGGGTAATGCAGTAGACGTGGTGTATCTGGACATGGGTAATGCAGTGGAGGTGGTGTATCTGGACATGGGTAATGCGGTGGAGGTGGTGTATCTGGACATGGGTAATGCAGTAGACGTGGTGTATCTGGACATGGGTAATGCGGTGGAGGTGGTGTATCTGGACATGGGTAATGCAGTGGAGGTGGTGTATCTGGACCTGGGTAATGCAGTAGACGTGGTGTATCTGGACATGGGGAATGCAGTAGACATGGTGTATCTGGACATGGGTAATGCAGTGGACGTGGTGTATCTGGACATGGGTAATGCAGCAGACGTGGTGTATCTGGACATGGGTAATGCAGTGGACGGGGTGAATCTGGACATGGGTAATGCAGTAGACGTGGTGTATCTGGATATGGGTAATGCAGTGGAGGTGGTGTATCTGGACATGGGTGATGCAGTAGACGTGGTGTATCTGGACATGGGTAATGCAGTAGACGTGGTGTATCTGGACATGGGTAATGCAGTGGAGGTGGTGTATCTGGACATGGGTAATGCGGTGGAGGTGGTGTATCTGGACATGGGTAATGCAGTAGACGTGGTGTATCTGGACATGGGTAATGCGGTGGAGGTGGTGTATCTGGACATGGGTAATGCAGTGGAGGTGGTGTATCTGGACCTGGGTAATGCAGTAGACGTGGTGTATCTGGACATGGGGAATGCAGTAGACATGGTGTATCTGGACATGGGTAATGCAGTGGACGTGGTGTATCTGGACATGGGTAATGCAGCAGACGTGGTGTATCTGGACATGGGTAATGCAGTGGACGGGGTGAATCTGGACATGGGTAATGCAGTAGACGTGGTGTATCTGGATATGGGTAATGCAGTGGAGGTGGTGTATCTGGACATGGGTGATGCAGTAGACGTGGTGTATCTGGACATGGGTAATGCAGTAGACGTGGTGTATCTGGACATGGGTAATGCAGTGGAGGTGGTGTATCTGGACATGGGTAATGCGGTGGAGGTGGTGTATCTGGACATGGGTAATGCAGTAGACGTGGTGTATCTGGACATGGGTAATGCGGTGGAGGTGGTGTATCTGGACATGGGTAATGCAGTGGAGGTGGTGTATCTGGACCTGGGTAATGCAGTAGACGTGGTGTATCTGGACATGGGTAATGCGGTGGAGGTGGTGTATCTGGACCTGGGTAATGCAGTAGACGTGGTGTATCTGGACATGGGTAATGCGGTGGAGGTGGTGTATCTGGACCTGGGTAATGCAGTAGACGTGGTGTATCTGGACATGGGGAATGCAGTAGACGTGGTGTATCTGGACATGGGTAATGCAGTGGAGGTGGTGTATCTGGACATGGGTAATGCGGTGGAGGTGGTGTATCTGGACCTGGGTAATGCAGTAGACGTGGTGTATCTGGACATGGGTAATGCGGTGGAGGTGGTGTATCTGGACCTGGGTAATGCAGTAGACGTGGTGTATCTGGACATGGGGAATGCAGTAGACGTGGTGTATCTGGACATGGGTAATGCAGTGGACGTGGTGTATCTGGACCTGGGTAATGCAGTAGACGTGGTGTATCTGGACATGGGTAATGCGGTGGAGGTGGTGTATCTGGACCTGGGTAATGCAGTAGACGTGGTGTATCTGGACATGGGGAATGCAGTAGACGTGGTGTATCTGGACATGGGTAATGCAGTGGAGGTGGTGTATCTGGACATGGGTAATGCGGTGGAGGTGGTGTATCTGGACCTGGGTAATGCAGTAGACGTGGTGTATCTGGACATGGGTAATGCGGTGGAGGTGGTGTATCTGGACCTGGGTAATGCAGTAGACGTGGTGTATCTGGACATGGGGAATGCAGTAGACGTGGTGTATCTGGACATGGGTAATGCAGTGGACGTGGTGTATCTGGACATGGGTAATGCAGCAGACGTGGTGTATCTGGACATGGGTAATGCAGTGGACGTGTTGTATCTGGACATGGGTAATGCAGCAGACGTGGTGTATCTGGACATGGGTAATGCAGTGGATCTGGTTTATCTGGACATGGGTAATGCAGCGGACGTGGAGTATCTGGACATGGGTAATGCGGTGGAGGTGGTGTATCTGGACCTGGGTAATGCAGTAGACGTGGTGTATCTGGACATGGGTAATGCGGTGGAGGTGGTGCATCTGGACCTGTGTAATGCAGTAGACGTGGTGTATCTGGACATGGGTAATGCGGTGGAGGTGGTGTATCTGGACATGGGTAATGAAGTGGAGGTGGTGTATCTGGACATGGGTAATGCAGTGGATGTGGTGTATCTGGACATGGGTAATGCAGTGGACGTGGTGTATCTGGACATGCGTAATGCAGTGGAGGTGGTGTATCTGGACTGGTAATGCAGTGGACGTGGTGTATCTGGACATGGGTAATGCAGCAGACGTGGTGTATCTGGACATGGGTAATGCAGTGGACGTGGTGTATCTGGACATGGGTAATGCAGTAGACATGGTGTATCTGGGCCTGGATAATGCAGTAGACGTGGTGTATCTGGACATGGGTAATGCGGTGGAGGTGGTGTATCTGGACATGGGGAATGCAGTAGACGTGGTGTATCTGGACATGGGGAATGCAGTAGACGTGGTGTATCTGGACATGGGTAATGCAGTGGACGTGGTGTATCTGGACATGGGTAATGCAGCAGACGTGGTGTATCTGGACATGGGTAATGCAGTGGACGTGGTGTATCTGGACATGGGTAATGCAGCAGACGTGGTGTATCTGGACATGGGTAATGCAGTGGATGTGGTTTATCTGGACATGGGTAATGCAGCGGACGTGGTGTATCTGGACATGGGTATTGCGGTGAAGGTGAGTGTATCTGGACCTGGGTAATGCAGTAGACGTGGTGTATCTGGACATGGGTAATGCGGTGGAGGTGGTGTATCTGGACCTGGGTAATGCAGTAGACGTGGTGTATCTGGACATGGGTAATGCGGTGGAGGTGGTGTATCTGGACATGGGTAATGCAGTAGACGTGGTGTATCTGGACATGGGTAATGCAGTAGATGTGGTGTATCTGGACTTGGGTAATACAGTAGACGTGGTGTATCTGGACATGGGTAATGCAGTGGACGTGGTGTATCTGGGACATGGGTGATGCAGTAGACGTGGTGTATCTGGACATGGGTAATGCAGTGGACGTGGTGTATCTGGACATGGGTAATGCAGCAGACGTGGTGTATCTGGACATGGGTAATGCAGTGGATGTGGTTTATCTGGACATGGGTAATGCAGCGGACGTGGTGTATCTGGACATGGGTAATGCAGTGGACGTGGTGTATCTGGACATGGGTGATGCAGTAGACATGGTGTATCTGGACATGGGTAATGCAGTGGACGTGGAGTATCTGGACATGGGTAATGCAGTGGACGTGGTGTATCTGGACATGGGTAATGCAGCAGACGTGGTGTATCTGGACATGGGTAATGCAGTGGATGTGGTTTATCTGGACATGGGTAATGCAGCGGACGTGGTGTATCTGGACATGGGTAATGCGGTGGAGGTGGTGTATCTGGACATGGGGAATGCAGTAGACGTGGTGTATCTGGACATGGGTAATGCAGTGGACGTGGTGTATCTGGACATGGGTAATGCAGCAGACGTGGTGTATCTGGACATGGGTAATGCAGTGGATGTGGTTTATCTGGACATGGGTAATGCAGCGGACGTGGTGTATCTGGACATGGGTAATGCAGTGGACGTGGTGTATCTGGACATGGGTGATGCAGTAGACATGGTGTATCTGGACATGGGTAATGCAGTGGACGTGGAGTATCTGGACATGGGTAATGCAGTGGACGTGGTGTATCTGGACATGGGTAATGCAGCAGACGTGGTGTATCTGGACATGGGTAATGCAGTGGATGTGGTTTATCTGGACATGGGTAATGCAGCGGACGTGGTGTATCTGGACATGGGTAATGCGGTGGAGGTGGTGTATCTGGACATGGGGAATGCAGTAGACGTGGTGTATCTGGACATGGGTAATGCAGTAGACGTGGTCTATCTGGACATGGGTAATGCGGTGGAGGTGGTGTATCTGGACCTGGGTAATGCAGTATACGTGGTGTATCTGGACATGGGTAATGCGGTGGAGGTGGTGTATCTGGACATGGGTAATGCAGTGGACGTGGTGTATCTGGACATGGGTGATGCAGTAGACGTGGTGTATCTGGACATGGGTAATGCAGTGGACGTGGTGTATCTGGACATGGGTAAAGCAGAGACGTGGTGTATCTGGACATGAGTAATGCGGTGGAGGTGGTGTATCTGGACATGGGTAATGCAGTGGACGTGGTGTATCTGGACATGGGTAATGCAGTGGACGTGGTGTATCTGGACATGGGTGATGCAGTAGACGTGGTGTATCTGGACATGGAGAATGCAGTAGACATGGTGTATCTGGCCCTGGGTAATGCAGTAGACGTGGTGTATCTGGACATAGGTAATGCGGTGGAGGTGGTGTATCTGGACATGGATAATGCAGTGGACGTGGTGTATCTGGACATGGGTAATGCAGTAGACGTGGTGTATCTGGACATGGGTAATGCGGTGGAGGTGGTGTATCTGGACATGGGTAATGCAGTGGACGTGGTGTATCTGGACATGGGTAATGCAGTAGACGTGGTGTATCTGGACATGGGTAATGCGGTGGAGGTGGTGTATCTGGACATGGGTAATGCAGTAGACGTGGTGTATCTGGACATGGGTAATGCAGTAGATGTGGTGTATCTGGACATGGGTAATGCAGTGGATGTGGTTTATCTGGACATGGGTAATGCAGCGGACGTGGTGTATCTGGACATGGGTAATGTGGTGGAGGTGGTGTATCTGGACATGGGGAATGCAGTAGACATGGTGTATCTGGACCTGGGTAATGCAGTAGACGTGGTGTATCTGGACATGGGTTATGCGGTGGAGGTGGTGTATCTGGACATGGGTAATGCAGTGGACGTGGTGTATCTGGACATGGGTAATGCAGTGGAAATGGTGTATCTGGACATAGGTGATGCAGTAGACGTGGTGTATCTGGACATGGGTAATGCAGTGGACGTGGTGTATCTGGACATGGGTAATGCAGTGGACGTGGTGTATCTGGACATAGGTAAAGCAGCAGACGTGGTGTATCTGGACATGGGTAATGCAGTGGAGGTGGTGTATCTGGACATGGGGAATGCAGTGGATGTGGTGTATCTGGACATGGGTAATGCAGTAGACGTGGTGTATCTGGACATGGGTAATGCAGTGGACGTGGAGTATCTGGACATGGGTGATGCAGTAGACGTGGTGTATCTGGACATGGGTAATGCAGTGGACGTGGTGTATCTGGACATGGGTAATGCAGCAGACGTGGTGTATCTGGACATGGGTAATGCAGTGGATGTGGTTTTTCTGGAAATGGGTAATGCAGCGGACGTGGTGTATCTGGACATGGGTAATGCGGTGGAGGTGGTGTATCTGGACATGGGGAATGCAGTAGACATGGTGTATCTGGACCTGGGTAATGCAGTAGACGTGGTGTATCTGGACATGGGTAATGCGGTGGAGGTGGTGTATCTGGACATGGGTAATGCAGTGGACGTGGTGTATCTGGACATGGGTAATGCAGCAGACGTGGTGTATCTGGACATGGGTAATGCAGTGGACGGGGTGTATCTGGACATGGGTAATGCAGTAGACGTGCTGTATCTGGACATGGGTAATGCAGTGGAGGTGGTGTATCTGGACATGGGTGATGCAGTAGACGTGGTGTATCTGGACCTGGGTAATGCAGTAGACGTGGTGTATCTGGACATGTGGAATGCAGTAGACATGGTGTATCTGGACATGGGTAATGCAGTGGTTGTGCTGTATCTGGACATGGGTAATGCAGCAGACGTGGTGTATCTGGACATGGGTAATGCAGTGGACGGGGTGTATCTGGAAATGGGTAATGCAGTAGACGTGGTGTATCTGGACATGGGTAATGCAGTGGAGGTGGTGTATCTGGACATGGGTGATGCAGTAGACGTGGTGTATCTGGACATGGGTAATGCAGTAGACGTGGTGTATCTGGACATGGGTAATGCAGTGGAGGTGGTGTATCTGGACATGGGTAATGCGGTGGAGGTGGTGTATCTGGACATGGGTAATGCAGTAGACGTGGTGTATCTGGACATGGGTAATGCGGTGGAGGTGGTGTATCTGGACATGGGTAATGCAGTGGAGGTGGTGTATCTGGACCTGGGTAATGCAGTAGACGTGGTGTATCTGGACATGGGTAATGCAGTGGATGTGGTTTATCTGGACATGGGTAATGCGGTGGAGGTGGTGTATCTGGACATGGGTAATGCAGTGGACGTGGTGTATCTGGACATGGGTAATGCGGTGGAGGATGTGTATCTGGACATGGGTAATGCAGTGGACGTGGTGTATCTGGACATGGGTAATGCAGTAGACGTGGTGTATATGGACATGGGTAATGCGGTGGAGGTGGTGTATCTGGACCTGGGTAATGCAGTAGACGTGGTGTATCTGGACATGGGCAATGCGGTGGAGGATGTGTATCTGGACATGAGTAATGCAGTGGACGTGGTGTATCTGGACATGGGGAATGCAGTAGACGTGGTGTATCTGGACATGGGTAATGCAGTGGAGCTGGTGTATCTGGACATGGGGAATGCGGTGGAGGTGGTGTATCTGGACATGGGGAATGCAGTAGACATGGTGTATCTGAACCTGGGTAATGCAGTAGACGTGGTGTATCTGGACATGGGTAATGCGGTGGAGGTGGTGTATCTGGACATGGGTTATGCAGTGGACGTGGTGTATCTGGACATGGGTGATGCGGTAGACATGGTGTATCTGGACATGGGTAATGCAGTGGACGTGGTGTATCTGGACATGGGTAATGCAGCAGACGTGGTGTATCTGGACATGGGTAATGTGGTGGACGTGGTGTATCTGGACATGGGTAATGCAGTAGACGTGGTGTATCTGGACATGGGTAATGCGGTGGAGGTGGTGTATCTGGACATGGGTAATGCAGTAGACGTGGTGTATCTGGACATGGGTAATGCAGTAGACGTGGTGTATCTGGACATAGGTAATGCGGTGGAGGTGGTGTATCTGGACATGGATAATGCAGTGGACGTGGTGTATCTAGACATGGGTAATGCATTGGAGGTGGTGTATCTGGACATGGGTAATGCAGTAGACATGGTGTATCTGGCCCTGGGTAATGCAGTAGACGTGGTGTATCTGGACATAGGTAATGCGGTGGAGGTGGTGTATCTGGACATGGATAATGCAGTGGACGTGGTGTATCTAGACATGGGTAATGCATTGGAGGTGGTGTATCTGGACATGGGTAATGCAGTGGACGTGGTGTATCTGGACATGGGTAATGCAGTAGACGTGGTGTATCTGGACATGGGTAATGCGGTGGAGGTGGTGTATCTGGACATGGGTAATGCAGTAGACGTGGTGTATCTGGACATGGGTAATGCAGTAGATGTGGTGTATCTGGACATGGGTAATGCAGTGGATGTGGTTTATCTGGACATGGGTAATGCAGCGGACGTGGTGTATCTGGACATGGGTAATGTGGTGGAGGTGGTGTATCTGGACATGGGGAATGCAGTAGACATGGTGTATCTGGACCTGGGTAATGCAGTAGACGTGGTGTATCTGGACATGGGTTATGCGGTGGAGGTGGTGTATCTGGACATGGGTAATGCAGTGGACGTGGTGTATCTGGACATGGGTAATGCAGTGGAAATGGTGTATCTGGACATAGGTGATGCAGTAGACGTGGTGTATCTGGACATGGGTAATGCAGTGGACGTGGTGTATCTGGACATAGGTAATGCAGTGGACGTGGTGTATCTGGACATGGGTAATGCAGCAGACGTGGTGTATCTGGACATGGGTAATGCAGTGGAGGTGGTGTATCTGGACATGGGGAATGCAGTGGATGTGGTGTATCTGGACATGGGTAATGCAGTGGACATGGTGTATCTGGACATGGGTAATGCAGTAGACGTGGTGTATCTGGACATGGGTAATGCGGTGGAGGTGGTGTATCTGGACCTGGGTAATGCAGTAGATGTGGTGTATCTGGACATGGGTAATGCGGTGGAGGTGGTGTATCTGGACCTGGGTAATGCAGCGGACGTGGTGTATCTGGACATGGGTAATGCGGTGGAGGTGGTGTATCTGGACATGGGTAATGCGGTGGAGGTGGTGTATCTGGACTTGGGTAATGCAGTAGACGTGGTGTATCTGGACATGGGTAATGCAGTGGATGTGGTTTATCTGGACATGGGTAATGCAGCGGACGTGGTGTATCTGGACATGGGTAATGCGGTGGAGGTGGTGTATCTGGACATGGGGAATGCAGTAGACGTGGTGTATCTGGATATGGGTAATGCGGTGGAGGTTGTGTATCTGGACATGGGGAATGCAGTAGACGTGGTGTATCTGGACATGGGTAATGCAGTGGAGCTGGTGTATCTGGACATGGGGAATGCGGTGGAGGTGGTGTATCTGGACATGGGGAATGCAGTAGACATGGTGTATCTGAACCTGGGTAATGCAGTAGACGTGGTGTATCTGGACATGGGTAATGCGGTGGAGGTGGTGTATCTGGACATGGGTTATGCAGTGGACGTGGTGTATCTGGACATGGGTGATGCGGTAGACATGGTGTATCTGGACATGGGTAATGCAGTGGACGTGGTGTATCTGGACATGGGTAATGCAGCAGACGTGGTGTATCTGGACATGGGTAATGTGGTGGACGTGGTGTATCTGGACATGGGTAATGCAGTAGACGTGGTGTATCTGGACATGGGTAATGCGGTGGAGGTGGTGTATCTGGACATGGGTAATGCAGTAGACGTGGTGTATCTGGACATGGGTAATGCAGTAGACGTGGTGTATCTGGACATAGGTAATGCGGTGGAGGTGGTGTATCTGGACATGGATAATGCAGTGGACGTGGTGTATCTAGACATGGGTAATGCATTGGAGGTGGTGTATCTGGACATGGGTAATGCAGTAGACATGGTGTATCTGGCCCTGGGTAATGCAGTAGACGTGGTGTATCTGGACATAGGTAATGCGGTGGAGGTGGTGTATCTGGACATGGATAATGCAGTGGACGTGGTGTATCTAGACATGGGTAATGCATTGGAGGTGGTGTATCTGGACATGGGTAATGCAGTGGACGTGGTGTATCTGGACATGGGTAATGCAGTAGACGTGGTGTATCTGGACATGGGTAATGCGGTGGAGGTGGTGTATCTGGACATGGGTAATGCAGTAGACGTGGTGTATCTGGACATGGGTAATGCAGTAGATGTGGTGTATCTGGACATGGGTAATGCAGTGGATGTGGTTTATCTGGACATGGGTAATGCAGCGGATGTGGTGTATCTGGACATGGGTAATGTGGTGGAGGTGGTGTATCTGGACATGGGTAATGCAGTAGACGTGGTGTATCTGGACATGGGTAATGCAGTGGACGTGGTGTATCTGGACATAGGTAATGCAGTGGACGTGGTGTATCTGGACATGGGTAATGCAGCAGACGTGGTGTATCTGGACATGGGTAATGCAGTGGAGGTGGTGTATCTGGACATGGGGAATGCAGTGGATGTGGTGTATCTGGACATGGGTAATGCAGTGGACATGGTGTATCTGGACATGGGTAATGCAGTAGACGTGGTGTATCTGGACATGGGTAATGCGGTGGAGGTGGTGTATCTGGACCTGGGTAATGCAGTAGATGTGGTGTATCTGGACATGGGTAATGCGGTGGAGGTGGTGTATCTGGACCTGGGTAATGCAGCGGACGTGGTGTATCTGGACATGGGTAATGCGGTGGAGGTGGTGTATCTGGACATGGGTAATGCGGTGGAGGTGGTGTATCTGGACTTGGGTAATGCAGTAGACGTGGTGTATCTGGACATGGGTAATGCAGTGGATGTGGTTTATCTGGACATGGGTAATGCAGCGGACGTGGTGTATCTGGACATGGGTAATGCGGTGGAGGTGGTGTATCTGGACATGGGGAATGCAGTAGACGTGGTGTATCTGGATATGGGTAATGCGGTGGAGGTTGTGTATCTGGACATGGGTAATGCAGTGAACGTGGTGTATCTGGACATGGGTAATGCAGTGGATGTGGTGTATCTAGATATGGGTAATGCAGTGGACGTGGTGTATCTGGACATGGGTAATGCAGTAGACGTGGTGTATCTGGACATGGGTAATGCAGTGGACGTGGTGTATCTGGACATGGGTGATGCAGTAGACGTGGTGTATCTGGACATGGGTAATGCAGTGGACGTGGTGTATCTGGACATGGGTAATGCAGTGGAGGTGGTGTATCTGGACATGGGTAATGCAGTGGACGTGGTGTATCTGGACATGGGTAATGCAGTAGACGTGGTGTATCTGGACATGGGTAATGCGGTGGAGGTGGTGTATCTGGACATGGGTAATGCAGTAGACGTGGTGTATCTGGACATGGGTAATGCAGTAGATGTGGTGTATCTGGACTTGGGTAATGCAGTAGACGTGGTGTATCTGGACATGGGTGATGCAGTGGACGTGGTGTATCTGGACATGTGTGATGCAGTAGACGTGGTGTATCTGGACATGGGTAATGCGGTGGAGGTGGTGTATCTGGACTTGGGTAATGCAGTAGACGTGGTGTATCTGGACATGGGTAATGCAGTGGACGTGGTGTATCTGGACATGGGTAATGCAGTGGAAATGGTGTATCTGGACATAGGTGATGCAGTGGACGTGGTGTATCTGGACATGGGTAATGCAGTGGACGTGGTGTATCTGGACATGGGTAATGCAGCAGACGTGGTGTATCTGGACATGGGTAATGCAGTGGAGGTGGTGTATCTGGACATGGGTAATGCAGTGGATGTGGTGTATCTGGACATGGGTAATGCAGTGGACATGGTGTATCTGGACATGGGTAATGCAGTGGACGTGGAGTATCTGGACATGGGTGATGCAGTAGACGTGGTGCATCTGGACATGGGTAATGCAGTGGACGTGGTATATCTGGACATGGGTAATGCAGCAGACGTGGTGTATCTGGACATGGGTAATGCAGTGGATGTGGTTTATCTGGAAATGGGTAATGCAGCGGACGTGGTGTATCTGGACATGGGTAATGCGGTGGAGGTGGTGTATCTGGACATGGGGAATGCAGTAGACATGGTGTATCTGGACCTGGGTAATGCAGTAGACGTGGTGTATCTGGACATGGGTAATGCGGTGGAGGTGGTGTATCTGGACATGAGTAATGCAGTGGACGTGGTGTATCTGGACATGGGTGATGCAGTAGACATGGTGTATCTGGACATGGGTAATGCAGTAGACGTGGTGTATCTGGACGTGGGTAATGCAGCAGACGTGGTGTATCTGGACATGGGTAATGCACTGGACGGGGTGTATCTGGACATGGGTAATGCAGTAGACGTGGTGTATCTGGACATGGGTAATGCAGTGGAGGTGGTGTATCTGGACATGGGTGATGCAGTAGACGTGGTGTATCTGGACATGGGTAATGCAGTAGACGTGGTGTATCTGGACATGGGTAATGCAGTGGAGGTGGTGTATCTGGACATGGGTAATGCGGTGGAGGTGGTGTATCTGGACATGGGTAATGCAGTAGACGTGGTGTATCTGGACATGGGTAATGCGGTGGAGGTGGTGTATCTGGACATGGGTAATGCAGTGGAGGTGGTGTATCTGGACCTGGGTAATGCAGTAGACGTGGTGTATCTGGACATGGGGAATGCAGTAGACATGGTGTATCTGGACATGGGTAATGCAGTGGACGTGGTGTATCTGGACATGGGTAATGCAGCAGACGTGGTGTATCTGGACATGGGTAATGCAGTGGACGGGGTGAATCTGGACATGGGTAATGCAGTAGACGTGGTGTATCTGGATATGGGTAATGCAGTGGAGGTGGTGTATCTGGACATGGGTGATTCAGTAGACGTGGTGTATCTGGACATGGGTAATGCAGTAGACGTGGTGTATCTGGACATGGGTAATGCAGTGGAGGTGGTGTATCTGGACATGGGTAATGCGGTGGAGGTGGTGTATCTGGACATGGGTAATGCAGTAGACGTGGTGTATCTGGACATGGGTAATGCGGTGGAGGTGGTGTATCTGGACATGGGTAATGCAGTGGAGGTGGTGTATCTGGACCTGGGTAATGCAGTAGACGTGGTGTATCTGGACATGGGTAATGCGGTGGAGGTGGTGTATCTGGACCTGGGTAATGCAGTAGACGTGGTGTATCTGGACATGGGGAATGCAGTAGACGTGGTGTATCTGGACATGGGTAATGCAGTGGACGTGGTGTATCTGGACCTGGGTAATGCAGTAGACGTGGTGTATCTGGACATGGGTAATGCGGTGGAGGTGGTGTATCTGGACCTGGGTAATGCAGTAGACGTGGTGTATCTGGACATGGGGAATGCAGTAGACGTGGTGTATCTGGACATGGGTAATGCAGTGGAGGTGGTGTATCTGGACATGGGTAATGCAGTAGACGTGGTGTATCTGGACATGGGGAATGCAGTAGACGTGGTGTATCTGGACATGGGTAATGCAGTGGACGTGGTGTATCTGGACATGGGTAATGCAGCAGACGTGGTGTATCTGGACATGGGTAATGCAGTGGACGTGTTGTATCTGGACATGGGTAATGCAGCAGACGTGGTGTATCTGGACATGGGTAATGCAGTGGATCTGGTTTATCTGGACATGGGTAATGCAGCGGACGTGGAGTATCTGGACATGGGTAATGCGGTGGAGGTGGTGTATCTGGACCTGGGTAATGCAGTAGACGTGGTGTATCTGGACATGGGTAATGCGGTGGAGGTGGTGCATCTGGACCTGTGTAATGCAGTAGACGTGGTGTATCTGGACATGGGTAATGCGGTGGAGGTGGTGTATCTGGACATGGGTAATGAAGTGGAGGTGGTGTATCTGGACATGGGTAATGCAGTGGATGTGGTGTATCTGGACATGGGTAATGCAGTGGACGTGGTGTATCTGGACATGCGTAATGCAGTGGAGGTGGTGTATCTGGACATGGGTAATGCGGTGGAGGTGGTGTATCTGGACATGGGTAATGAAGTGGAGGTGGTGTATCTGGACATGGGTAATGCAGTGGATGTGGTGTATCTGGACATGGGTAATGCAGTGGACGTGGTGTATCTGGACATGCGTAATGCAGTGGAGGTGGTGTATCTGGACATGGGTAATGCAGTGGATGTGGTGTATCTGGACATGGGTAATGCAGTGGACGTGGTGTATCTAGACATGGGTAATGCAGTGGATGTGGTGTATCTGGACATGCGTAATGCAGTAGACGTGGTGTATCTGGACATGGGTAATGCGGTGGAGGTGGTGTATCTGGACATGGGTAATGCAGTAGACGTGGTGTATCTGGACATGGGGAATGCAGTAGACGTGGTGTATCTGGACATGGGTAATGCAGTGGACGTGGTGTATCTGGACATGGGTAATGCAGCAGACGTGGTGTATCTGGACATGGGTAATGCAGTGGACGTGGTGTATCTGGACATGGGTAATGCAGTAGACATGGTGTATCTGGGCCTGGATAATGCAGTAGACGTGGTGTATCTGGACATGGGTAATGCGGTGGAGGTGGTGTATCTGGACATGGGGAATGCAGTAGACGTGGTGTATCTGGACATGGGGAATGCAGTAGACGTGGTGTATCTGGACATGGGTAATGCAGTGGACGTGGTGTATCTGGACATGGGTAATGCAGCAGACGTGGTGTATCTGGACATGGGTAATGCAGTGGACGTGGTGTATCTGGACATGGGTAATGCAGCAGACGTGGTGTATCTGGACATGGGTAATGCAGTGGATGTGGTTTATCTGGACATGGGTAATGCAGCGGACGTGGTGTATCTGGACATGGGTAATGCGGTGAAGGTGGTGTATCTGGACCTGGGTAATGCAGTAGACGTGGTGTATCTGGACATGGGTAATGCGGTGGAGGTGGTGTATCTGGACCTGGGTAATGCAGTAGACGTGGTGTATCTGGACATGGGTAATGCGGTGGAGGTGGTGTATCTGGACATGGGTAATGCAGTAGACGTGGTGTATCTGGACATGGGTAATGCAGTAGATGTGGTGTATCTGGACTTGGGTAATACAGTAGACGTGGTGTATCTGGACATGGGTAATGCAGTGGACGTGGTGTATCTGGACATGGGTGATGCAGTAGACGTGGTGTATCTGGACATGGGTAATGCAGTGGACGTGGTGTATCTGGACATGGGTAATGCAGCAGACGTGGTGTATCTGGACATGGGTAATGCAGTGGATGTGGTTTATCTGGACATGGGTAATGCAGCGGACGTGGTGTATCTGGACATGGGTAATGCAGTGGACGTGGTGTATCTGGACATGGGTGATGCAGTAGACATGGTGTATCTGGACATGGGTAATGCAGTGGACGTGGAGTATCTGGACATGGGTAATGCAGTGGACGTGGTGTATCTGGACATGGGTAATGCAGCAGACGTGGTGTATCTGGACATGGGTAATGCAGTGGATGTGGTTTATCTGGACATGGGTAATGCAGCGGACGTGGTGTATCTGGACATGGGTAATGCGGTGGAGGTGGTGTATCTGGACATGGGGAATGCAGTAGACGTGGTGTATCTGGACATGGGTAATGCAGTAGACGTGGTCTATCTGGACATGGGTAATGCGGTGGAGGTGGTGTATCTGGACCTGGGTAATGCAGTATACGTGGTGTATCTGGACATGGGTAATGCGGTGGAGGTGGTGTATCTGGACATGGGTAATGCAGTGGACGTGGTGTATCTGGACATGGGTAATGCCATGGAGGTGGTGTATCTGGACATGCGTAATGCATTGGATGTGGTGTATCTGGACATGGGTAATGCAGTGGACGTGGTGTATCTGGACATGGGTAATGCAGTAGACGTGGTGTATCTGGACATGGGTAATGCAGTGGACATGGTGTATCTGGACATGGGTGATGCAGTAGACGTGGTGTATCTGGACATGGGTAATGCAGTGGACGTGGTGTATCTGGACATGGGTGATGCAGTAGACGTGGTGTATCTGGACATGGGTAAAGCAGAGACGTGGTGTATCTGGACATGAGTAATGCGGTGGAGGTGGTGTATCTGGACATGGGTAATGCAGTGGACGTGGTGTATCTGGACATGGGTAATGCAGTGGACGTGGTGTATCTGGACATGGGTGATGCAGTAAACGTGGTGTATCTGGACATGGAGAATGCAGTAGACATGGTGTATCTGGCCCTGGGTAATGCAGTAGACGTGGTGTATCTGGACATAGGTAATGCGGTGGAGGTGGTGTATCTGGACATGGATAATGCAGTGGACGTGGTGTATCTGGACATGGGTAATGCAGTAGACGTGGTGTATCTGGACATGGGTAATGCGGTGGAGGTGGTGTATCTGGACATGGGTAATGCAGTGGACGTGGTGTATCTGGACATGGGTAATGCAGTAGACGTGGTGTATCTGGACATGGGTAATGCGGTGGAGGTGGTGTATCTGGACATGGGTAATGCAGTAGACGTGGTGTATCTGGACATGGGTAATGCAGTAGATGTGGTGTATCTGGACATGGGTAATGCAGTGGATGTGGTTTATCTGGACATGGGTAATGCAGCGGACGTGGTGTATATGGACATGGGTAATGTGGTGGAGGTGGTGTATCTGGACATGGGGAATGCAGTAGACATGGTGTATCTGGACCTGGGTAATGCAGTAGACGTGGTGTATCTGGACATGGGTTATGCGGTGGAGGTGGTGTATCTGGACATGGGTAATGCAGTGGACGTGGTGTATCTGGACATGGGTAATGCAGTGGAAATGGTGTATCTGGACATAGGTGATGCAGTAGACGTGGTGTATCTGGACATGGGTAATGCAGTGGACGTGGTGTATCTGGACATGGGTAATGCAGTGGACGTGGTGTATCTGGACATGGGTAATGCAGCAGACGTGGTGTATCTGGACATGGGTAATGCAGTGGAGGTGGTGTATCTGGACATGGGGAATGCAGTGGATGTGGTGTATCTGGACATGGGTTAATGCAGTGGACATGGTGTATCTGGACATGGGTAATGCAGTAGACGTGGTGTATCTGGACATGGGTAATGCAGTAGACGTGGTGTATCTGGACATGGGTAATGCAGTGGACGTGGAGTATCTGGACATGGGTGATGCAGTAGACGTGGTGTATCTGGACATGGGTAATGCAGTGGACGTGGTGTATCTGGACATGGGTAATGCAGCAGACGTGGTGTATCTGGACATGGGTAATGCAGTGGATGTGGTTTTTCTGGAAATGGGTAATGCAGCGGACGTGGTGTATCTGGACATGGGTAATGCGGTGGAGGTGGTGTATCTGGACATGGGGAATGCAGTAGACATGGTGTATCTGGACCTGGGTAATGCAGTAGACGTGGTGTATCTGGACATGGGTAATGCGGTGGAGGTGGTGTATCTGGACATGGGTAATGCAGTGGACGTGGTGTATCTGGACATGGGTAATGCAGCAGACGTGGTGTATCTGGACATGGGTAATGCAGTGGACGGGGTGTATCTGGACATGGGTAATGCAGTAGACGTGCTGTATCTGGACATGGGTAATGCAGTGGAGGTGGTGTATCTGGACATGGGTGATGCAGTAGACGTGGTGTATCTGGACCTGGGTAATGCAGTAGACGTGGTGTATCTGGACATGTGGAATGCAGTAGACATGGTGTATCTGGACATGGGTAATGCAGTGGACGTGCTGTATCTGGACATGGGTAATGCAGCAGACGTGGTGTATCTGGACATGGGTAATGCAGTGGACGGGGGTGTATCTGGACATGGGTAATGCAGTAGACGTGGTGTATCTGGACATGGGTAATGCAGTGGAGATGGTGTATCTGGACATGGGTGATGCAGTAGACGTGGTGTATCTGGACATGGGTAATGCAGTAGACGTGGTGTATCTGGACATGGGTAATGCAGTGGAGGTGGTGTATCTGGACATGGGTAATGCGGTGGAGGTGGTGTATCTGGACATGGGTAATGCAGTAGACGTGGTGTATCTGGACATGGGTAATGCGGTGGAGGTGGTGTATCTGGACATGGGTAATGCAGTGGAGGTGGTGTATCTGGACCTGGGTAATGCAGTAGACGTGGTGTATCTGGACATGGGTAATGCAGTGGATGTGGTTTATCTGGACATGGGTAATGCGGTGGAGGTGGTGTATCTGGACATGGGTAATGCAGTGGACGTGGTGTATCTGGACATGGGTAATGCGGTGGAGGATGTGTATCTGGACATGGGTAATGCAGTGGACGTGGTGTATCTGGACATGGGTAATGCAGTAGACGTGGTGTATATGGACATGGGTAATGCGGTGGAGGTGGTGTATCTGGACAATGGGTAATGCAGCAGACGTGGTGTATCTGGACATGGGTTAATGCAGTGGACGGGGTGAATCTGGACATGGGTAATGCAGTAGACGTGGTGTATCTGGATATGGGTAATGCAGTGGAGGTGGTGTATCTGGACATGGGTGATGCAGTAGACGTGGGTGTATCTGGACATGGGTAATGCAGTAGACGTGGTGTATCTGGACATGGGTAATGCAGTGGAGGTGGTGTATCTGGACATGGGTAATGCGGTGGAGGTGGTGTATCTGGACATGGGTAATGCAGTAGACGTGGTGTATCTGGACATGGGTAATGCGGTGGAGGTGGTGTATCTGGACACTGGGTAATGCAGTGGAGGTGGTGTATCTGGACCTGGGTAATGCAGTAGACGTGGTGTATCTGGACATGGGTAATGCGGTGGGAGGTGGTGTATCTGGACCTGGGTAATGCAGTAGACGTGGTGTATCTGGACATGGGGAATGCAGTAGACGTGGTGTATCTGGACATGGGTAATGCAGTGGACGTGGTGTATCTGGACCTGGGTAATGCAGTAGACGTGGTGTATCTGGACATGGGTAATGCGGTGGAGGTGGTGTATCTGGACCTGGGTAATGCAGTAGACGTGGTGTATCTGGACATGGGGAATGCAGTAGACGTGGTGTATCTGGACATGGGTAATGCAGTGGAGGTGGTGTATCTGGACATGGGTAATGCGGTGAGAGGTGGTGTATCTGGACCTGGGTAATGCAGTAGACGTGGTGTATCTGGACATGGGTAATGCGGTGGAGGTGGTGTATCTGGACCTGGGTAATGCAGTAGACGTGGTGTATCTGGACATGGGGAATGCAGTAGACGTGGTGTATCTGGACATGGTAATGCAGTGGACGTGGTGTATCTGGACATGGGTAATGCAGCAGACGTGGTGTATCTGGACATGGGTAATGCAGTGGACGTGTTGTATCTGGACATGGGTAATGCAGCAGACGTGGTGTATCTGGACATGGGTAATGCAGTGGATCTGGTTTATCTGGACATGGGTAATGCAGCGGACGTGGAGTATCTGGACATGGGTAATGCGGTGGAGGTGGTGTATCTGGACCTGGGTAATGCAGTAGACGTGGTGTATCTGGACATGGGTAATGCGGTGGAGGTGGTGCATCTGACCTGTGTAATGCAGTAGACGTGGTGTATCTGGACATGGGGTAATGCGGTGGAGGTGGTGTATCTGGACATGGGTAATGAAGTGGAGGTGGTGTATCTGGACATGGGTAATGCAGTGGAATGTGGTGTATCTGGACATGGGTAATGCAGTGGACGTGGTGTATCTGGACATGCGTAATGCAGTGGAGGTGGTGTATCTGGACATGGGGTAATGCGGTGGAGGTGGTGTATCTGGACATGGGTAATGAAGTGGAGGGTGGTGTATCTGGACATGGGTAATGCAGTGGATGTGGTGTATCTGGACATGGGTAATGCAGTGGGAGCGTGGTGTATCTGGACATGCGTAATGCAGTGGAGGTGGTGTATCTGGACATGGGGTAATGCAGTGGATGTGGTGTATCTGGACATGCGTAATGCAGTAGACGTGGTGTATCTGGACATGGGTAATGCGGTGGAGGTGGTGTATCTGGACATGGGTAATGCAGTAGACATGGTGTATCTGGGCCTGGATAATGCAGTAGACGTGGTGTATCTGGACATGGGTAATGCGGTGGAAGGTGGTGTATCTGGGACCTGGGTAATGCAGTAGACGTGGTGTATCTGGACATGGGGAATGCAGTAGACGTGGTGTATCTGGACATGGGTAATGCAGTGGACGTGGTGTATCTGGACATGGGTAATGCAGCAGACGTGGTGTATCTGGACATGGGTAATGCAGTGGACGTGGTGTATCTGGACATGGGTAATGCAGTAGACATGGTGTATCTGGGCCTGGATAATGCAGTAGACGTGGTGTATCTGGACATGGGTAATGCAGTGGAGGTGGTGTATCTGGACCTGGGTAATGCAGTAGACGTGGTGTATCTGGACATGGGGAATGCAGTAGACGTGGTGTATCTGGACATGGGTAATGCAGTGGACGTGGTGTATCTGGACATGGGTAATGCAGCAGACGTGGTGTATCTGGACATGGGTAATGCAAGTGGACGTGGTGTATCTGGACATGGGTAATGCAGCAGACGTGGTGTATCTGGACATGGGTAATGCAGTGGATGTGGTTTATCTGGACATGGGTAATGCAGCGGACGTGGTGTATCTGGACATGGGTAATGCGGTGAAGGTGGGTGTATCTGGACCTGGGTAATGCAGTAGACGTGGTGTATCTGGACATGGGTAATGCGGTGGAGGTGGTGTATCTGGACCTGGGTAATGCAGTAGACGTGGTGTATCTGGACATGGGTAATGCGGTGGAGGTGGTGTATCTGGACATGGGTAATGCAGTAGACGTGGTGTATCTGGACATGGGTAATGCAGTAGATGTGGTGTATCTGGACTTGGGTAATACAGTAGACGTGGTGTATCTGGACATGGGTAATGCAGTGGACGTGGTGTATCTGGACATGGGTGATGCAGTAGACGTGGTGTATCTGGACATGGGTAATGCAGTGGACGTGGTGTATCTGGACATGGGTAATGCAGCAGACGTGGTGTATCTGGACATGGTAATGCAGTGGATGTGGTTTATCTGGACATGGGTAATGCAGCGGACGTGGTGTATCTGGACATGGGTAATGCAGTGGACGTGGTGTATCTGGACATGGGTGATGCAGTAGACATGGTGTATCTGGACATGGGTAATGCAGTGGACGTGGAGTATCTGGACATGGGTAATGCAGTGGACGTGGTGTATCTGGACATGGGTAATGCAGCAGACGTGGTGTATCTGGACATGGGTAATGCAGTGGATCGTCTGGTTTATCTGGACATGGGTAATGCAGCGGACGTGGTGTATCTGGACATGGGTAATGCGGTGGAGGTGGTGTATCTGGACATGGGGAATGCAGTAGACGTGGTGTATCTGGACATGGGTAATGCAGTAGACGTGGTCTATCTGGACATGGGTAATGCGGTGGAGGTGGTGTATCTGGACCTGGGTAATGCAGTATACGTGGTGTAATCTGGACATGGGTAATGCGGTGGAGGTGGTGTATCTGGACATGGGTAATGCAGTGGACGTGGTGTATCTGGACATGGGTCGATGCAGTAGACGTGGTGTATCTGGACATGGGTAATGCAGTGGACGTGGTGTATCTGGACATGGGTAAAGCAGAGACGTGGTGTATCTGGACATGAGTAATGCGGTGGAGGTGGTGTATCTGGACATGGTAATGCAGTGGACGTGTGTATCTGGACATGGGTAATGCAGTGGACGTGGTGTATCTGGACATGGGTGATGCAGTAGACGTGGTGTATCTGGACATGGAGAATGCAGTAGACATGGTGTATCTGGCCCTGGGTAATGCAGTAGACGTGGTGTATCTGGACATAGGTAATGCGGTGGAGGTGGTGTATCTGGACATGGATAATGCAGTGGATGTGGTGTATCTGGACATGGGTAATGCAGTAGACGTGGTGTATCTGGACATGGGTAATGCGGTGGAGGTGGTGTATCTGGACATGGGTAATGCAGTGGACGTGGTGTATCTGGACATGGGTAATGCAGTAGACGTGGTGTATCTGGACATGGGTAATGCGGTGGAGGTGGTGTATCTGGACATGGGTAATGCAGTAGACGTGGTGTATCTGGACATGGGTAATGCAGTAGATGTGGTGTATCTGGACATGGGTAATGCAGTGGATGTGGTTTATCTGGACATGGGTAATGCAGCGGACGTGGTGTATCTGGACATGGGTAATGTGGTGGAGGTGGTGTATCTGGACATGGGGAATGCAGTAGACATGGTGTATCTGGACCTGGGTAATGCAGTAGACGTGGTGTATCTGGGACATGGGTTATGCGGTGGAGGTGGTGTATCTGGACATGGGTAATGCAGTGGACGTGGTGTATCTGGACATGGGTAATGCAGTGGAAATGGTGTATCTGGACATAGGTGATGCAGTAGACGTGGTGTATCTGGACATGGGTAATGCAGTGGACGTGGTGTATCTGGACATGGGTAATGCAGTGGACGTGGTGTATCTGGACAA